>NW_024412421.1:36554465-36567534 GCF_014898765.1 Herpailurus yagouaroundi
TTTTTTTTTTTTTCTAATTTTTTTTTTTAACATTTATTTATTACTGAGAGACAGAGAGAGAGCATGAGCAGGGGAGGGGCCGAGAGACAGGGAGTCACAGAATCGGAAGCAGGCACCAGGCTCTGAACTGTCAGCACAGAGCCCGACGCGGGGCTCGAACTCACAAACCGTGAGATCATGAGCTGAGCCAAAGTTGGACGCTTAACCGAGGGAGCCACCCAGGTGCCCCTGGATAATGTGTTTACTGCACGTTTGCTGAGAATGGTCTCTGCCTGAGGGGTTCTGGAGCTCAAACGACTGGCTGGGACTGGTTGGCGGGGCTAATTTCTAGGGGGCTGGATGGTCCTAGTAACAACCCATCCCAGGGGGCACTTGCTAACTGTCTTCTTCTGAGGGTCTCACCCTCCTGATGGCTCCGCAGAACAGAGCTTAAAGGAATTGTCCAAGTTCACCCACAGGAAAAGGAGACAGACTGGGAACCTGAACCCCAGCAGGCCGGTTCTAACGCCTCTCATTTTGGAAGACGCTACAGAATTAGCCAAACATCAAAGTGCACCTGGGGAAATCTGAGGGCCCACTTACCAGTATCAGTCTGATTTCTCTGCACACAAGGACCCTGTGAGCACCTTCGCTCCGGCCTCAGCGGATGACTGCGGGGGGTCCCCCACATCCGCTTGACGGAGACGGAGAAATCGGACGACTTCCAAAGGCTCCTGCCCAACACCGGGGTCCTCAACATCTTCAAACTGCTCCCCTCAGAGCCCCGTAAACACAGGGTGATCTTCCTACCAAAGCTCTCACTTTGGTCTGGACGATCGTGGAACGGGGTTAGCCTACCTCTTTTTGTAGAAACTCACCCAACCCCCTGATCCCAAAGGTTAAATTTCAACCCGCGCCTGCCCCTGCTTCTGGACGATGCTCAGTTTGGCATAGGGGTGGGTGCCCCTCGACAGACCTGTGGCCTTCACCGTGGCCGGCCCCTCGGTTCGCTTTGATCTGGTAAACAGCAGAGTGTGCCGGGGAGTCAGGAGCACACAGTGGAGAGCGCACTGCTCGTCCTGGCGAAGAGGGCAAGAGGCAAATAGGAGAGAGCAAAGGCCTTGTTCCTGGATGTTGACCCCTAGTTTGGAGCCGTGTCGTATGCATGTAGGGCCAGGCACAAAGCCGTGCCGTGTGTATGTGGAGGGAGTGGCAGGTTCCGGAGTGCAGGGACAGGAATTAGGCAAAGCACTGCCGAGGTGGAGGGGCAGGCGGGCAGGTGACCCCTCTCTGCCAGGAACAAAGAGACATGACCTGATACAAATTTGTTCTGCCTAAACTAACACGTCCCGGCTGGCCCAGAGCGCTCCCAGGTCACCGTGTCAGCATGGATCCTAATGCCCCCTTTTCATGCACATAGAATCCTGGACTCTTAGATCTGGAAAACCCCACAGAACAGGGGTTTGGAACCTTGGGTCCACGTGTGGGTTCCCAAGAACCCTGTTGGTCACGTGCACAGAATTTTGACCTGGTCTCTGGTGGCCCCTGCATCTGCCTGCCTTCCTTGCAACTCTGGGATACACGTGGTTTTCTTCCACAGAGGCATTTTGCAAGGGTACGTACCCTTGGGTAGCTTCATTCATTCATTCACTCATTCATTCATGGACTTCTGCCCCAGTTCCCTCCTCTGTAAGGTAGGGAAATAATAGCACTAACTCCGCTATGTTGCCCTCAGGGTTTAACGAATCCATCACTCACGCACTTAGGAGAGAGGTATTTCTGTTACCGATGCCCAGGTCAGCCTTCCAGGCGTTCTAGGAGTTGGCTGAGCCCTGAAGGAACGCGGGTTTCCCGGGCATCGGGGACCCTGTCAGCCAGCACTGCGTAGCCCTTTTGCTATGTAGCCCTTTTGCTCAGCCCTTTGCTCTGAAGGGCATGCCCTTGGCCGTGCTCAGCTACTCGGCCGTCCTCAGCCAGCCTATTTGAGGTAGAACGCCACACTGGCTGTCCCCGCGGTCCTGGGGTCTCCCTGTCCTTCCTGTAGCCACACGACAGAGCTCTGCTTTATCTAGAAAATACTGCCAACTGAGCCTGCCCCATGCAACCCTCCCAGCCGACTCAAACATCAGTTCAGCCACTATTACAGTAGAAACTGAAATGTCTGCCATCAAAAGAGATAGAGAAGCCATTTACATGCATGTTATGAAAAATGTTTCAAGTAGGTCAAAGGTGAAAAATGAATGTCTCTATCTTTTTGTGAACTGCGCTCTGATAGCAGTTTCTTGTGGCTCTTTCTGGAAATCTCCACGGCATAAAATCTTCTCTCTCTCTCTCACTATTTTTAATACTCGAGATAATCATATCCTATGTAAAGGGTATATATGTGTACGTATGTATGTATATAGATACAGATGTAGTCACTTGATAATTATCATAAGCTTTTACATCCATGCTTTTTGCTTGGTTTTTTTTTTTGAACTATAGAATACTCTGTGAAAAGATATACCATAATTCATCAAATCACTCCCTTTACAGATGGCCTATTTAAAAAAACTTTTTTTTTCTCAACGTTTTTATTTATTTTTGGGAGAGAGAGAGACAGAGCATGAACAGGGGAGGGGCAGAGAGAGAGGGAGACACAGAATCGGAAACAGGCTCCAGGCTCTGAGCCATCAGCCCAGAGCCTGACGCGGGGCTCGAACTCCCGGACCGCGAGATCGTGACCTGGCTGAAGTCGGACGCTTAACCGACTGCGCCACTCAGGCGCCCCAGATGGCCTATTTTTTTAATTTAACGTTTATTTATTTTGAGAGAGAGAGAGAGACAGACAGACAGAGACAGTGTGAGTTGGGGAGGGTCAGAGACAGAGGGAGACACAGAATCTGAAGCCGGCTGCAGGCTCCAGGCTCCGAGCCGTCAGCACCAGAGCCTGACACGGGGCTTGAACCCATGAACCGCGAGATCATGACCCAAGCCAAGGTTGGACACTTAACCGACTGAGCCACCCAGGCGCCCCTATTTTTTTTTTTTTTTTTTGGTCTTATAAATGACACTGCATGAACATCTTTGGGACTCCCACTTTTGACGACCGTGGGTCCGAGGACAAATGTATTAAAATAGTTGATACAGGGGCGCCTGGGTGGCGCAGTCGGTTAAGCGTCCGACTTCAGCCAGGTCACGATCTCGTGGTCCGTGAGTTCGAGCCCCGCGTCAGGCTCTGGGCTGATGGCTCGGAGCCTGGAGCCTGTTTCCGATTCTGTGTCTCCCTCTCTCTCTGCCCCTCCCCCGTTCATGCTCTGTCTCTCTCTGTCCCAAAAATAAATAAAAAGTTGAAAAAAAAAAATTTAAAATAGTTGATACAAGTGCCAACTTACTCTCTTGAGCGAGCGCACCATGTCCAATTGTCACCCACTTTGCTCGTATTTTGAGCCAAAGAACCTCATGTTTATCCAAACCAACGCCTTCTAATTCCTCAGTATCTCCTTTGCACATAAAACACCAATCAGTGGCCTTCATAGGATGTGTTGAAATTATCTGCCGGAACTGAACGTTTCTCATGGGGAGTCGCGATGGCTATTTTTCTGTCAATTTGGCCGAGCCACAGGGCCAAGATATTTGGGTGAACATTATCCTGACTGTTTCCGCGTAGATGTGTTTTTTCTTTTTAATGTTTATTTTTGGGAGACAGAGACAGAGCACGAATGGGGGCAGGGCAGAGAGAGAGGGAGACGCAGAATCTGAAGCAGTTTCCAGGCTCTGAGCTGTCAGCACAGAGCCCGACGCGGGGCTCGAACGGATGGACCGCGAGATCATGACCTGAGCCAAAGCTGGACGCTCAACTGACTGAGCCATCCAGGCGCCCTTCAGTGTAGACATTTTTTGGATGTGATTAACATTTAAGTCAGTGGACATGCTCCACTGTGGGCGGGCCTCATCCAATCAGTTGAAGGCCTGAATAGAACAAAGACTGACCTCCCCCGAGCAAGAGGGAATTCTGCCAGAGTCTCCCTTTGGGCTCTGCAGGTCTCCCCCAGGTCTCCGGCCTGCTGCTCCTCCCCCCCCATCAGATTTTGGATTTGGCTAAGCCTCAGTCACGTGAGCCAAGTCCAGACTGTCCTTCAAAGTGCAGGAAGAAAAGATAGGAATTTCTATCATTATTTCCTCTCTCACTGGTCATAACTTCTATTTCACATGTTTAATAGGGCACACAGTAATCGTACCTAACACACAGGAATGATTTATTCGTAAATACATATGTGTCGGAGGACCACGCCAAAAGCTTTTTATAGAGCAGACTGTGTGCTCAAAGTGTGGAGCTCGCTCTTGTGTGAGACGCCTCGAACTTCTTGGCATCACTCTCTCCAAAGAGGGCTTTATTCTTACGTGATAGAAATTCACATTCATTCCTAAATGCAACTGAATGCTCTCCAAAGTACTTTAAGATCTCCAAATGATACATACACTGTCCATGAAGAAATTCTGTTCTAGTTGGGAAAAAAAAAAAAAAAAAAAAAGGAAGGAAATAGGAAAAAATGCCGATTGGACAAAAATCTTGCAAATACATGCGAGTTTCCACGTGCATTTTGTCCACAGTAATCTCTTTTGTTCTCCGGGGATTTTTTTTTTTATGGTACAATTTTGGGCACACGCTTTTATTGATTTTATGGATTTGTAAACCTGTTTCCGTGACCTGAGCAGCCAAGGGGATGCTTTGTAGTGGAAATCTCTTGTTCACAAGGATGTTGAAACTCAGCAGTGCTATTGAGATATTCACCACCTGCCTGGCTTAATTACACCATCTCCTGAGTCAAAGGAAAATCAATGGATCAAAGGTGCCCGGGAGCCCAAGAGAAACACTTTCTCCTCTTTGTTGAAACATACTCAACCTTTCCTTCTGGAAAGTACAAATCAACAGCTTCCGGGAGAAAAGAAACAACCATTGGACAGACATCAATGTTGACACCACTGCTCACATGGGCTGGGGTGCCGCTTTTGGGTCTCGTGAGAGCCCTGGGACACTCGTGCTTGGGGCAGATGCTGTGCATGCGTGCCTGACACCTGGCCCCCTCCCTCTGATAACATCACCCGAGTCTTCCCGGGGACACTAGCCCTCCCCCACTGGCCATCCATGGGGCTCAGGTCAAGCTGACCCCATCCCTGATGTATCTCGGGTTTGGCCAACCAGAGGGAAGGTCATTTACAGGTAACCTGAACTGACCAATCAGTGTTAACTCCGGAAGTTTCGCTGCAATTATGGGGAAAGAGACTTAGACTGGTAAGGTGTGCACCGTGTGCAGTTGCTGGGAACTCTTCTTGAGACCTTGCTCAAGAACGGAGACAAAGTGAGCCCCAGGGCCGGAAGGCTGGAAAAGGAGAGAGGGACGGAGAGAGAGTGTGACAGAGTACATGACATTGCCTCAGCCAAGCAATTTCCACTCCCGTATCCTGAAGTGCACTTCCAAACTTGTCACTTATGGAAATCAAGGAGTTCCTCTGATTGTATTCAGCTAGTTTACATTCCCCCATAGCCCAAAGGGCGCTAACTTGTAGGCACTCAGGTCTCCATCCTACAGACAAGGAACCGAAGCTCAGAGCAGTGACGTGCGCATTGTCTAAGCTCTCCCTCGCTGGAAATTGGCAGAGTCAGGGCTCAGGTATGGGGTCTTGAGCTCACTGTCTCATTGAGCCTTGCCTCGTGGCTGTTTGCTTCCACAGGCCCAACGTAAAGTGTATAATCCGTGCTTGCTACACTGCAGGGAATGGCCAGTCATCTATTCCAAATACTTACCTGGTGCAAGGAGAGTTTGGGTTGGAATAAAAAGGGTACACATAAGTCTGTGCCCCAATTATCTTCTGCTGCCTGACAAAGGACTCCAAAACGTGGGGGCTGAAGACAACGTGCTTGGGCTCACACAACTGCCATCTGGGCAGGGCTCAGTAGAAAGTGCCTGTCTCTGCCCCAGGAGGCCACAGTTGAGAGGGCCCATCTGGGACTGGAGGACCCGCTTCCAAGGCGGTGCGCCCACAAGGCTGGTGAGGTGCAGCTGGCTGTCGGTTCCTCTCGATGTGGGCCTCTCTGAATCGGGAAAGCAGCATTTGCTCACCGAGAACAATGAGGAATGTCATTTAGGAGGGCATGCGGTCTCTTCAGTAAGTCAAATGCAGAGTTATCATGAGTGCCGGCAATTTGGTTCCAAGGTACACACCCAGGAGGAATGAAAACATACGTCCACGTAAATGCTTGTACACAAATGTGCACAGCAGCATTATTCATAATAACCAAAACATAGAAATGACCCAAATGTTCAGCAAAGGATGAGTGGATTAAGAAAAAAAAAACAAAACAGTATCACAAAATGCAATTAATCAGTCATCAAAAACGAAGTTACAGTAATCAAGGCAGTGTGGTGTTGGCTGAAGAATATACAAATCAGTCTGTGGGATGGAAGGGAGCCCAGAAATCGACCTCGGGGGACTGGGCGGTGACAAAAGAGCGAAGGCATCTTCTGAACCGACGGCACTGGGACAACCGTACATCCACGTGCAAAAAAATCAGTCGAGACACAGACCTTATGCCCTTCGTAAAAATGATCTCAAAATGGATCGCGGGTCGAAATGTAAAATGCAAAACTAAAAAGTCCTCAAAGATGACACAGGAGAAAATCTAGGCGACCCTGGGTGTGGTGATGCCTTTTCAGATACGGCACCGAAGGCGCGGTCCGGGAGAGAGATCACTAACACGTGAGCCTTCCTTGACACGAGACACTTGTGCCGTGTGAGAGACAATGTCAGAGGACGAGAAGACAAGCCGCAGACCGGGAGAAAATATCTGCCAGAGATACAAAGACGGTACACCCAGAGTGACCTCTGGGTGACCACGACGTGTCACTGGAGGCCTCGCGAACTGTCACAAATATCCCACTCTGATGGGGGATGCCGGTGACGGGGGGAGGCCGTGAGCGTGGACGCGGGAGGGCTGCACATGCTGTCTCTGTACTTTCCCGTTCCGCTCTGCTGTGAACCGAAAACTGCTCTAAAAAATAAGATTAAGTAACAACAACAACAAAAAGATGCGCAGGCCTAACACACGTTACAACGGGGATGGACGGCCCTTGAAAATGTGATATGAGTGAAAGACGCCAGTCACAAAAGGCCACAAGTTGTAGGATGCCCCTTATATGAAATATCCAGAACAGGCAAACGTATAGAGACGGAAAGCAGGTGAGGGGTTGCCAGGGCTGGGGGGTGCGGGAGTCATGGATAATGGGGAAGCCGTTTTGGGGAAGACAGAAAGGTTCTGGAACAAGTTAGTGGTGATGGTTGCACAACTTTGTGAAGGTGCTTAATAGCACTGAAGTGTGTATTTAGAACGGTTAAAATGGTAAATTTTATGTGATGTGTATTTAACTATAATAAAAAAAAGAGAGAGAGACGGAGAAAAAAAGCAGTCAAGCAGGCCTGGCAAAGTGTAGCTAGAGGAGCGGGTTATTACGTGATCCAGTAAAGGCACAGCACTCGGCCCCCGTGAGCAGTCGACAGTGGCAGCGATGGATGTCTCATTAGCAGTGGTAGCGTCCAAGTCATTTGCATGGATATAAAGTTTGACAACAACATCAGGGTAAGCGTCCCCTTTGCGCCAGATGCTGTGGTGAGCACTTCCCGTGGTCAATTTCAAAATTTAGAAACAACTCTGCCAAGTAGATTTTATTGTCCCATTTTACAGATGAGGATACCGAGGCCAGGGATGTCATGTGACTGGTCCAGAGCCACACAGAGGTAATATGAGCCAGGAGTGGAGTCCATGTCACAATCTGTACACAAAGGCACCTATGTCACAGGTGACTTTTAGGAGGTCTCATAAAAGTCCAGGGGTGGAAAAGAAGGCACAGGACGTTTCGGTACCTTTCCCAGATTCACAGGACATCCTGTCCATGCAGCAGTGACTGAATAGAGTTCTCCCTGAAGACTTTAAAAAAATAATTTATTTTCCAGCCTTATTGAAGTAAAATGGACAAAGAAGATGACAATTTCGTGTGCGTATACACTATGAAAGTCCGACCACAAGCAGGTTAATGAACAACGCCACCACCTGACACAGTTAGGATTGCTCTTTCTGTGGTGAGAGTGCTTGAGGTCTTGGTCACTTCCCAATACACGGTGTAGTCCCCATACTGTACGTTAGATCCCCAAGTGCATTCATCTTAAAACTGGAAGGAAGTCCGGGGGCACCTGGGTGGCTCAGTCGGTTATGCGTCCAACTTCGGCTCAGGTCTGACCTCGCCGTTTGTCAGTTTGAGGCCCGCATCGGGCTCTGTGCTGATGGCTCATAGCCTGGAGCCTGCTTGGGATTCTGTGTCTCCCTTTCTCTCTGCCTCTCCCACAGTCGTACTCGGTGTCTCTCTTTCTCAAAAACAAATAAACGTTAAAACAATTTTTT
This sequence comes from Herpailurus yagouaroundi, assembly GCF_014898765.1. Classification (NCBI taxonomy): domain Eukaryota; kingdom Metazoa; phylum Chordata; class Mammalia; order Carnivora; family Felidae; genus Herpailurus; species Herpailurus yagouaroundi. Next base: position 36,562,882 of record NW_024412421.1, read on the forward strand.
TAACTGGAAGTCTGTACACTTTGACCAGCGTTCCCATCTCCCTCACCCTGACCCTGATAACCACTCTTCTACTGTCTGCTTCTGGAAGTTCGACTTTTTTTTTTTTTTACTTTATTTTATTTAAAAAATGTTTATTTACCTATTTTTGAGAGAGAGAGAGCAAGAGAGAGAGAGAGAGAGAGAGAGAGAGAGAGAGAGAGATCGTGCGGTATGGGAGAGAATCCCAAGCAGGCTCCTTGCTGGCAGCACAGAGCCCGATGTGAGGCTCAAACTCATGAACCACGAGATCGTGACCTGAGCGGAAGTGGGATGCTTAACTGACCGAGACACCCTGGTGCCCTGTAAGTGTGACTTTTTTAGATTCCACAAGTGAGACCATGCAGTGCCTGTCTGTGTCTGGCTTACATCACTTAGCACGATGCCCTCCAGGTTCATCCACGTTGTCACAAATGGCAGGATGTCCCTCTTTCTTGCAGCTGAATAGTACTCCATTTTTTACCTGTGCCACAACTTTTTCATCCACTGACGGCCACTTAGCTTGTTTCCATGTCTTCCTATCGAGAAGGAAGTTGTGGTGAACACGGGAGTGTGGACGTCTCTTCTGTTTGCGTTTCGTTTGGATGTTTATCCAGAAGTGGTTGCTGGATCACGTGGTAGTTCTATTTTCAATTTTTTGAGGACCTTCCATACTGTTTTCGACAGCGGCTACACCCGTTTGCATACATGGGTTTTATTACGCTGAGGCCTATTACTGCATTTATTGCTATTTTGAAAGCTTTTATCATGAAGGGTGCTGAATTTTGTCAAATGCTTTTCTGCATCTAATGAGATGATTGTGTGGTTTTCACTGTATTGACGTGGTGGGTGGGTTTCCCTCCGTGTCCCTTGGTGGGTGGGACTGTTCCTGGACCACGGCTGCCGAGTGGCTACAGCTGGGTCTCAGGGTTCCAGGAAGGCTTCAGCCATGGACGGCTGTTGAATTATGGTTGCTGAGGGGGGGGTGTGACGGGGGACCTCCTATTCTACCATGTTGCTGACGTACTTCCTGGCCCGTAATTCTCTTGACGGACCAGAACGTGTGGCTGTGGCCTGTCTCGGGTCTGGCTGGAATCCACGTAAGTGGGGGACGGGGCTACAGTGCCTGCTGAGCGCTGCTTCGTCCCATTTTCCCTGAACCCCCCACGGACTCCTCTATCATCGTTCATCCGCCAACCTCATCTCTTCCCAGCAGGTGCTTTTGTGTGAGGTGGAAAAAGGCGTCCCGGGGTAGGAGCGGAATGACAGATCATCCCCTGTAGGTGGACAAGTTATAAAGAGGCACTGTTCGGGGTAGTCTCCAGAGCTGTGGCTGGTGGTTAGTGGCCGGTGGTGCCCGGAGCTCCTCATCTCAGGGAATGGGGCTTCTATCCATCTGTTTTCCCATAATTGCAGGCTCAGGTGACATCCCAGATGCCACCCCCAAGCCCTGCGCCTTGCCTCCGTCCCCAGTATCAGGTTGGGGGTCAAGTCCTTTTGATCTCATCCCATGACATCTCTTCTCCACTGTGACCACCCTAGTTCAGGCTTCCGTCACCCCTTGCCAGGACCCCTGCCACAGCCTCCTCAAGTACTCCCCCAAATTCACTTAGGAACCCTCCTCCCCATGCCCAATTCATTTTTCATCATTCCAGCTAAAGCAACTTTTGAAAATGCAAATCTGATCATATCTACCCTTGTCTCCCAAACCTTGAAAAGGCTTTGGCTATTTCAGGATCAAGACAAAACGCATCCTTTGGCCAACAGGGACCCGCACAGCCCGGATCCTAACCACCTTTCCTGCCAGATTTCACAACCTTCCACCTCACAGCTCTAGCACTGCCTTGGCCGTGTGACCCTGGGTGTTAACCTCTCTGAACGTCACGTTCTTCACAAAGAATACGGACTATAACATACGCCTGACTCAAGGCATGGCAACTTAACATACGATAATGCAATCATTTCTTGAGTCGGGCCTTCTGCGAAACCCTTTACAAGCTCTACTTCCTTGAATCCTCCCAATATTCCCATGAGCTGTGAGTCCGAGACGCCAGTTTCCGGAGGAGGCGGCCAAGGCTCACGAGGCCTCGGCAGTGCAACACGTGCCACAGGAGAGCCTGGATTCCAAGCCCAGGTCAGGCCAACTCCATGTCCCTGCTCTTACAGACAACTGTGCTGTTTTCTAGGCTTTTTCCTGGGCAACTGAGAGTTTCACGAATAATGGACTTGGCTTCATCCTAATGACATCTTCAGGAACAGGACGCTTCTGCAGGATCCCAGGGTCTGCTGGAAACGGCATCGCACAATTCTGATGGGGCCTTTGAGATCTCTGCGAATGCCCAGTGCGCACACGCGGAAGGGGGTTCCCCCGTTTCTGGTACCATCCAGGCCAGAGCGCCCTCCCTCTCTGGCCATAAAGCCCCCACTAACAGGACACTAGCCTCATTACCTCCAGAACCTGGACGGGAATCGTGTACGAACTGACTGGCGTGGAGCAGGGCCCTCTGCAATAGGGAAGCAGCCCTTCTTTGGTGGACAGCTGGCTTTGCCAACGGCCGGCTATTTAATTATTTTTAAAACCGTGGCTAACCAGCTAGATGTCAATATTAACACTCTCCTTTATTTGAGCTTCCTGGGTGGCTAAGCGTAAAACACACGAATCTGAGTCATCAACAACGAGAAAGAGAAGTCAGCGACTCTGGCATAAGCGCAGACAGTTTTGATGGGCTTACTGTCTGATGATGACTTGGCAGTGGCTTGGGGCCCCGCAGTGTGCAAGGCCCGGCCAGGAAGGAGCCGGCCACCCACACCTGCACTGGAGCTACAGACAAGGAACTGTGTGATGTTTTGAAACGACACGAAAATTGCCAGTCTACAGTTACCTGCGTTCTCGTCAGATACGCACGTATCTAAGAAATCTCAGTTAAGTTTTAGACTTGGCTATGACTGAGGCAGGGGTGGGGACAGAAGGCACGGCCGTCTAAAACCATTTTGCAGCCACTCATCTCTCGGGATCTGTGTGCTCAGCTTCCGCAACCCTTTCCCCCCACTATGAGCAGACTCTAGACCACAGTGTTTTGGATTCCAAACTCCGCTTTTGTCTTTTTCCAGCAGCGTGACCTTGCTGAGCAATTTTCCCTCATCTGTAGACAGGAAAACTCTCATTTCAATGTGAATAAATATCTCTTCCAGCACTGAGCTTCTGTGACTCTTCTCTGGAATTTCTTTAAGGCACTTTTCCTGCAAAGAAACCCAATGACCAGCCTCAGGAGAGCTCCCAGGTGTTAATTCTGGAAGAGATTCTAACCAACGAGGTTGCCCAAGGTCACACGGCGCGTTACTGCCCTGAATTGGGCTTTTTGTCCCTGGCAAAAAGGGAAGTGGGCAGGAAACTTGCAGGGAAGCGTTTTCTTTCCCAAATGAAAATAGCTCCACAGCCTTGTTCTTGCTCGTCGTAAACAACTCGGAAAACAGAGGCGAGTAGAGAGAAGAAGGAAAAGCAATGGGAACCCCAGCCCACGTGAGGCGCAGTGCTGATGGCAGTCAGCAGGAATCGTTTCTGGGGATTGTCTACAGTTCAGTGATTTCTTCCCACGAGTGCCAACAAGCGTGCATTTAAGCTACATACGTGGAACACGTCCACACACCGAATTCGTGCTCGTCCATAAGATAGCCTATACATTACTGACGCACGTCTCGTACGGTAACACATTAGTTACATACGGTACATATGCCACATAACCACACACACGTTTTTCCACTCGTGAGCGCCGGGAGGTGTGGACGGACGCCGGGGAGCCCGGGGCACCTCCTATTACCTGGGGGCGCGCCTCCCCAGCGGCAGCGGCCGCGACCCCCGCGTCTCAACTACAAGTCCCAGCAGCCGCGGGCGCGGCCCCTGACGGGAGACCCGAGTACGGAGAGAGAGACTACAAGTACCGGCAGGCAGAGCGCACACGCAGGGACTACGATTCCCAGAAAGCACCGCTAGCGGGTCGCGCACGGCCCTCTGGGATATGTAGTCGTCGAGGGGAGAACTGATTCCTATTCATTCGGCCTCAGAGAAAAATGTAAATTCCTCTCACGGTCCACCGACGCAGCTTCCCACTGGGCTAACGCGGAGACGGAACTTACGCTGAGGAGGTAAGGACCCTCAGAGGCCCAAACTAGGGCGCGGCAGGAGGACGCGTGCGCATGCTCGGCGGTCGTCGGCGCGGGCGAAAGCGCGCGCGGGAGGCTCCGAGAGGCAGGCCCCACCCCCTCGCCCCGTCCCTGCGCCCGGCGCGCCCCGCTTAGGGAGCGTGCGCAGACGGTGCCGGGCGGAGGGCCGCGGGGAGGGACTCGCGGCGCCTGCGCAGAGCGGCGGCTTCTCTCGCGAGGACGGACGCCATTATCGCATCTCCCCGACAAACACCACGAGAATTCCGCAGCCCACACGGTAATTGCAGCTCCCGCAGCCGGTCGCGTCTCCACCTCCCCCTTCCCGCGGGGCGAGAGCGAGAGCGAGAGCGAGATCTCCCCTCCTCCCTCCTCCCTGCGCCCTCCTCCGGCCGCCGCGCCCGCCGCCCCCGCCCGGGACGCCCTGCGCGGCCGGCCGGAGGAGGGCGCAGGGAGGAGGGAGGAGGGGAGATCTCGCTC
>NW_024412421.1:36567934-36600234 GCF_014898765.1 Herpailurus yagouaroundi
CCCCCCCCCGCCTGTTTGGTGTGGCCCTTCGGAAGTGCGGCCTCGGATGCCGATCCCACCTGCACCGTGTGAGCACCTTGGAGACGCCGCCTTCACGCGGGGCTGGGTTTTCACTGAAGACCTGAGTGCTCCCGGAAGAGCTGCCCACACCTGTGGGCGTCTGAGGACCGAGACTTTGCCCGGCTTTGGGTCTGTTCGACCGGAGTGGCTCTTGGCGGCCCGTTCGGAATTACCTGTCCGGAATTACCGGAAGGCGCTCCCGGGCCCGGCGGCGTTGGTGCGGCGGCGCCCGGGGAGGGTGGTCGGTGGGAGGGGCCGGCCCCTTCTCGGGCACACTTGCGATTGGCCGTTCGGGAGACGGGAGCGAACTTGGGGGTAGTCAGGTGGTCCTGCGGAAGCGGGGGAGCAGGCGGTCAGAAAGTAGGTCACCCGGCCATTCGAGATCCAGCCCTTGGGACCGCCCCGGGGTACAGACGCCCGGTGGTAGCAGAAACCCCCAAACCGCCCGCGAGGCTAGTTCTTTCTGTATGTTTGGCTCCCATTTTCTCCTCGTCTCGCAGTTAAGATAAGAGTACGTTCTTGTGATGTTGGATGCTGACCACGTCCGTTGGCTTTAAGTTTTCAGAAATGGCTGCCGTTTGTGGGTTATGTGCTGTGGCTGGGACTGCTAATCATTTCCAGTGTCTCTTGTCCCAGCGATCCGGTGAGGTGGCGGAGGCCCACAGAGGTTAAGAGACTCGTCCAGGACACACAGAGCCAAGGCTTTGAACTCAGTTTGTCTGAGGTTCGAGCTTTTATATATATATGTATATATATATATCTCCGTATATCCGATATTTTAACCAAAGTCCTATACACAGTAAAGTGTCGGTGAAAAACTTGAACATTGAGAAGCAGCAGTCCCCTGTCCAGCCTTTCAGTTTCTCTCCTCAAAGAAATCTTTTTAATGTTCCTTCTGGAAGGTTTCCATAGCTCTGAAGCGAAAGTTGGTAGTTTATTAGTTTTACGCATCGTCGACTTTCTGTTATGATAGATGATTTTGCTTTTCAGGTCAGATGCCATTTTTTCTACCCCCTGAATTAACTGTGTTAAATTGTTTATGACTGTACAAATACTGTTTGCTTCAAGGCCGAGTGGTGCATTTTCTCTCTCCTACAGCCTTTTGTTTTTTCTGTTGTTGGTAATGGCCTTTTTTTTTTGGTGGTATTTTTGCATTTGCTGTTCCCATGATTCTTTGTCTTAAATTTTAAAGCATGCCAGATCTCTCCAATGTCCCATCTTCTCCCCAGGTCTCTGTCCTCCTTTTCTGATCTGGATTGATTACTCTGTAGGCCAGTTACAAGTGTACTGCCGATATTTTCCTGTATTATACATCTGAGTTTGTTCAAGATTCCATGTGTAATCATGGCTTTCTTCATCATTTCAGTGAGAACCTTCTGCCAAGTAGCCTTATTCCTTTTGGGTAACTCTTTAGGATCCTCTTTGGTGTTAGGGGCATTTTCAAAGTGCCCCAGGATGTGGAGTCCCACTTTGAGTGCTCTGTGCCTCTGGGGGCTTGCCTTTCAGCTCTGGGAAATTCTCTTGTATTTATTTGAGAATTGTTTCTGCTTTTACTCTTTCAGGAGCTCTTATTAGTTTGATGGTGGACATCTTGGATTGATCCCTTGAATCTCTTTCTTCTCTTCCTTTGTCATTTTATTCTCATTTCTGGGAGAGGGCTTCGATATATTGCCCAATCTTTTAAATTTTTTATTAACACAACTGAAAATTTCGAAGAGCTTATTCTCTTTTTTCCCCCCACAGTTTATTGTTTTGTGAATGCATTATCTTCTCGACTTTGAGGAGACCAGTAAGGATTTTTTTTCATTTCTTTTATTCTCTGATTTCTTATTCTGGTGTCACTGTCGCCATCATCTTTTTAAAAATACCGGTTTCATGCTCATATGGCAAATACTCCTTAAATATTGGTAATTATTGTTGTCTAAGGCCAGAGAAAGGCAGAGAGCTGAGTCTGTGGGGCTGGTTTTGAAAATGTGCGGGTCTCCCCTCAGGTGATCGGGAACTTGTTACTGTGTGGGACTTTGAGTGCCAGAATCCAGAGACTTTTCCTCTGCGTCTTACAGCTTAAGAAAGACCTCTTTGATTTGGGGCTGCTCCCCCTGGTCTAGGGAGGACTCTTGTATAGCTTTTCCGTGCAGGGATCCCACTTCTGTGAGCAGGCTCAGCCCTTGCTTCACCGAGTGTCCTGGCCTACCACAGGCTTAGAGCCCTCCTCTGGCCATACCCATTCCTGTGTGCTCCAGGTTGTGGTTTCCTTTGTCCTCTTAGATCCTTTCAGTCTCCCAGAAATTGGCAAAATACCTTGCCCGTCTCTTCTTTCTTGTGGGTTTATTATATGCGATTAAAAGTCATTTTAATGGGATGAGCAGAGATCACCTTTGTGGCTAGTTCTCACTGTGAGCAGGAATTCCAGAGCCCATACTTGTCACTCTGCTCTCCTGCTCCCTGTGGCCTTGGTAATGGGTGCCTTCTGTCAGTGGAATGGGTGGCCTACTCATTGTCCCCATGGCCATCTCCGCGCTGCAGTGTGGGCCGACGTGGTGCGTTCCTGCTGGAGGTTCTGGCTCTGCAGCCTTGGAGGAGTGCCAAGCTCAGCTGGGCAAGGCCAACCGTAGACAAAAGGTTGTGATTTCATACTCTTCTTTCGGTCTTGGCACGTCGCACCGGCTTCTAACACCATGTCCTCGTACAAAGATAGCACTTAAGCATGCCCGAGTTTAAGGATTTGCCTCCAGTTAAACAGTGATTACTGTACTTGAAGTGTAATCTTTTAACAGTATTTTCTCAATATTTTTAAAAAAAAATTTTTTTTTTCAACGTTTATTTATTTTTGGGGACAGAGAGAGACAGAGCATGAACGGGGGGAGGGGCAGAGAGAGAGGGAGACACAGAATCGGAAACAGGCTCCAGGCTCCGAGCCATCAGCCCAGAGCCTGACGCGGGGCTCGAACTCCCGGACCGCGAGATCGTGACCTGGCTGAAGTCGGACGCTTAACCGACTGCGCCACCCAGGCGCCCCAAAATATTTTTATTCCCTGCCTCCCCCCCCCCCCCGCCCCGTGTTTTATTTATTTATATTGAGACAGGGAGAGAGAACGAGCAGGGAAGGAGCAGAAAGGAGAGAGAGAATCCCAAGGGCTCAATCTCACTAACTGATTATGACCAGAACCAAAATCAGAGTTTGGCGTTCAACTGACTGAGTCACCCAGGCGCCCCTAAAGCGTAATCTCAACGCATTTTAGTCGATTGTCCTTTGAAAGTTGTGCACGGTGAAATACATCAGCTGCATTTGTCAGGGCCCAGCGAGGCCCATGTGAAGTGGTCCGTGGATCAGTGACCTTGCCATCTCTAGGTGTTTGGGAGAAATGCACACTCTCAGGCCCCCAGCATACATGGAAGCAGAATCTGCAACTTTGTAAACTTTTAACTTTGAAGTAAATTTACAGTTAAAAAAAAGTTGGGGGAATAGTTCAGAGCGCTTCCCTGTTCCTGTCACCCACTTGCCATAACGCTGACTTCTTACATAATCAAGTGTCCTTAAAAATCAGAACCTTAGCATTAGCACAACACTATTGACTAAATTACAGACCTAACTGAATTTCATCAGTTTTCCATTAATGTCCTTTTTCTGTTTCAGGATCTAATCCAGGATCCCACTCTGCATTTAGTTGTCATGTCTCCTGAAGTGTCCTCCAATCTGTGATACTTACATAGCCCCAAGTATCTCTCCCAAGAGGTTTATATATCACAAAGGGAAAAATGGTAACTTCACGGTGGAAAAACCTGACAGATACCACCTTAACCAGTAATAAGACATACTGTGTCCTGCACTGAGACAGAAATGCGTGCCCATAGTGCTGTCATGTGAACCCAGATTGAGAGACAGTCACCAGAATCTTAACTGTTGCTCCTCAGAGGCGTCCAGGTCTCGAAAATCCGGGAAAGACTTAGAATTTGCATTTGCAAAGATGGCAGGTGTGGTATATGCACTTTGACGCTGCGGAAATACTTCCTGTGCTAGATGGGTGCCAAGGAATAAGAGATCACCACAGTCCCGTTTTGTGGATTGGTAAATGGATGCTTCAGGCACAGGTCCTAGGTGAGTTTATGTTAATGGTTTATTGATAAAACACCCAGCATAGAGTATTAGCCTTCACTTTTCCTGTGATCTTCACCTACACTGTATAAATTCTGAAAACATCAGCGGTACGATTAAATACACAACCCACAAGACCGACTTTAAAATGTGCGTGTAACTTTACCAGTTTAGCTATTTATAATCTGGAAAACATTTTTCTCATTTTGAAGAAGCTCCTGGGGGAAAATACACATTGAGGTTTTTGGTGAGACTGTCTCAGATAAAAAGCTTTAAAAAGTCCTCCCTATAACAGGTAAATAAAGATCATTGTTGTGTTCTCTGACTTCACGTATATGATGGTCATAAAAACATCATGTAATGGATTGTTCATTGGAAGCACCTTGAAGCATTCTGAAATGTTCACTTTTGGGGCTGTGAGGGGGAGTTTTAGGGAATTTGAGAGCAAATATTGAGTGGGATCTCATTGTTGCAATTTGCTCTGTCTCTCTCTCTCTTTTTTTTTTTTGGTGAAGTTTATTTTGAGAGAGTGCACATGCGCACGTGAGTGGGGAGGGCCAGAGAGGCAGAAGGGGAGAGAACCTCAAGCAGGTTCCGCACTGCCAGCACAGAGCCCATCGCAGGGCTCAATCGTGACCTGGGGGACCGGGCCCCAGCGCCCTGCAGTTTGCTCCTAAAAAGCTACCCTTGTTTTCTTGCTGGGGGCCAGTGCCTGGAGCTCATTTAGCGCGTCCGCAAGAATTGGAAACAGCAGTCCCGTCCTGCCTGCTTTTCAGGGTAGCGATCAAATAACGTTTAGGTTTCCCATTTTCATCTTGTGCATGTTGTGAAACCAGTTACACGTTAGAGCTTCAGCTGATAATTCAACTTTATGCTATCTGCCTCACCTCTTTGGCTCTGTCCGTTGTCCAGGGCTGTGGCCGGACTGCCCCCCCTGGAGGAAGTTCTGGACTCCTCACCCCCCAGTGCAGTGGTGAGGTGTGGCATCCTCATCACAGAACATCGGTGTGTGCCTCTTTAAGAGGAAGCAGAGCCTGGGGGCAGCACCTGGAGCCTCCCATCCCTTGAAACCTGTGATTGTTCTTGAATTAAATTGTGATGGGAGCATGAACTTCTTAAGCCACACGCGGACGGTACGTGCAAAATATAGTGACATCACGTGAAATCGATTCCTATATTGAATTAACTTTTCTGTACCTTTCACTTCTACCCACGGTCAAGAAGTGTCCAATATAATTGAATGTTTTGGGCCATCTACCTCCATGGTGCCCCAGAATACCTCAGGAGGTCAGGTCGCTTACGGTGCATAAGCGTGGAAGACGAATATCCAACAGGAAGGGCCAGAGAAGGCAGAGATGAGAACATGTTTTAATTGAGTCCCTGAAAAAGTAGATAGGTGGTATGAATGTATATGTGGAAATTGACTACCATTTCCTTGTCCTAATTTATCTTGTATTAGATAAAATAGTCGAGCGTACGTAGGGCACTGAAAGTGCAGGCGGGTTGGACGGGGGCCCAGGTAGGGACGGAGGCCTGCCCTCACGGGTGGGAATGCTGTCAGGAAACCCGGGATGCGTTGAGCCAATCAAGCAACCGTGGCCAGAAGCCTGTACTGACAAACTGTTTAGTAATAAAGATTTGTATTCTGAGCTTCAAAAACTGCTGCTTGTGGTCTGTAGTGATTATTTTTCCTTTTTTTCACAAGGTAGAAAATCACCGAATAACTTGAAGCATGGCTTAACCTTTCTGAACTTTCTAGAAAGGGGTTTGGATGACACTGGCAGTGAAAACTTGATGTGTGTGTACTGCTGGACTCCCTGGGTGGCAATTGGGTCCGGTGGGTGTGGCCAGAGCCTCGGGCATCTTCACGTCAAAGACACATCAAGAACCGTGGACCCAGGCTTTGGTTCCTGCTGTCAGCACGGTTCAGCCCTGTGATCCATCGGCAGGTAGATGGCTGGGGTGCGCTTGTCTGCTGCCACACCATCCTGTGGACTCGTCGGCAGGAGCCAGGGATGGTCCTCCGGAGCAAGGTGCTGCATTAGGCTGCCTTTTATGCCAGAATGCTTCCCCGAAGATGCCGAAGCCGTGTTAATTCACACCCCATGTGTTTTTAAACGGAATTGGACAAAGAAAGCTGAGCGTCCTGTTTACCTGCTAAAAGTGGCTGCAAAAAATGTTCATGTTTTTTGCAAAGTGAGGGTTTAATAGGTTATTTTAGATTTGTGTAGTTTAAATTTATGTAAAATTGCAGTCATGCTATGCTAGGAGAAAAGCTGACGGGGTGACATACGATGAAAGCAGATGCATACTGCTTGGGGTTCCCTTCAAGCATAGCTGCCAATAAAAAGGGCGGTTAGATTTGCGTCTTGAGTTCTGGGGACCATTCAAGAACTCGGCCTGCTGTACCTCGTTGGGATTTCTCTGGATCCACCATAATATGAATCGGAAGTCACTCCTTACAGCCAACAGGAGTTGGAGCAGCAAGATCACCGAGACCTGAAGGCCACCAAACCGTCCTGTGGTCGCGCGGGCCCCTCTTCCAGAAGGTCAAGATTACTCTTCTGCAGGAATAGTTCCTGATTTCCTTACCCCTCAGTCTCAAGGCAGTTTCGAGATTCTCAAGATTCCACAAATGTCACTAAACACTTGGGAGCTCTAGGGCAGAAGTCAGGAAACTTTTTCTGTAAAGGCCCAGATTAAATAAATTTTTTTTGGCTTTGGGGTCTCTTGTCACAACTGCTCAGCTTTTCCCTTGAAGGGTGGAGGCCAGAATGGGTGTCGCCATTTTCCAGTAGAATTTATCGACAAAAACGCAGGATTTGGCCCGTGGGCTACAGTTTGTGAATCTCCAAGCTCTAGACTTAAAAGTGCTGATGCAAGTTGGGGAAATAAGTCAGAGCTGGGGGTTCAGTAACAGATGATGGGAATACTTCAGCCGGTGCCAGGTGCTGTTCGAGCACTGCCCTCGTCTTACAGATTGCTGTGCTGTTCCCTGGGAGCGCCTTGCTCTCGAGTGCAGACCTCGAGACTTTGGGGTGATCTGGAAGAAGTCCTCCAAGCCGTCTCATTCATCTGCTGAAGGCGCTGAGAGCGTAGGTCAGACACTTTTGGTTCATTTTAGAAAAGTCTACTTGGAAAGGAAGGATCGGGTGGCAGCCTTTCGGAAATAACAGTGATGACAAAGTCACCTTCAGATGAGAATCTTCTGTCCTCACTGCCTTTGGAGAGCAAAAGCCTCGGCACCTCTTAGGGACTGGGTGTTTTCAGGCTTAGACGTTGCAGGAATAGTACAAAGAATTGTAACAGTCTTCTCGGATGTTACTGTTTTGTATTTGCTTTATCACCTCTCCTCACTATAGCTGTATATGTGCGTATTTTTTTCTGTACAGAGTAAGATAATGATGTCCTCTTACTCAACCACTTATGTGGCTGTTTCCTAAAAACCAGGGATATTCTTTCATACAACCACAACATAATTATTAAAATTTGGAATTTAACGTTGATACATCTCTATTATCTGAGCAACAGATCTAATTCAGGTTTTACTAGTCGTCCCAATAATGTCCTTGATAGCAAAAGAAAAAGGGATTCTTGTATGCACTTTGATGAATCTTTTTCCCCAAGAATATTTGCCCTGGCCCACATAATTATAAATTAGGCCCACACTCCTCACAAACTGCAAGTTTAATAAAATCAGAAGTCAAATTTATTGCTGACAAAAGTCACTTTGAATAATCCTTTCCTTCTGCCCTTCTATTGAGAGAGGAGTGGGAGACTCCGCCAAGAGGCCGAATGCATAGCTCTTTCAAAAGTCCACTCAGGTCATTAGTTCCAAGTGTAAATGAGCTGTGGTTAGAACGTGCTAGAATTGTGAGTCCGAAATGAACCTGACCTTACATGGTATCATTTGCTAGAGTTATTTTTAAAAAGGTTAAGTTACCTAAGGTTGCCCTCAAGTATATATAACCCTATTGGGTGAGTTAAGGGTTACTTTACAGGGGTACCTGCTCAGGGCTGGATCTGTGTGTGTGTGTGTGTGTGTGTGTGTTTAATCAGAGCATAAATATTTTGGGTTTCTGAATTGAAATTCATCCCGCCCCCCTCATCCTCCCCTCCTGAAAGTAAGGTTAATGGGCCAGGGTGAAAACGTTTCTGAAAGGCAGCTAAATTATGTCATATTTCTTTTATCAAAGTAAAATTTTTTTAGTGTAGCAAATAGGTTTTCTTAACATTTAAAAATAAGTTTCATTTGGAATTGTCTTAGCATGTAGCAAGCAGTTCCTGGCTCCTATGTTGCTGTCCCTGTCCGCATTTGTGACTGGAGTCCCAGTTTACTGGGTTCCCCCGCGCCTGTGGATTGGAGTTTTGGGTTCCATGTAGCACTTCTTCCGACATAGGTGGGACAGTCCTCTCCAAAGATGTATTTCGGCTCTGTTGCTAATAGGATTGCCTTATGTTGTGTGGGCTGGTTTCGAGGAGGGGGGAGTGTTGGGGTCTGAGACCCAGATCACCTTGTCCTGGTTGTTTGGCTCAGGGCAGACTCTTGAATGTCTCCTGCAGAGGAGGAGGAGGCTGGTGTGGAGGGCAGATCTGAGCACTTGTGAATCCATTAGCCCAGCATTCACCAAGTTTCAGGGCCTAGTGCTGTTTGCAGCCTAAAATCCAAACTCCTCGCGTCTCACACAGGCTTCCTGGTGTTCTTGAGCAGTGGTGGGAAGGCATCCTAGTTTGATTCAGACATGTGACTACAGATGTGACTTTCAAAAATTAGGATACATGCTTTACATGGACGTTTTGTTTGCATGGACTTTTGTTTCTGTCTTAGACCCGATCCAGTTGATTTTGGGGTTCTAAGTACAGTTCCTTTCCTTCTTTGTTTTGTCCTCAGTTACACATCGAGAACTCTGATCTTAAGGAAAACAGTGCCAGGATGCTGCATCTAGTACCAAGAGTGTAAACAGATTCTTGGCCCCCACGGTGATGGTGGCGTGGGATGCGTCTGCCTCCACCGAGCCCTCGTGAGGGCTGTCCTTGGGTCAGCCAGTGTCTATGACACAACCTGGCCAGTCTCCTCAGGCTTTGGTCTGTTTTCTGTTCTGGATCCTGTGAATAGTTCTCCTTGGTTATCGGCCCTGCCTCGGAGGGGTCGCACTTGCTTGACAGGTTGTGTGGATCAGAAACCTCTGGAAATGTCCCTGCCTCTGCCATCTGTCATTGTTACTTATTTTAACGACTGCTCAAGTTGGGAGTTAATCTTCTTTTGTTTTTATGTTGCCTGGCTAGGGTTACAGATTCCCTTGACATTTAGGCACGTGCTAGTGGTTTTGTTTGGTTTCTGTGAAATTGCGAGGTAGGGAGAGGAGAGTAGGACGCTGTAGTATCCTCACCCTCGGACTGCTGTCCGCCTTCCTCCCCAGGCTTCACAGCACGCCGCACGAAGTAGGAGAGGCGGGCGGGCGATACAAGGATGGCAGTTTCTGGAGGGAGCTCACGGTAGACGGGTGGCTTTGGGAGGGACCGGGGGGACACTCTCGGCTTGCCAGATCAATGGACTCCGCAGCAGAGTGTGTCACGAGGAGAGGAGCTGCGGTGTCCAAGTGGTGGATCCTTCTTTTTGACCTGATTTTCCCCATGAGGTGATTAAAGCCAAGATTTGTACCGTCCTGTAGCCGAAGGACTGACCGGAGAGGAAGCGCAAACGTGAGCGATGGATAACGGGCGGGCTCGGTTAGGACACAGACGAGTCTCTGTGGAAAGTACTCTGCTTCCTGCCCTCCCTCCAGCCCCCCTTCTTCAGGGCCCTGTGGTCTCATTTCCCTTAATTCATGATGCCTGTCACATAAGGGAAGCGTTTAGGGCTGGGCCTACCTGTAAAATGGGGGCACAGTGACCTGCACCAACAGGTGTGAAGATAAAATGCCTTACTGCTGGGGCGCCTGGGGGGCTCAGCCGGTTAAGCGTCCCACTTCGGCTCAGGTCATGATCTCGAGGTTCGTGAGTTCGAGCCGCACGTCGGGCTCTCTGCTGTCAGCGTGGGAGCCCATCTAGGATCCTCTGTCCCCCTCTCTCTCTGCCTCTCCCCAGCTCGTGTGTGTGCACGCACGCTCTCTCTCAAAAAATAAACTTGGGGGGCGCCTGGGTGGCGCAGTCGGTTGGGCGTCCGACTTCAGCCAGGTCACGATCTCGCGGTCCGGGAGTTCGAGCCCCGCGTCAGGCTCTGGGCTGATGGCTCGGAGCCTGGAGCCTGTTTCCGATTCTGTGTCTCCCTCTCTCTCTGCCCCTCCCCCGTTCATGCTCTGTCTCTCTCTGTCCCAAAAATAAATAAACGTTGAAAAAAAAAATTAAAAAAAAAAAATAATAAACTTGGGAAAAAAATGCCCTAGTGCTCATAATGGTGCTTAGAACTCAATACACAGAATTGTTGTTGTCACATTACCTTCCAGGCCCCACATCTTCTTACGCTTGTCAAGCTCATATGGTGCTGATTTCACTGACAGAAATGTGCATAAAGTCACAATTTTGTTTGTGGTAAACTTACATCACAGAATCTTGGAATTTTAGAACCAGGCCAGGAACTCAGAGGTATTCGAAATTAGTAAACTTGCTAAGAAAAAGCCTGGCCGTGCTTGTAAAGTACACGTGTCTTGTAAATGCGAGAAGCCACAGTGGCCTTTGTGTTTCTGCCGGAGGAACTGGCCGGTCTGGACGCCACAGACCGCCGTCCATGTAGGCTTTTAGGGTTCAGACACCCTCTTGTTCTCTCCAGGGAAGTGACTTCTCCTGCACTTCTTACTGTAAGCGGCGATGGATTCTGTTATTACACGGTGTTGTAATGTGTGCGTACTGTTTGTTACTTAATGATACTTAATTGAGACTTTTAAATTCTATTAGATGATTTTAAACAATTCGCAGCGGGTACGGATTCTTACAATCTTCGGGCCAATAGCTCTTGTATGAACGAACATACGTCAATGGGAAAAGGACTCTAAGTGTTTAATTTTACCTTTAATTCAGTCTCATAGAATGCGCCATAGCTGGATTTAGGTATATGATCACCCAGTAGATGATCAAACCAGTAGAATGTCTCTTTGAAACATGGCTTTCTTCTCTGGAGGGACAAAAATCGGCCGTGCCGTCTGCCCCATCTCCACACCTCTGAGTGTTGTCTGTCTTGACCGAAATGACAGAGGTTCAAGTCGGTCAACTTTTAGGAGAGAGTCTGCCTTAGAGCTGCATTCTCCAAGTGGTGAATGCTTCCTTTTGACTTTTCGTCCCCCATGAGATGATTCAAGCCAAGATTTGTACCGTCCTGTAGCTGAAGGACTGACATAGCTGTCCGGCCAAGGACTGGAGGCGCGAGGTTCGGGATCGCGTGTTCACAGGGTCGTCGGGACCCCTTCGCTCACCGGTACCTGTGGGCGGCTCCCGCGTGCCCAGCGCAGCCCTTGCGGTTCCCGCCCGGTGCACACTGCAGTGGTTTGATATTAAAGGGAGAGGTTCAGCGCCGGACGAGCCCTCCCAGCCCCAAAGCAGCTGTAGACAACGTGCAAACGGCTGGGTGTGGCCAGGTTCCGATAAGGCTTTCTTTGTGGATGCTGAAGTTGAGTTTCATATGATTTCGTGTCACAAAATACTGTTCTTTTGACGTGGCTCGAGGGCTGTCTGGCAATGCGGGGGGGGGGGGGCGGGGGGCGGATTTGACCTCGCGTTTGTGGGGCAGATGAATTAGAGGAGGTCGTGTATGGGCAGGCAGGCTGGAGCCAGACTGGGGAAGGTTTGAAACCTGGGTGAAGGGGAAGCCGAGGAGGGCCGTGCGAGGCGTTCGAGCCGGGCTCTGAGAGGACGAACCTTCTTTGGAAGAGTGTCCTACAGGGTGGATGAGGGAGGACCGGCTTCCTGCCCCAGCCACGTGTGGCTTCGGGAGGGACCAAGGGGACGCTCGGCCTGCCGGATCAGTGGGCTCAACCGCAGAGTGTCACAGGGAGACGATGCTGCACGTCAGAGGGGCAAGAGGCAGGGACTGGGGGGAGGCCAGCTGAGCGGCCCCCCCCCCCCCCGGCGGACCAGGTGCAGCGGGAGAGAGGAGGAGGAAGAGGGAGGAAGTCGGGTCAGAATCAGCAAGCGGGAAGAAGCCCTAGGGTCTGGTGAGGGTCGGAGAGTGAGGGTAACAGCAGCGAGAGCTCCCAACTGTCTGCGGGGTCTTTTGTGGGAGGCGCCGGGAGGCGGTACCTCTTGGAGCAGCCTGCTTGGGGGTGGGGGGCTGGCTTGGGCAGAGGTCAGCGGCGGAAGTGTTGGGTGGATTTTGTTGTCCCAGGCCGTGGCGTGTTTGAAATACGAGGCGTGAGGGCAAGGTGGGGGACAGATTCGGGAGGGATGGGGTCGCCCCCCGTCATTGAAGTGTGAGCCTGCCGGCAGCCCTGGGAGATGATGCCTTCCCTCCGTCCAGCGTCCCAGGTGCTGCTTCCTGGGAGGCGGGAGGGGCCTCGGTGGCGCCCCGGGGGTGGGGGGGGGGTGGGGGGGTGGGTGTGCTCTGCAGGGAAAGGTGGGGAGCTTTCGCAGGAGGGCAGAGGTGCTGGGAGAGAGGGAGACGAGACCTGGGAGGGGTGGTGCGGAAGGGCAGTCAGGAACGGATACCGGGCTCCCGTCTGGGCCCTTGGAGAAGAGCTGACTGTGAGTTTGGAAACCATGTTGTTTGTTTGGGGTTCAGAGGGAGAGGGAAGAGACCTCGTTTGTGGATGCGCTCGGGTGGCTTCCAGAGTGTGCTTTAGGAGTTTGGCACGGGAGGGATGTGATGGTAGGTGGTGGGCAGCAGAGTGGATTGCAGGGTCTTGCTTTTGTTTTTTCTAACGTTTACTCGTTTGAAGACCTTTTATCAGCTCCCTGCGCCGATAGCCCGGGTCGTTCTAGCTACCTGCATCGGTGGCTCCCGCTGCCAGCAACGCACAGCGCCGCGACACGACGTGGGGCTGTGTCCGGCGACGGGGGGGGGGGGGGGGGGCCCCCAGGCACGCCGTGGCCCGTCAGCCTGAGCATGTTCCGATCAGCCGTTCTGTGCCGCGTCCCCTAACTGGAACCTAGGGAGCAGGTGCCGGAAGAGTGCCGTGAGTACACAGGTGTGTGTCCTTCGTCTGGGTTCACAGAGGGTTAGTGTTTGGGCCGTGCTGCATCCGCGTGGGCAGGCACACCTCGGACGCGCTGTGGGCTGGCTTCCAGACCACTGCAGTCGAGCGGGTGCCGCGGTAACACCGGCCGGTCACGTCGCGATCTGGGTTTGCCGGCCCGAATACTTGTTTACTCCGTACTGTAGTTGACTTGTGTGCACTGGCAGTATGTCTAAGAAACAATGTCCGTACCTTAATTAAAACATACTTTATTGTGGGGGCGCCTGGGTGGCTCAGTGGGTTAAGCGTCTTGACTCTTGATGTTGGCTCAGGTCGTGATCTCACGGTCCTGAGATTGAGCCCCACATGGGGCTCTGCACTGAGTGTGGAGCCTGCTGAAGATTCTCTCTCTCTGCCTCTGCCCCTCCCCAACTTGTGTGTGTGCACACTTTCTCAAAAAATAAATAAATAAATAAATACTTTATGGTTAAAAAATGCTACCCATCGTCTGTGCTTTCAGTGAGTCATAAGCATTGATCACAGATCACCGCAACAAATAATAACAAAAAAGTTTGAAATATTGTGAGAATGACACATTTTGGTAATTTTTGGTAGCCCTCTATTTTTTTTTTTCTTTTTCCTGCTTTTGAAAGTGAGTTGCATAGGGGCGCCTGGGTGGCTCAGTTAGTTAAGTGTCCGACTTCGGCTCAGGTCATGATCTCACAGTTCGTGAGTTTGAGCCCCGCATCGGGCTTTCTGCTGACAGCTCAGAGCCTGGAGCCTGCTTTGGATTTTGTGTCTCCCTCTTTTTCTGCCTCTTTCATGCTCATGCTCTCTCTCTCTCTTTCAAACATAAACATTAAAAATTTTTTTTAATTAAAAAAAAAGTTGCAGAGAGACCACTATATTTCACCCCTAAATGCTTGAGCGCTCATGTCCTGAGAGCAAGGGCATTCCTTTATATAGTCATACCTAAACAATGAACAGTATTCAGTGTCACTGAAGACACTGCCCATATATTTAAAAAAATTTTTTTGAATGTTTATTTGTTTTTCAGAGAGAGAGAGAGAGAGAGAGAGACAGAGCATGAGTGGGGGAGGGGCAGAGAGAGAGGGAGCCACTGAATCCAAAGCAGGAGCCAGGCTCTGAGCCGTCAACACAGAACCCGACGTGGGGCTTGAACTCACAAACCGTGAGATCATGACCTGAGCCCAAGTCGGACACTCAACCGACTGAGCCACCCAGGTACCCCGATACTGCCCATATTTAAATGTCTCCTGAAATTTGTTTATGGCTAATGACCCCCTGCCTCCCCCAAGACCTCGCTGCATCTGGCAGGTCTCTTTGTCTTGGTTAATTGAGAGCAGGCCTCTCCTAGTTTTATGCTGTGGACTTTTCAGGGGTTCCGGCCAGTAGACCTGTACCTGTATCCCTTTTGTTCCTGCCTCTGCCGACTCCCTCAGGTCTCCCCTGGGGCTGGGGGAGCTGCCTCATCGGTGCACCCCTGCCTAGGCCTGTTCTTAGCGCTAGCTAAGCGGGAGATCCAGGGGGAGCCCGTCTGTCACGTGTAGTTACTGCTCTCTTGTCTCGGAGTGGCTGTTTAGCACAGTGCCTAGTGATTATTTTTTGAAGGATCAGTGAATGAGTGCGAGATCACTTGCTGCCGCGTACAAGAGTTCGCAGACACTTGCTAAAATTCCTCCCAGGACTAAGAAATGAGGCGATGGCTCCCAGGCCTGCAATCCTTCGTACATTCTCACACTCCCGCATCTTTGGCAGAGGTAGTATTGTGTGTTGTCGGGGTAAATCCTTGGCGGTGTGAACAATTTATAGCTACCAAGGAAGAAGTAGAATATGGATGCAGTAATGTAAGCACCAAAATTTTTATGGCAAGACACATACAGGCTTCTGGAGTGTTTTTCCGCTTATCGTTGGCAGTTGGTAAATCAGGTGAAAGTTGCTTGTAATTGCACTCATGGTTTATATTTTATAGCAGACATCTGAAGTTCACTTTAGGTCATACACGGTTCTTCTGCTTTCTTTCTGGAGCTATGATATCTGAAAGCACTGTTTGTCCAAGTGTGGTCCAGGGAGCCACATGGGTGACTTGAGACCTTGCCGGGGGCTCTGTGAGGTCAAAATGGTTTTCATAATGATCCTAAGAGGTCATTTGTCTTTTTTGTGGGTTGACACTTGCACCGATGGTGCAGGGTTGATGTGGCAAAGTGGCCGCGGCCTGGGCCCGACAGAGGCCAAGCCCCCGGCCCGCAGCTGGGTCCTTGTTTTCTTCACTGCCATGCAATTAAAAACAGCCATTTTCACCTAAGAATGTCCCTGAGGAAGCAGTCAAATTCATTTTATTAAGTCTCAGCCCTCGAGTACCCCTCTGTTTCATTCTCAGTATGACAACACGGGAAGGTTATGGAAAGTTCTTCTGCGGTGTTTTGGATTCAGAGCCCTGCCTTGGAGACACCCCTTCTGCACTTGTGTTACTAGCTCGACTAGCTGTGTTTTCTCATGGACCACGTAAAAGAACAGCTGACAGACTGGGCATTTTTTTCCAATGTTATAGAGAGAGAGGGTGGGGAGGGTGGGGGGGGGGACAGAGGATCCCAACGTGGGGCTCAAACTCATGAACCGCAAGATCATGACCTGAGCTGAAGTCAGATGCTCGTGACTAAGCCGCCCAGGTGCCCCTAGGGTATTTCTTAATAAGTTTTTAAAAAAATTTTTTTTTAACATTTATTTTTTGAGAGAGAGACAGAGTGTGTGCAGGGGAGGGGCAGAGAGAGAGGGAGACACAGAATCCGATGCAGACTTCAGGCTCCAGGCTCTGAGCTGTCAGCACAGAGCCCAATGTGGGGCTCGAACTCACAAGCTGTGAGATCATGACCTGAGCTGAAGTCAGATGCTTGACCCACTGAGCCATCTGGGTGCCCGTTTACTGAATGAATTAAGTTAGCCTGTTGCTTCAAGGAAAGCCACTGTGGCACCATTACTGGTGAGAAAATTTGCACTTTCAAGTGGAATAGGAATTTTGGGAAGTGTGTATCTGTCATCGAGATCCTGATAGCTTCTCAGTACTTAAAGGTATTTCTGATATCAGTGTTAGTGAATGTGATGCTTTTGGTAATACATGATAAACTACACCTGGAATGTTCCGTGCGTGATGTTACAAAGTTGCACTTGGGTGAAAGATCCATTGAAAGTGCAAGACCAATGGATTTTAATTTAATTTAATTTAATTTAATTTAATTTAATTTAATTTATTTTAAATGAAACTTTATTTTTTGTTTTTAAAAATTTTTAATGCTTAATTTGTGAGAGAGAGACAGAGTGTGAGTGGGGGAGGGGCAGAGAGTGAGGGAGACACAGAATCCGAAGCAGGTTCCAGGCTCCGAGCTGTCAGCACAGAGCCCGATGCGGGGCTCGAACCCACAGACTGTGAGGTCATGACCTGAGCCAAAGCCGGACGCTTAACCAACTGAGCCCCCCAGGCGCCCCCAGACCAATGAATTTTGAAACAATAAAGTAAAATGTTCACTCATAGGGTTTCAATGCAACATGACTTTAGAAAAATAAAACACCAGTTGAGTTTTGCTGTTGGATTAAGAAAGAATATCCACAGGTGCCGGAAAAGGCTGGTAAAATACTGCCCCCGCAGCACTCTGCATGAGGGTGAATTTTCTTCATGTGTGTCAACCAGGATGGTTGGTTCTAGTGCAGCAGATTGGGAGCTGAGTGCGTGGGGGGATCCAGCTGCTTCCCAGTGAGTCTGACATTAGACAGATTTGTGAATATGCCACACTGTGGCCCTCTTCTTGCTCAGATTTTGCTGCTGCTGTTGTCTCGGAAACTATCTTGTATGTTAACATGGAATATGTTGATTTTTACAATTTTCAAACGAATAAAGAAATATTCAAACATTTTCTGTTCTAATTTCAAATATGGTAACTACTGATAGATACACCCATACAAGCATTAACTCTTTGGGGGCCTCACTAACTTTAAGGCGGTAAAGGGGGTCCTGGGTGCTGTGCGCGTGTGAACTAGGGCCGTGGGGGCTGTGGGAGCGGCTGGAATCCAGCCACCTCTCCTTCGTGTGTCGTGGTTGATGTTTGAGGAGGTCTGTAGTTTTTGGAAAGGAAGAGTGAAAGTGGCACGTTTAGCCAAACATGTTAACCTTAAGGGGAAGGATCTGCTATCTGAGGCTTATTCATTGGCCTTCTTTGTCTAATTTTAAATGTAAACACATTTCGGGGGCTGTCTTACACGAGGGGCAGTGGGCTGGGTTTTCCCAAGAAGTGAAAACCTTGGGAAGAAGGATTTCCTGCTTCCCAGTGTCCTTGTTTATCTGGCCCCTGACCTTTTATGGAACTATGTCCCTTTCCTCCCCAGTTCGTCCTTTGCCTACACGGATTTCGGAGGAAAAAAGGAAGCTAGCAGAGTTTTTTCCACATATCTCAGCTTAATAAATACTGATTTTTTTTTTTTTTTGCTTGCCACAGACCAGCTTTTAATTATTTTATTACTGTACTACTTCCATCCAAAAGGATTTGACTAAATGGAATGATTTCAGTTTCCTGGAGGTTTCCCCGTTTCTGGAGATTTAGCCTCGAGTGCTGCTTAGCCACGTCCTTCCATGGGTATGGAAATCCCTGTTGTGGTTTTTATGGCGTGGCGGGCTTGACATTCCTGCTCACGTGCGTTCGAAGCCTCCAACAGGAGCCAGGCGGGGTGACAGGTGGCGGCTCAGCGGGCTGCGGGCCGGGGCGGCGGGCGTGCAGTAGTGCCTCAGGGGTAGAGGTCCTCCCCGGCACTGCTGTCTGGTCCCAAGCGTCTGTGTCGTGTCATGGCGTCCCGAGACTGTCATGTATTTGTCCCGGGACGCTCCCAACCCTCAGTTCGTGTCCTCGTCCCTAGACCTCAAGGACCTGCAAGGTAGGGGCCTCCGCTGACTGTGTCTCTTTAGACTGGCCCCTCTGCGTGCTTCTGATGGCTGGTAAATAATTGTAGTAGCCGGAGTCAGGTCGCTGCCCGGGGAGGCTGTGCGGAAACAACTTCGTCCAAATCACACTCAGCATCAAGGTTTCGCTCGAGGGTTAATGTCGGAAACGGCTCTGTGAACAATTTCTGCCCTGAAACAACTGATGAGAAAATAAATCCCGTACGTGTGACATCCCTAGCGAGACAACTCATGTGTTGTTCCCGCAGTGACTGGGAAGGTCCTTGTGTCAACACAGGGAGGCTTTATTTGGTGGTTTTTTCTTGCTGTGTTTTTTCACGGAACGAGAGCTGATCGCCTGTAGCATTTTATTTTTTAGCTGTTACTGCTAAAGCAAAGTTGTGTGTGTGCTCAAATACAGTAGTTTGTCTCTTACGCCTGTTTTAATGGCCTTGTGGTTTTATTTATGGGGATCCGAAATATTTAAAAGTTAGCAAAATTAAAAATAAATGTGCAGTTTTGTATTTCAGCTGATGGAACGGCTGCTCGTGTCTGCTGTTGACAAGTGATGAGCAGCTTGTCATACTTTCATTGTTAACGACTGAGCGCGCCATTTGTATGAAGTTGGCCGTCGTAAACTAAACAGATTCATGACTCCATTGTGGTCTAGTCCTTTTTGATTTTCTTTTATTTTTTGAAGTTTATTTCTTGTTTTAGCAATCTGTACACACACCGTGGGGCTTGAACTCATGACCACAAGATTGATAATTGCAGGCTCTTCCTACTGAGTCCTTATTGAGATCAAGACACAAAGGCAGTACTTTGAAGAGCTTACTCCGTGGTGTTTTAGTGGAAATGCTGACCTTCCCAGTTGTGCGTTGGCACGTAACCCCACAGTGGGCTCGTAGCGTTCCAGTGTGCAGCCTCTGCTAGGCAGGGGGCAGAGTGATGGAACTTCCTGCCCCAGTGGGGCTCATCTTCCAGTAGGGGAGACAGGTGTTAGACGAAGTAAGTATTTAGCACACGTAGTGAGGTGGACCATCAGTGCTTTGCACCGAAGCGGGAGAGGGGAGCAGGGAGGCGGGTGCTGGAGGTGGGTTTTGAGTGGGTGTAATTCAGTGTCTCTGGGAAGATGGCGTTGGGTAGGGGCGGGCAGGTGTTGGGAGTGCCGGGGCCCTGAGCTGAACGGGTGCCTGCTGAGTGGGGAGGCCACCTTGGACAGGGACCCATAAGCAGCAGTGGGGAGAGCCTGATGGGCCCCGGAGGGTGCTGGCTGGCACTCCAGCAAGCACTTGAGTTGGCAGGAAGGCTTTGGTGGGCTTTGAACAGGTAAGGGGCATTGTTTGACATGTGTTTTCACGCGGTCCAAGTAGCTTTTTCACTGGGTATTGGGAACAGTTACGGGGCAAAGACGGAGCGGGGAGACCCACGCAGAGGCCAGCACACAAATCCAGATGTGAGGTGACGAGGCCAGCGCGCAGGAAGCCAGACACTTGCCCACAGAGTGGCTCTAAGAGGGACAAGAACCGAGGACTGGAGGTTTTGACAGGGAAGGTCTGGGAGGAGCAGGGCGCTTGTGGGGTGGGGGTCTAGTGCGGTTTGGGCACGTCGAAATCGAGACTGGACTCCCAGGGGTGGTGTCGGGAGGCTGTTTGCTTCGTGGGTCTGGAGTTCACCTGAGAGGTCTGAGCTGAAGGGTGAGCCTGCGCCATCAGCATGCAGATGGTGTTCCAGAAGGCCTGAGAAAGGCCTTGCCCCCAGCCGGGCATTCCCTCTGACGCCGACCTCCACAGAGGGAAGGGAAGGCCAGGAGGCGTGTGGAGGAGGCGGGACAGAGCCCGTGCAGGTGCTGCGGGCGAGGAGCACAGGACCCACCTGGGCGGTTGGCTGGGGGGCGGGGGGGGGGGGGGGGGAAGAGGGGACCGCTGGTCTGGGTTCTAGAGGGGATGAAGACAGCAAGTCTAGGCAGCAACTTGGGGGGCTGTGCTCTGGAGGGGAGCAGAGCAACGGAGATGGGGGGGTGGGGGAGTAGCTCTGGGAGTGAGCCCAGAGCTGTTGTTGAGGGGCTGTGAGGAGGGCACGGCGTGTGGGGGGGCAGGAGTGGGGGGGTGCCCATGGAGCCACAGGGAAGCCCTGGGGGAGGTGGCGAGGTGGCCCGCCGAGCCCAGGGGAGGAGGGGCGGGACTTGGAAGGGAGAGGAGAAAGGATGGCGAGGACCATCCCCGATGCCGCTTCCCTGCAGGCTGAGGCGGCTCCCTCGTGTTTGTTGGGATTTGATGCCGTGGGCCTTGGCCATGTACTGTTCTGTCGTGGAGAAAGCATTTCACGGTGATCGTCATAACGTGCCTACGGAAAGCTCTGCCCTCGGGAAGGACAGAGGATGAAGGGAGCCAGTGTCATCTACACCCTCCCTCCCTCACGGGTACCAGCAGGTCCACCGTGATCACTCCAGGCCTCTCGTGTGCATTACACACACAGACATGTGACCACACACGCACGCGCGCGCGCACACACACACACACACACACACACACACACAGACGCGAGCGTGCACCTGTTAGAAAGCCGAACTGGGATCGTATACATGCTGTCGGGCGATTTTCCTCTTATATTCCTTTCCGTTGGTGTTGTGTTCTGGGGATCTTTCCATTTGGTCCGTGTGATTGAAGCAGTGTCATTCCCGTTAACAAGTGCAGCGGTTGACGGGACGGACGGCCTGCCGTCACTTCTTTTCTCGTTCCCCGAAGTTCAGGCGCTTAGGTTGTTGATCGTGGTCGGCGGGTTCTCCTTCCTGTGCCCCAGGGAAGACGCTGTCTTCATGGGCTTGCTAAGGTTCTGACTAGTCGTTGCCATCAGAGACATTGTTGTACATTAATCTCAGTCCAGCTGCTTTATTATGTTAAGACTGGACTGTCTCCAGGACTTCTGAGAAATGGCAAATTTAATTTGCCAAAATGGCAACCGCATGTATCGCTCTGTTCCAGTTTTCTTGGGCTTCTTGCCCTAGTTTTTTCTATTCAAACCTTCCCTGTTAGCAGAATTTTAAGTGACTCTGTCCTGGCAACAGAACCATTTTGAGTAAACAACTTGGATAACGTGTGGTGTCCTCATTTGGAAGACGTTGGGATGCAGGATTTTATGGAGAGTTTGGAGTATTTTCCTCAGCTGCTTGCGGAACTGTTAGAGGCCAGGAAAAAGCTTGAACTGGGCGTTTGAAAACTTTCCATTAGCCCTTTATGAGACAGCTAGTTTAACCTGGAGCCTCTGAGCCCAGGGCCGTCGCGAACGGCTTCGGTGCGCAACACTTAGGTCAAGCCTGGCTGCGCATTACAGATCCCAGAATACGCTGTTTCAGAGCAGGTGGTTGGTTATTTTCCTTTCTGATAAGGAAGTCTGAGGCCGGCAGTCCAGGGACATGTGGCAGCGTCCGTCTTGTCCTTTGCTCCGCTGTTCTGGTTCCTTCTGTCCCGTCCTCATCCCTATAGTCCAGCAGCAGGAAAACAGGATGGCTGTGGCCACATGCCAGGTGTCCTCAACGAGGTGTCGTGGCAGCTGCCCGCATCTGCACGTACACCCCCTCGGCCAGGCCTGGTCACTAGGCTGCAGGAGCGGCTGGTGGGGGGAGCGGTCTGGCGGCCGCGTGGCCCAGTAAATTCGGGTTCCTGCACTGAGCATCAGGAGAAGGGCGGCTGAGATAGGCAGCCCTTCCTGGTGTTTGTGAAGCTCTGAAACTTGGCAGAATTTTGTCTGTCGTGCTTTTTTCCTGGAAAAGGGTCTACAGTTTTTTGTTTTGTTTTGTTTTGTTTACATTTTGAAAGCAATCTGTGACCCCAAAACATTTTAAATCCAACAGGTCAAAAGTTGATTGGGTGGTATTTTGTCCCCGAGGACCACTGCCTTCAGGAAACAGCTCACTGTACCCTTTAATAATCTTTGCTTGGGCTCTTAATTTGGACAGAAGACGACCAAGTTTACGGCCTGAGTAGCCCCGATCTTCAGACTGACTGCCAGTGAATCTGTACTTAGGGGTCATCTTTGGAGGACACGGAGTCAGCAGACATCTGTTCTCTACCCCGCGTCAGGCCTGACGGGCCCTCCTGGGTCCACCGGGTTCGCCGTGGCGCCTCCTCGGAGCGGTTGCCGTGCGTGCGACCCCCGCTCCCAGGGAGGGACACGCGCTCCAGTGCCCAGGCAGCGCGCTCTGGGATGGACGCTGGAATTGAGGATTTCCCCAGCAGTTTACGCCCATGTGTTTAGCTGACCAGTTTTATTTCTGAGAAGGTGACACATGCGCAGGATAAAAATGCAAATATTATGAGAGTGTGAAAAGGGAAAATAATTTTCTCTCCCTCTTATGTCCCAGGAATCATCTGTGCAAATAGTCTCTGCGTATTTAGCATATTTCTTTTTAAAAAACAGCATGCCATACGCTTTCTGCCCCGCTTATATTCATATAATTCTGTATCTTGGGCGTGGTTTCTGGGAGACACCTGCCTGGCTCTTTCACACAGTCACTTGGCGTCCCGTCATGTGGCCTCGTGGGCCCTGTTGTAACTCCCTGTTGGTGTACGTGTAGGCTGCGTCCACCCTTTTGCCTCTAGAACCACGCCTTGGTTGTGTTGTTTTGTTTTGGGTTTTTGGGTACGTAGATCTTGGCACAGGTCTGCTTGTCCTGATTCTCAAGGACACGAAGAATGATCGACCTGGACTGTCCCAGAAGTACTCATCCGCACACGAACGTTCTCAGAAGGGAACGCCAGTGCTCCCACTCAGCGTGGTCATGGGAGATCGTCGGCCTTTTTCTGTGTATGTTCTCCCAATGTTTTTCCCCATTGTGAACAGTCGTATGTGTGTCACACAGCGTGTAGCCATTGTGGACGGTGCTCTCTCCTTTATATTCTTCACTTAGTCTTAGTTCTGCTTGTAAACGCACAGTGCTCACCCCCAACCAGTGTGCGTGTTGTCTCCTCAAGTGACTTGAGTTTTCTGAGCTTTGTTTTCTAGCAGCTTTTTCAGGAAGGGTTGATGGGAACGCCCTTTTCTGAGAGCTAGCGGGTGATAAATGTTTGCTGCCTTCACACTTGAAAGTCATTCTGTCTGGATATAAAATTCTTGGCTCACATTTCTTTCTTTGAGTATCTTAGACACGTTGATCTACTTTTTTCTGTTGTATTTGATCATCCGTTTTTGCCCATTTTAAGTCACCTGGTGTTTTTGCCTGGATGTGTAAAGGAATTTTTTTTTTAATTTTTATTAGCACGTGTCTTGGGATTGATTCGTCCCCCCGCTCCCGCACCGAGGTTTGTGGTGTGTCTTTTTCATAAGTAGTTTTAAACTTTCCCCCTTCCGAAGAGTTTTCTTGATTCACACTTTTGAGTGCTCTGTTTTCTTGGACTTTGCTTTGGTTTTCGTCATTAGAGCCTTGCTCTCCACGTCCACGGGGCCTTCTCTGCCCGTCACCTGTGCTCCTCATTCTTGAACTCTTCCTTCATTTCGTTCTCATGCTTCCAATTTGCCCCCTTCTCCTCATTTCATTTTTCTTAAGGCACAGTTTACCGTGTTTATGTGCTCCTGGGCGCCTTGTCACTTCCCTCCTGCGTCCTGTCCCCTCACTTCTGCACATGTGTAATGCTGGCTGAACGGCTAACGATCACCCGCTCCCTCTGTGTAGTTGAGCTTGTTTTGGAATACTAGGGTTGGGTTTCATCTCTTTCAAGGACATGGCTTTATGCTTTCATGGTCTGTAGTGCTGTTAGTTTCCTCCTTAGTCTCTTTTTCTGTTCTTTTATTAAAAAAATTTTTTTAATGTTTATTTTTGAGAGAGACACACAGAGTGTGAGCGGGAGAGGGGCAGAGAGAGAGGGAGACACAGAATCCGAAGCAGGTTCCGGGCTCCGAGCTGTCGGCACGGAGCCCGACGCGGGGCCTGAACCCACGAACCGTGAGATCGTGACCTGAGCTGAAGTCGGACGCTTAACTGACCGAGCCACCCAAGTGCTCCTTTAGTCTCTTTTAAAACATATAACCTTTGCATGAGATTGGACTTCAGTATTTTCTGTTGTTCGTTTTCATGTGGAATTAATTTGCCTGGATATTTAGAAGGGAGGCAGGATTTAGAATAGTTATCTCTAATTTCCGTGTTCTAGGCTCTACATTCTATTGATGTTAGAAAGTTTTAAAAGACACAGTAACTCATTTTCTGAGCTCTCCTGGCTCTGTTTTTTTTCTCCCACTTTCTTTTTTTTTTAAGTTAGTTCTGTACCCAACATGGGGCTCGAACTCACTACTCCGAGCACGTACCACTGATTTAGCCAGCCGGGTACACCTTTCTCTCTCATCTTCAACCAGACTTCCATTTCTCTCAGTCTCTATTTTCTCTGTCCTGTACATTTGGTATTCTATTTCCTGTTGTTTCTCTGTAGGGTATTTAGCCTAGAAGGGAGCTTTGGGTAGTTAGCCTTGAGAGTTCATGGGGCCCAGACTGTCTAGGCCTTCTAGAAGCTCCCGCAAAGCCCTTTGCGGCTGTCCGCCATTGGATTGTGCTCACCGCCTGGTTTCAGCTGCTGTTGTCACCCTGTCCCATTGCTTCTCTCTGCTTCCTGCTTTGTACCTGCTCCCACCATGGCGATCCTGTAGCTGTCAGTGATTTGTCCCCACTTGCTGGTATTTTGGGGTTCATTAGGAATACCTCATCACTCAATCTTGTTATAGACATGGGCCTGGATTTTGGTTTTGCTATCCTACTTGCTCGTGTGTTTTTATGGCGGGACATGGAAAGATTAAAAATCTTCGTCACTGCTGTCTTTTCATAGTTGGACTCTTAAAGGGTTCTGTCACAGTACCTGGAGGCCTCTTTTTCCCTCCCTGGCGCTTGTCATCAGTTTCTCCTTTGGTGCATAGACACCTTGTTCTCTGTTGAGTCAGGTGTATCAACTGGGAATAGAAGCACCTTTGCAAGTTTACCGGTTATACATTTGATCATGCATTTACATAGAAATGTTGCACATACTCCATAAGGGAAGATTTAAGGGGCGCCTGGGCGGCTCAATTGGTGAAGCATCTGACTCTTGACTTCTGCTCAGGTCATGATCTCGTGGCTCGTGAGATCAAGTCCCGAATCAGGCTCGGCACTCAGCTTGGAGCCTGCTTGGGATTCTCTCTCTCCCTCTCTCTCTCTCTCTGCTCTGCCCATCCCCACCCCCATACTGTCCCTACCCCCTGCACTCACCAAAAGAAAAAAGAAAAGGGAGATTTAAGGCAGGAGATTGGTTTCTCCTTTTTATAATTGTTTTCTCTAAGAAATTATGTAGAATTTAAATCTGGAAGAAGGGGAAGAGGAGCCACTCTATTCACAGGATGTGAGAATTTAGAACTTTATGCCTCTTGGAACTTATTCGTTAACAGGAGTTGTCGCTAGACCCGTAGCTGAAAGCGGGTGATCTGAAAACTTTAATTTGACTCCTCCTGCCCCACAGGAGTGTTGACTGGGGGCTGGGAGCACTTAGTGCCAAAAGGAACACAGGTGTGGAGTTGAGGGCATAGTCTAGTTGGGGATCTATTTTATAAACATTTGCCACAAATAATTAAAACGAAACACGTAAGATAAAATATCACGGTGACGTTGATTCCTGACTTCTCCAGGATGTCCCATTTTTACGTAGTATGTTTAGATCCGTGTGTTGATAGACCATGTCTGACACGAAGGTCTCTCCTGGCCTAATCAGAGTGTTTCAGGGGCAAGAAGAAAGTAACTGACTGTTCCCGACATGGTTCTTGGCTCAGGGATGACAGTTGAAACCCCTGCCCGTGAGGGCGCTTGGGGGAAAGGACGGTGGTGCTCCCAGGCCATGGTAGCAGGGCGGTGCTTTGGGTCTGCTCTGGAAGCCAAAGGAAAGCAAAGCAGAGGCGCTTAGCGGAATGGTGCCTCGAGCCGCAGAAACGGAGTATGGGGGCAACAGCCCTGGGTAGAAGGGCCCGTTCAGGTAAAAGCGGGAGGCAGGGCAGCGTGGTACCGGGCGGTGCGGCGTGTGTGGCAGGATGGGCCGGCCGGGCGGGGGCCGCTGAGACTCCGGGCCGGCGGACGGCACGGTCAGTGCTCAGGCCGTCACGGCAGGCCGAGCGGGGGAGGCTGGTGCGCGGAGTGGACCGAGGAAGCAGGAAGCGGGAGGCTGTGGGGCAGGGCCGGTCTGGCGGTGAGGATGAGCAGGGTTTCTGAACTGCTGCTCGCTCCTCCGAGAGCACGATCTTTTGCTGGTCTGAAGCGAGGAGTGGCCTGTATCAAACAGCACGGCACCGGATGTGATCTGGGAGCCACGAGGCTGGCGGTCAGCCTCACGTCACAGGTCACCGTGTGATCTCCCTGTCCCTGTCTCACTTCTGTAGGTGGCAGAGACGCAGTCCTGCGTGAGTCTGACTCCTGCCCACTCGCCGGCCACCCTCCTCTCGCTCTGGATGATGTCAGAACAGGATCTGGCGGACGTGGTGCAGATTGCCGTGGAAGACCTGAGTCCTGGTCACCCAGGTAGGGAGCTGGGGGGCAGCTCACATTCTTATTCTCTCTGTCCCTCAGAAGTCCAGAAGCACTTCCAGAAGTTTTCTTTCCTTTGCAAAGTAAAGCAAGAGCAAAGGCGCTGCACGCGCTAACCACGGGGAGCCGGAACGTCGGCCCCGTGGCCGTCCATCCCAGGGGGAAGCCACCTTCCTCCCCTGCCCACGGTGGTCCTGTGACCCTTGGTTCCACAGCTTCCCCCCGGACTGTAGTGTGCCTTGGAAACCATGCTTGGCGGGAGCGCACAGGTCTGCTTCGCGTGTGCCCCGACCGATGGGCCTCTTCCCCGTAGACGCCACTGACCTTGTCTGCACCACACCCTGGTAGTCAGGACCCTTGCCTGTGTATCTTCGCAGATGTGTTTGTAGGGTAAGTTCCCAGAAGTAGAACTGCTGTGTATGTTCAAACTTTTGATACGACGCTAACAGATTTCCCGGAAAAGTTTTCACTTTTTTTTTTTAATTTTTTTTAAACACTCAACTGGTTTATTTGCATGATTAATAATCACATTTCCAATAGTGGGTTTTTTCTCTTTAACGTTTATTTTTGAGAGAGTTGGGGGTGGTCAGAGCGAGAGGGAGACAGGATCCCAAGCAGGCTCCAGGTTCTGAGCTGTGAGCACAGAGCCCGACACGGGCTTGACCTCATATGCAAACCATGAGATCGTGGCCTCAGCCAGTCAGACGCTTCACGACTGAGCCACCCAGGCGCCCCTCGCAGTAATGTTTTATTCAGTTATTCTGTCATTGACTGTGTGTGAGAATGACTTTTTTTCTGTGTTTTTGTTTAAGGCTGGTAATTTTTCTTAATGATGTTAAAAGCACACATCTACCTTGAAACTTTAAATATTTGTTTGAGCAGACTGTGTATGAAAGAAAGCCTACATTTTAGGAATTTCATCTATGAAAAGCTTTGTGTACACATTTGTTTTAGAAGATTTCTTAGTAAATTCCTCCCCCTCTTTTTTTTTTTTTTTTTAAAGTTTGAAATGAGAAGTGCATACGATACAATCACTGAGTGTTTTAGTTGCCTGGTTATTCTTTTTGGAATAATAGAATTGAAAGGCTGACTTTTTTTTTCCCCACAGAAAAGAGAATTTTCAGAAATCTCATAAGAAGTAGGAAGACGTCTATCTTTTGTGATCTGTTTGATATGTTAATTGAAAAAACTTCATTTGGAACTTAGCTCTGCTCTGGAAGGGAGAGAGTAGTATAAATGATTTTAGAATCACTAGAGCAGTCACAAAGAAATAGAGGTCCTCTTTTGAGGGATGCTGTGCTTTTCCTCTTAGTTTGCTTCTGATTTGTTTGTAAGAACCACTGTCACCTGTTGGCTGGCGAGATCAAGAGCCTGGCAGGTCACTGAACAAAGTTACGGTCTGTGAGTGCAGCTGTGTGACCACAGTTTTGTCTGTGAAAGTTAGTCTGTTCGTTGAGAGCTGGAACTTGGAACCTTGGCCTCATTAGCACCACACCTTAGATGCCACTGAGCTAAGAAAAACAGAAGCACTATCACTGTAGAACACTTTTAAAAATGTCTTCATGTTTTGGTAGGTGAATGACAGTTTCTTTAGAAAACACACATTGCAATGTTACCAAAGAAAAATGTTCCTATTACATAACTTTTAAACCTTTTTAGAACTGTTAAACTTCCAGAGAGTTTCCTTCCTAAATAAATTGTTTCTCTGTAGATTATAGTTCAGAGAAGGCTCAGAGAAACCATTTCTAAGCTTGGTTTTATCCCGTCTCTGTTCCTTAAATAACTGGGAACTATAGTTCACTGTTTCTTGAGACCATTGTGTACGGGGCTCTCTGAGGCCTTAGTAGGCAGAAAGCTTCCAATCTCTGGTCCAAAAGGACTTGCACACACCCAGCAAATACCATGCTGCATATACGTGTTTGCCTCTAGAGTGGGCTTAAGACTGAGATGATCTTTTTCCCTCATCCATAAAATACGAACTTTGGGAAATTTACAAGTAGTTAGGCAAGTAGAAGTAAATCCTAGCAGAAGAACTGCTTATTGGCATGTATGAAAACAAAGATGTTTAGGTTCCTCTACTTTTCATGTCCCCTCGCTGCCGCCCCCCCCCCCCCCCCGCCCCCGGCCATGGCTACACTCACTGTGCCCGTCTAGCATGGACCGAGACTGCAGCCTTCTTTAGGCCTGCCCTTCCAGTTGTTAGTCACGGCTGTAATGAACACGGAGTTCTTCTATCTAAAAGTACTGCGAGCAGAATTCTAAAAGGCAGCGCAAGCAAGGTGTGCAAATGTAGCAAAGGACGAAGGAAAGTAAACTTGTAGCCCCACGTCCATAGAAGGTCACTGCTAGGATCCTGGCATGCTCACCTCTGTCATCTGCCGCGGGTGCACCGCCTTTTACACGTCTGCCCCTTTGCTTAAAGCCTTGAGGTACTTGACGCTGCTGTGGGGCACGGACTCTTCTGTAGTTACAGGAACCAGCCGTGTGGCCCTGGACAAGTCACTTAACCTCACTGGACTTGCTTTCTGTTCAGCAAATTAAAAGGATTAGAATAACGGTTGCCAGGATCTGTCTTCCAGTCCTGATACAATTCACCTACCAGTTTTCACCCACCAGTGGGAGTAAATAGACTCGGGTTTTGAGAACCCGTGTTTTGCTAACCACAAACACTTGCAAGCATGGATTTTTCCTATTTTTACTTAATTGAATGAGAATCCATCCTCACCCATTTCTATGGAGGTGGCTGAGGCATTCCCTCCACAGGATCCACAGTGCAGGATGCAAAGCCCTTTGGTAAGCAAGATGCTTTCTGTTATTGTTGACCTTGGCTATAAGGGTCTGCAAGGTACAGCTCTGGATAATTTACCTCTAGGAAATCAGTTTACGGCTCTTGCCTTGGACCCATGAAAGGTTCACGTTTGAGCCATAGGACTATTCAGCGTCTCCAAGTTTTGGGGTTTTGAGATGAGTCATCTAGTAGGTATGGGCTTAAAGGCTTTGACGCTTTAAAAAAAATCGAGATCTTATTTGGAACCTTAGTCTGTACAACCTGTCGAAGCGTCAATGCTTTGAGGTGGGGGCAGGGCACCTGGCTTTCCCCGTGCTTGCCCCAGCTGTCCTTTAGCAGGTGAGGAATCACATGCCAGCAGGATGTGCTTTGCCCACATCTGTGTATAGCTCTGTGGGTAAAGGGCGGGGAGGCACCCGCCCGGGGGGTAGACACCGTGCCATGGCTGGTATCACGGCATGAGCCGGTGTGAGTTCCAGCATCTGCCCGGGGCTGCAGGGAAGGGGGACGGATTTCCCCGAGTAGAGATGGCTGGGCGGTGGGTGGTTCTGGGATGGTTGGGGGAGGAGCAGGGATGTGGTCAGACAGCACCGTCTGAGCAAGGCGGACGATGATGCCTGTCGCGGCGAGTCCATCCAGAATGTGGGGTGCTCAACTAGAATGTGGGGTTCACTTGAAAGGCGGACAGATGATACCCCGAAGTGTTTGCGTGCTACGGTTTATTCCCACAAGTGCCGTGGTAACCTGTCTTGGTGTGTGCATGTATACGTACGGTGTTCTACACACGCACCTGTGTATCCTCACGCACTGGTAATACTTCTGATATTGCCCTTAAAAAGTAATTGAAGCCACTAGCCAGGAGGGTTGTCCACGTTCCGTTGCTAAGTGCAGAGGAAAAACGCAGACGGATCTGTTGGTAAGCCCGTGGCAGCCCCACTCTGTGTACCTGTTTGTGTCCACGTGTGACCACGCGGGACGGGGGAAGGGAAATATACTAGGCCGTGAAGGTTGGTGACTTTGGCAAGATGAGGAGGAGGAAATACCGGGGCAAAATGGAAAAGCCCTCACCGTATCATGTGGAAAACAAACATCGAATCTGAAATTCTGTCTACGTTTGTGAGTGTGTCCCGCTTACAGATTAGATTGACTAGGTCTGGGGCCGAGGAGCAGGGGTAGAGAGAAGTGCCTTTGCAGGGACGATGTGGTTGTGGCAGTTTTGGTGTGGGATTTTGTGTTACCTTTACTGTTGTTTTGCGGCGGATGCTGGACGATAGGAAGGCGGTGGGGAGCACACCCGGGCCGGCCCAGAGTGCGGAGGAGCTGGGAGGGGGAGTTGGGAGGTGCGGACAGGGCGGGTGGCTGGTGCAGGGAGAGCTGAGGCGGTCTCCCCGCGCGCCGGGGCTGAGACGGTTTTGAGGAGTAAACACCTACGGAAAGGGAGTATAAGAGCGGTTTTGGTTTTCCAGTGAGGTGGCCAACAGACAGGACTTGGACGCTGGAGAGAAACGTGTGTCACTTAGGTTTTCTCCTGCTGACGTTCCAACAGGGCAGCTCAACGGAGCAAGCGCTAAGTGGGAAGTCTGTCGTTTTGGTGTTAGGTCAAGTTGGTGGCCTATCAGGGACCTCCTTTGTCTGGTGTTGCACTTTTTTTTTTTTTGAGATTAAGGGGAGCTCCTGTTTTCTGTTTGAGAATGTTAAGTTTACATGAAACAAGTACAATGAGAAAGGGCTTGCGTTATTTCTCCATTACCGGAAAGGCGGCCCGACTGCTTACTAGCTTAGTATCGACGCGGCCCCGTCCGGCCGTTCACGTTCAAGTGTGTCTTCTGTCCCCGCTGTTGGTTTTCAGTGGTCCTAGAGAACCATGTGGTGACCGACGACGACGAGCCGGCCCTGAAGCGCCAGCGCCTGGAGATCAACTGCCAGGACCCCTCCATCAAGGTGAGAGCGCGGCGCCTCCCCGGTCCCTCCTCCACCTGCCCGCCTGCTGGGGGCGCGCCTGCCGCGCGGAGTGCGTGCCGCCTCGCCGCTCCGTGTCCGCTCCGCGCCCTCCGACAGCACGCGCCCCGCGCCACGCCGTCCCCACCCCACGCTGGGCCCCACCTGTGCCGCTGTGGCACCGTGGGCTCCGCAGGGCCGCGGCTGCGTGCGGCGGCGCAGCGCGAGCGAGACGCGCCGCCCGCTCCCTGTGGTCACGTGCTGCCGTCACGCGCTGTCCCCTCCCAGCTGTCCCGCGCTGTTCGCTCACGGTCCTTTCGCTGCCCTCACGTGCTGTCCTCGCACCCGGTCCCCGCGGGAGTGTCCTCGGGGGGGGGGGTGCAGGTGGGCCTTCCCTGCCAGTGGCCGCTCTGGTGAGGAGGTGCGTCGGCACAGTGACCGCTCCACGAAGCGGGTTGCGTGGACGCGTGCGGACTGTGTTCATCCCGTGGCTCCCCTCGCTCCCCGCCTCCCCGCGCAGGCAGTTTCAGAAGCGCCTAGGTCCTTGAGAAGACGAGCTCGGTTGCGCAGGGACTGAGGATGTCTGCCCCTCCCCATCAGAGCCCGCCTCGTCCCCATTCTTGGTCCCCCCGGTCCCCTCAGCCCCGTGCCCGCCCGGGTCTCTTGTTTCCACAGCCCTGTGCCCGCCCTGGTCTGTCCCCGTAGCCTGGTCCCTGGTCCCCGTCTCCTGGTTCCGCGCCCGTCTTTCGCAGGTGTCTGTTACTCTCCCAAGTCAAAGTCAGGAACGGAGGGAGAAGAGATGGACACCGCTTCCTGTTCTGTCCGGCGGTGGTTTCTCGAGG
>NW_024412421.1:36600334-36615503 GCF_014898765.1 Herpailurus yagouaroundi
CCCCCCCAGGAGCGCCCCTGGCGGGAAGCGAATTTGTGGGAAGCTCCATGGCCCAGGGAGGCGGGTGGGACTTGAGCCCGCAGCCCTGCACGCGCAGGCCGCTTGCCGGCCACTGGGTGGCGGGCTTGCTGTTCGGAAGCGCCCGGCCGGCACCGGCAGGCCGTCCGCTTGCTGTGTGCCGCTTGCCCGGTGGGCGACTCGGGCCAGCAGGGCAGCGTCCCGAAGACCGCGTGCGCGCTGTCGCAGAGCTGGGACCCTGGGCGCACGGGGACGGCCCCGGAAAGCACGCCCTGGGGAACGGGGCCCCCACGGAGGCGCTGCGGGCTGGTTCTCCCCGAACAGATGCGACCAGGGTCGGCGTCCAGGGACGTGGTTGCTTACGGTTCTCGGCGTCCCTTCTGAGGGTCTTCTCTTTTCCGCTTGCAGTCATTCCTGTACTCCATTAACCAGACAATCTGCTTACGGTTGGATAGCATCGAGGCCAAGCTGCAAGCTCTGGAGGCCACTTGTAAGTCGTTAGAGGAGAAGCTGGACCTGGTCACGAACAAGCAGCACAGCCCCATCCAAGTCCCCATGGTGGCCGGCTCCCCCCTCGGCGCGACCCAGACGTGCAACAAAGTGCGATGGTAAGAGCAGAGCACGGGGCCCCCTCGCCAGCCCGCCAGCCCGCCTGGCCCCGTGGCGGGAGTTGGGCACACGCCGGCGTCCCCTCCTCGGT
Organism: Herpailurus yagouaroundi; assembly: GCF_014898765.1. Taxonomy (NCBI): domain Eukaryota; kingdom Metazoa; phylum Chordata; class Mammalia; order Carnivora; family Felidae; genus Herpailurus; species Herpailurus yagouaroundi. The sequence continues at coordinate 36,601,053 of NW_024412421.1, forward strand.
TCCCTGGCCCCGGGTGTAGCGAGAGGAAAGCACACGTGTGACGTGCAGCCTGAGTGCCTCTGAGTCGGCTCCCGGGCACGAACCAGCCTGTCGCGTGTCCTCTGCAGCCAGCCCACCAGATCTTGGAAGGTGTACCTTTCTTCCCTTTACTGTGTCCCATGTGGCTGCTTCTCAGATGCCAGTGCTTGTAAGTGTTCCTGGAGCATCCTGCACTTTCCTTCCTATTGGTAGTTACGTGTCTTCTAAAAACACTCACGGTCTAACCTAGTGGTGCCTGTGGTAGTTTTATACCGTGTGAGTTGAAACTTCATAAAGAATTCACCTAGACTGGAAAGATGTCTCCCCGTCTGTGGCCTGTGTCTCTGTCCAGGGTGCCCCGTTAGATGCTGGTGTTCCTGGCGTGACCTAAAGCTCAGGCTCTGGGCATCAGTTTCCATCAGCCTTGGCGTCTCGTCTTTTCCCACGGGGGCTCCAAAGAAAGTCACACTTGTGGTGGCGGCAGAATTTGTCCTTGTAGGTGATGAGAACTTGAAGCGTTTTTGCTAAGGGCTCTCTTGTTGTCGCCTTGCTGCCAGTGTCTGCTGGGTTCTGCCCTGCCCACGTGCCCTAGGGATGGGAGCAGTGATAAGGGGCAGGTGGGGTTGACCGGGGGTTCCTGGTTTGGTTTGGGAGTGCTCACGAACACGCTTCACTTTCAAGGTGGCCACTTGTCCCAGTTTGTCTGGGACGGCTGCTGCGTGGGTGTGATTGCTAGTGCCTCATGTGTCTGGAATGCCGCGTGGCCCACGCCTGATCTCTGTCCCTAGGGAAGGTGGGCTCATCCGTGGTGTTGCTCGGAGACAGGCTTTCGCCCTGTGTTTCCAGGTGTCCTACCAGATCCCGCGTGGGTTTCCTCCAGCAGACACTCGTGGACCCTCATCTCTGTAGGCCGTGGGGCTCCACCCTGGCAGAACCAGTGCCTGTTTTCAGAGCAGTTTTTTTGTGATACCCTCTTATCCCAAAATGTGATGTGAAGAAAACATTTATATTGGAAAAACCAGTAAAATGTCTTAATTGTAGCATAAGGAGAAATTAAAGGCCGGTGGGGTATAATACGATAACACGTATTTCCATAAGTGAACGGTTAGGTGAGATGCACGAGGGGGCAGCGAGCAGGCCAGATCCCCAGACGTCGTATGTGGAGTCCTGGTGGTGGGGAGGGCTGTGGCGTGAGTCCGCACACACTGGGAACTCAAATACTAGTTGGTGATGGAATCCTGCAAGATGACGAGCCGTTCTTGATGAAGTTTCAAATAAAGCAAAATGGAATTTTTTCTAGACTCGAACGATAGTTGAATTCCTGGAAAGTTTGTTACGTTAAAATTACCCGAGAACATTTTGTGTTGGAGCGTAGAATAGAGTCAGATGCTAGGCTCAGAGAGCTGTTAGAATCCTGATTTTCCTCGAGTGTCAGGGACATTGGAAGTTTGTGCAGGAAGATGTTTTGTTAGATGAGCGCGTCTCACGCGCCGAAGGATGTCTTAACCTCCTTGGCCATACCCGCGAAGTGCCAGCGGTGTCTCGTGAGTGTGATGACCCAGTACACCCCACTGGATTTCAGACCCTGCCCCTAGCAGTTCCAGTGGGAACTGCTGCTCCCGGGCACGAGAAGAGAATGACTCGTGAGCAAGCAGCCGGCCCGTGCCGAGGGTGGTCCTCCTTCGTGTGTGACTGCCTTACCTGTGTTTGGAAGAGGTAATCTTGACGAGTCAGGGAAAGTGTCGACGAAGTCTGCCCGTTCAGATTCCACAGCTGATGCCTTGTGACGGTTCCGTCAGGGGCAGGTGAGTTCCGGGTCTGAAGGCTGCTGTTGCAGCTGCGGTTTGGACCTGCGAGCCGCTTGTTTTGGGATTTGTTTTGTGTCCGGAGCAGGGTGTGTTACTGGGAGAACAGGCCTCTGTGTGCCCCGGGCTGCCCTGGTCTGAAGCCGCGCGGTGACCTGGGTCAAGTCACGTGCTGGTATTAATTGTCCGTTTCCAGTTTCCTCGTCTTCAAAAACAAGACAAGACGGAGGTGACCTGGGCCTGCCTTTACGGGCTCCATTTCCGTCTCCTGCGGTCCTAACCACGAAGCTGTGGGGTGGGGGCTGGGAGACAGGGTGGCACCCCTTCCTTTGGATTTGGGCCTCCGGGCCGGTGTGCCGTGTCCCGTTGGGCTTTGGGTTGTCCGAAGGCGGAGGGGCTCACTTGGATGAAGGCATTTCCAGGCGGCAGGGAGCCACCAGCTTCTCCAGCTTTCTTCAGCGTTTTCTCCATCGCGGGGCTGGCGGGGAGACACCACGGGCAGCCTCCCTGGGTGGAAATCCCACCGTGCTTCCCTCTGCCCCAAGACAGGAGGTAACGCTGCTTGTGGTTTTCTGTGTGTGTATTGACAAGCGGTAAATTAAAAGGAAAGCTTTCTGATACCGAGTCGGATATATGATCTGGCTAAACCAAATCAGGTAGGTTTTCTGGCTTTGAGTAGTTGTACCGGTAACATAAAATCAACCCGCCGGAGAGCGCACTTACTGTGTCTTGACACAAGGTTTGTGAATGTTTTTCGTAAAACAGTTACGTGTAGAAACTGGTGTGAGAGTAAGAAAGGAACAGTCCTTTTTCTGTTTTCTCTTAAGCGTGGCCTTAAGTCATATGTATATGAATGATTTTTAAAGAATTAAGACAACAGTTGAAAGCTGCTGACAGGAAATTTTGGGGAGAAGTAAGGGAGAAGAATTTAATTACAGTAGATCAGAGGAAAAAGTGTATATTTTAGTTAGAAGGCTACAAATTTGTAAACCGTAAGTAAAGGAGAATTGTGCGTATGAAATGCGAGTAGTGAGTGGGACGTAGAAAAGGGAAAGTCTCCAAAATAAATTAAAAATTGATTAACGTTCTGAGTAACAGAGTACTTTTACCAATTATTTATTTTGGGCCTCAGATATTTAAAATATAAGTTAGAAGCATTTGAGTTCTGGATTACTTTAGATGTAAATCACATGCTTTTAATTTAAGATTTTTTAGGCCCATATCGTGGATGATTCGTGGGGAAGTCTGAGTGTAATTGAACCCGACAGATGGGGGCCCCTTAAAATGTCTTTTCAGTTAACGAGGAATCGGCTGGTGGGTGAGAAGCCGTCGTCTGAAACCCCGCTCGCCCTTCCATTTGGAGAGGCTGCCTGAGGCCCAGAGCTGGCCCGAAGCCGCGGTGCACAGCTAAGTCGGTGTCTGCATTCTGAGATGCGCCCGCTCATCTGCTGGTTCTTTCTCGAGACCGTGCTCTTAGCTCTGAGAGTTACTTGTTCTCTTTACTCCCTGGGGGGCAGAAGGCGGCAGAGCGCTGCCAGCTCCAGGTGGCGACTTAGGATCCAGATTTTCAGATTGTACGCCTGAATGAGATTCTTTAAATGAGTCCAAGAAAAAGAAATGAAAGAAAACCTTTTCTTTGATGCTCAAGCTTAGCCGTTGTAATGAAACTGTTGGTGAGGGTGTTTGGATAGGTTTCATCCAATGACGGTGTTCTTCTTGGGGAAAAGAACACTCGAGTTGCTGCAGGTAGGTGCTTTTCTTTCTTGGAAGTGCACCATAAATTTGGATTTTGCTTAATTGTGGTTCTAGGTGTAGCGACTTGAGGCTTTACCTCTAAAGCTCCTCTCACGTTGGTGTCGACGTTGGAAGTGGCTGACCGCTGACGTGCTCCTTGAGGAGCTGTGGCAGGCCCTCTGCGCATTTCAGAAGGGCCTCCGTTTTAGAATGTGGGCTGCAGGGGCACCTGGGTGGCTTAGTCAGTTAAGCGGTTAAGCGTCTGACTTCAGCTCAGGTCGTGATCTCACAGTTCGTGAGTTCGAGCCCCGCGTCCGGCTTTGTGCTGACAGCTCAGAGCCCGGAGCCTGCTTCCGATTCTGTGTCTCCCTCTCTCCCTGCCCCCTGCCCTGCTCACACTCTGTCTCTGTCTCTCAAAAAGCGAATAAGCGTTAAAAAAAAAAATTTTAGAATGTGGGCTGCAGGGGTCAGGTGTATGGATAGGGACGTTCATGCAGATCAGCGTAGAAATTCCTCTTTTGCACTTCATTGAAGCTGCACACCGTGACATTTGGAGAAAGCACAGTGAGTAGGACATTGCTGAGCTGCGGCTGCTGCCCTAGCTGATGACCGCCAGGAAGCTGGCAGGACGGTGCCCGCACGGTGCCTACCTGGAGTGGGAGGATTCCCGCTTGTCCCCGGTGCCCTATGGGGCCAGCCTGTGTGATGAGTCAGACAGCAGCTCAAACCCTCGTGCTCCGGGTTGGTTTTCATTAACAGGACACGTTACTACACATTGACTAATTAAAAAAAAATGCTTGTCTCTTATTTTTAAAAGCAAGATGTTTTTATTTTTTATGCAGAAATGGTTTTTTATTGAGATGTAATTGCCGTACAACAGATTTTCATTTTTAAAGCTTGAAAAGTTTTTTTTTGTGCTTTTAAAACTTTAGTGTACTTCTTGGGGCGCCTGGGTGGCGCAGTCGGTTAAGCGTCCGACTTCAGCCAGGTCACGATCTCGCGGTCCGTGAGTTCGAGCCCCGCGTCAGGCTCTGGGCTGATGGCTCAGAGCCTGGAGCCTGTTTCCGATTCTGTGTCTCCCTCTCTCTCTGCTCCTCCCCCGTTCATGCTCTGTCTCTCTCTGTCCCAAAAAATAAATAAACGTTGAAAAAAAAATTAAAAAAAAAAATAAATAAAACTTTAGTGTACTTCTACATCTACAATTTTAAAACAATCGGAGTAAATCAGGGGCCTCTTTGTAATACTCAGACATACAAGTGATTTCTTTTCGAGATAATCTTTTCCTTCAGAGAGATATGTCCTCTGGGACACCTGAGGGAAGAAAATGATTTTCTTTCCTTTCCTCTAAGCTGATTATTGATCAAGAAATTATTTAAATTCCCTCTACCATGCTGGCTGCTGAGTCTGTTTTATTTCCCAGAGGGCCTTTTGTGTTAAGTGTTGGTGGATATTTGTGGAAAGGCTATTTTTTTGAGCCTTCGTGGCTTCTGGGTAGAGAGAGGTCCCCTCCTGGGGTCTCTCGGGACACTTGCAGTCCTGGTGAGGGGTCATCCGTGTTCAGAGCATTTCCGCTCTGGGTCATTGAGCTCTTCAGTCAGGACCGTAGCATTTCGTAGGCTTTGGAATGTGAGAGACTCCAGATAGGGCTGTTTGAATTATGAGAAAAGGTTTGGTTTTAGCCGTGATGGGCCTGGTTTTAGTTCTTTCCTTACCAAGTTTTCAGTTTTTCGATGTTTCCACTTAACTTTGTAGACGTATGATCTCTCTTGCCGACTGTCTACACTCCTTTGTACAGCCGCACACGTTTAGTGACCTAACGAGGGTACCCTGTACGTGTCAGGGCCGAGTACCAGCCAAGGAAAACTCACAGTTTACACACATACAACCGGCAGAACGATCAACCTAATGTGATGACTCAGATACAGTCTGATAAGCAGCGCAGATCCTAAACGTGCAGCCGAGCATTTTAATAGATCGCGCACGTCTGCTAATCTGGAGTACTTCTCTCGTGGTAGAATAGCACAAAGCTCATCACTTGGGATCTGTAGGTCAGTTTGGAGAGAATTGCCCTCTCAATGCCATGGAGTCTTTGGACCCACGAACACGGTGCACGTCTCCCCTTACGCTGGTCTTTAATTTCTCAGCAGTCTTCTGGTTTTCGGTGCGTAGCTCTTACTCACATTTTGTTAAAGTTTTCTCCAAGTACGCCATACTTTCAGATGCTGTCGTGAAGCGTACTGTGTTTTCTATACTTACCTTTATCCTGCATCGTTTCTAAATTCATTTTGTTTTAGTAGCTTTGCTGTAGGACTTAAGATAAAGGGAAGTATTTGTGGTCATGTATGTTTTTTACATATATAAAGAGAGTTTTACTTGTCATCAAATTTCTCTAGCATTTCTTTTTTTTGAGAGAGAGTGTGGGGGAAGAGGGCCAGAGAGAGGGAGACAGAGAATCCCAAGTAGGCTCCACACTCAGCGCAGAGGCCAAAGCAGGGCTTGAACTCAAGAACCCTGAGATGATGACCTGAGCCAAAATCAAGAGTTGGGTGCTTAACCGACTGAGCTACCCAGGCACCCTGTCTGCTCCATGGATAAGATCTCTCATTTCAGCGTGTAATTTTTTTTTCTTTTTGTACTTTTACTTCATTTCTGATCTCCGAGTGAAAGCATCCAGTCTTCCACCATTAAGTGTGGTGTTGGCTCTAAATCTTTTGCAGATGCTCTTTATCAGGTTGATGAAGTTCTATTCCTGATTTCATGAGAGTTTTTACTGTGAGCATTGAATTGAATGTTCACGTGCTCTTTCTGTATCTTCTTGAGATGATTATGTGGTTTTTCTTTTTGATTCTGTTGTTGCAGTGAGTTATACTGATTGATTTCAAATGCTAAACCAGCCTTGCATTTCTGTCATAATAAACCTGATGGTCATAGCATGTTACCCTTTTTATGTATTTTTGGACCGACTTGCTAACATGTAGTTAAAGGTTTTTGCATCTGTTTTCATGGGGTATGCTAGTCTATAGTTTTCTTTCTTGACCTGTCTTTGTTACTAGGGTGATGCTAGTCTCAAAAATTTATCTGGGAGGGCTGCCTGCGTGCTCAGTCGGTTAAGTGTCTGACTTGGCTTGGGTCATGATCTCATGGTTCATGAGTTCGAGCCCCGCATTGAGCTCTGTGCTGACGGCTCGGAGCCCGGAGCCTGCTTCGGATTCTGGGTCTCCCTCTCCCTCTCCGCCCCTCCCCCGCTCATCCTCTGGCTCTTTGAAAAATAAACAAACATAAAAAAACTTAAAAAAATGGTTTGGGAAGCCTTCTCTTGTCTGTTTTCTGATAATGTTTCTGTATGGTTAGTTTTATTTCTTCCTTAAATATTTGATCCAGTTTGCCAGTGAATTATGAATTCAGTTTCTTTAATAAATACAGAACTTTGATAAACGTGGAACTTTTTGAGTCACTGTTATTTAATTTGTATTCTCCAAGGATTTTGTTTTTGTTTAAATCCTGGAATTTGTTAACATAATACTTTTTCATAGTATTGGCGTATTTTTTATTTTTTTATTTAAACAATTTTTTTTAACGTTTTTATTCATTTTTGAGAGACAGTGCTCGTAGGGGAGGGCAGAGAGAGAGGGAGACAGAATCGGAAGTAGGCTCCAAGCTCTGAGCTGTCAGCACGGAGCACGACGCGGGGCTCGAACCCGCGAACCGTGAGATCGCGACCTGGGCTGACAGAAGCCGAGGTCGGATGCTTAACCGAGTGAGCCACCCAGGCGTCCCTCACATATTACCTTTCAAATGTCTGTAGGTCCACATCGCATTTAGTTGCTGTGTCTTCTTGGGCTCCTTTGGTGTGTGATAATCTCACAGACCTGGTTTTCATAATTTTTTGAGGAGTATTGGTCAGGTGTTTTATAGATTGTCCCTCACTTGGGATTTGTCTGTTGCTTTTCTCCTGATGAGCCTGGGGTTGCCGAAGTCTGAGAGGCGGACCCCAGAGGCGAAGTGCCATTCTCATCACACCTTCTCCAGGGTGCGTGCTGGCTCCGTGACTTCTGTCTGCTGGTGTGGTCTTGGATCACTGGGCTGAGGTTGCGTTGGTCAGATTCCTCCCCTGTCAAGTTCCAACTGCCCCCCTTCTCTGCCCCCTGTGCTCTTGGGAAGGACATCACTGGACATCACTGAGCTCAGCTCCAAATGAAAGAGTGTGGAGTTCTTTTTTTTTTTTCATTCATTTTTGAGAGAGAGCACACGAGCGGGGGAGGGGCAGAGAGAGAGGGAGATGGAGGATCGGAAGCAGGCTCCAGGCTCCGAGCTGTCGGCACAGAGCCCGACGCGGGGCTCGAACCCATGAACCGCAAGATCATGACCTGAGCCGAAGTCGGACGCTCCACTGACTGAGCCACCCAGGCGCCCCAAGTGAAAGAGTGGGAAGTTCTGCTGCACCTCTTGGGTATGTTGTTACTGTACTGCACGGGAGGTTTCTCTCTTCCTCCCCGTTTGATTGTCACTCATTTATATCAGTGTGGACTCACGGGTATTTATTTTACGCTTTGGGTTGGAATCCAGTACTCCTTTGTTTTGCTGCTCAAATGTTCCAGCTTCTGTGGCTGAGACTGCTCTGCTGTGGCTTCTGTGTCCTTGGACACTCCCTCCCCGCTAGTCATTTTGGTTTGTTTTGAGCACTTCCTTCCTTTCTGGCACCACAAGGCGCTCCAGGCTCGTCTTGCGTGCTCCCCACACCAGTCCTCCAGTCAGCCGTCTCCTGTATTGGAAAGTGGCGGCAGAGACAGGATCTGAGCATCCGGAATCTCACCGCTGTGGTGTCCCTCGCGGCTCTGTGTCCCCCTGCTCCCCCTGGGGGTCCCTCCTGTTGTCCGGCTTTTCCTCCTAGCAGTTCTTGTCCGGTAGCCATTTTCCTGTAGCTCCTTGGGAAGAAGAAAGGATCTGCGCTCCCAACCAATGTGCCCTTCTGGTTTGGGACTGACGGCTTGCAGTCAGAGGGCTCCGTTACGGTGCAAGTGTGGCTTCTTGGGGAGCGGAGGCAGGCTTAGAACCAGCCCTCCTCTGAAGCAGCTCGTGGTCGACGTTTGCTGCATTAGGTTATCCCTGTTTCTCTGTGGCAGCTGCTTATTTGGGGGTGTGGTTTTCACACTGGAACTTGTTCATGTTTGGTTTTTTTTTTTTTTTTTTAATGTTTTTATTTATTTTTGAGACAGAGACAGAGCATGAGCAGGGGAGGAGCAGAGAAAGAGGGAGACACAGAATCCGAAGCAGGCTCCAGGCTCCGGGCTGTCGGCACAGAGCCCGACGTGGGGCTCGAACTCACGGACCGTGAGATCATGACCCGAGCCGAAGTCGGACGCCCAACCGACTGAGCCGCCCAGGCGCCCCAGGAACTTGTTCATTTCATTAGATATTGGGAAGCAGTTTTTAATGCTCATTTGTTCTTATCCCTAAGGATACTTTTTTGGATCCTGGTTTTTATGACTTTTTAGTCTTGAGCCTGTAAAGAACAGAACTAACTCCACGAAACAAATTCCAGTGAAGGTCGAACACTTGGTACGTCGGTTGGGTGACTTGAACTGCGGTAAAGAATCCTCCAGATTTGTGGGCTGACTGTTGCAGGTTGGCACGTTCTGCTCCTAAAAATGCTGGCCCCTCTCCTGTTTACATCTCATCCGTGAGCACTGGTCCCAGGGCCGTGCTTGCTCCGAAGGGAGTGTAGCTTGGCTGCCTAGTGGCTGCCCGAGATAGGACCACCCTGTGCACAGGGGGCAGGGGCCCGTGGTGGCCACGAGCCCCCCTGCCGCTCTGGGACGTGAGGACCTCGGAGTGTCTGGTTTTACCGTTTTAACTAAGGCCGGTGCCCCTGCTTCCGCTCCCACCGGGTTTGCTGTCACGGAAGTCTGAGGCTGGCCGCTGGACGGTTTAGACTTCACACACCGTTCGTTTTATCACGACCCCGGTTCCCGTGTGCCGTGCAGGAGCGTGCCTCTGAGCGCCCGTGGGAGAGTGCGTGCTGAGGGAGCACGTGTCTGTGGAGTTGGAGAATCTGTACCTGTTTTCTTATGAGTAGAATGTGGAATTACTCGAGATTTTTGCTAGCTTGCTTTGTTGAGAGTCTTTGAGATAATTCACAAAAATGAGAAGATGAGTATCTCAGATTTCCCCTGAACTTTACGAGTAGTTACTTTGAACGGCAGAAGGAGCGGCCGGCAGAGGAACGTGGCCCGGAGAGACTCCTCTGTGGGTGCGAGGGAGGCAGGGACGTGGCCCACATCTTTCTGATGTTCTGGCAGGTCCCTCCTCCCTCGGCCACAGAGCACAAAGCTGAGCGTTACTGTGTGAAGAGAAGCCACACCTGAGCTGCCCGCCTTGCACGGGGAGGGGCGGCGTTGCGTGAAGGTGTGGTCTTGCCTCACCCTCGAAGGTTAGCACGGGGCACAGAACGGGACACCCTGAGGTCGGGGCGTCTCTCCCGTGCCCGGAGCCTGGCTGTCACTCCCTGAGCGTCAGCACTTCCTAGGGGAAGGAGTATTCAGAGGATTTCCTTTGGGCGTATAAGTCAGTCTCTTCTAGGATGGTCGTGCTCTCAGCACCTGCCTGCGTGAAGTACGATGTCGGCAGAGAACCTAGTCATGGGCGTTCTTGTCTGTCCTGCGGTCGTTTGATGATGGGTGTCTGCGTCCCCCCAGCAGTGAATGTCCGTGGGTGTGTCGCCATCGATTGATCAGACTTGTTCGCCGTTGGTTTCTTATTTCCTGGAGCGAGTGCAGTCAATGCTTGTGAACGTTTTCCTTGGTGATTAGGAGCTGGAAACGGGTTCATACAAACCTGACTTCCCCAGGGCACCCCATTCTGCAAGGAAGCAAACGTAGAGGCATTCTCTTGGGTTAAGCCCAGTGCACTAAAATTCTTGGGTAGGGAGGGAGGCTACCCCCCTGCCCCACCATTTCCACAGCAGACTGGCTAGTTGATGGCGGCCATCCCCTCTGAGCTGGCAACAGCTTCAGACCCGAATCAGCATGCTGTTTCCTTTGGCTTCAGCCGGCTCCAAACATTAATCTCTTTTGCCATCTCTTTGTGAGGACACAACGTAAGTTTTGGGTGTGTGCAAGTGCACGTGTGTGTCTGTGTGTACATTCGGAATATGATCATAAGCCACTGAAATCTGTATGAGGTTTTAGTTAGTTCAGAATTAGAGTTTCTTTCTTTCTTTTTTTCTTTCCTTCTTTCTTTCTTTCTTTCTTTCTTTCTTTCTTTCTTTCTTTCTTTCTTTAAATTTTTTAATCTAGAGAGAGTGCGCATGCAAGTGAGGGAAGAGGGGCAGAGGGAGGGAGAGAATCTCCGCTTAGCGCGGAGCCCGATGGGGGACTCGATCCCAGGACGCTGGGATCCTGACCTGAGCCAAAATCCAGAGTCAGACCCTCAACCAACTGAGCCACCCAGGCACCCCAGAGTTAGAGTTTCTGTAAAGTTCTCTGAGTTTACGTAGTTCTGACATCGGGCTCTTCCAAATAATATTTGCAAACTCTGGGTCCACCTGACTTGACGTCATTTTGTCCTCTTTGCCCGAGGTCTGTGTGTGTTTCTCTTTGCACACTACATGCTGAGCTCCTCTCCGGTGTTGGCTGGTCTTTGTCCTGCGTACCCCTGCCCCTCCTCTCCGTGTGCCCACCTGCACCGGCCACTCTGTGGTCCTCAAACTCTCAGGCTCAAACCAGCTTGTTTTCTGTTTTCCTTTGTAATAAAAAGTGGCAAACACCACTTTTAAAATGATGTTTTAAAACTTTTTACCTACGGTTTTCAAGATTTTTTTTCAGGTCTTTTATTTTGGTGGTTTGTTAGGTTTTTTGCATAGACTTCAATAGAGCCCCTTGGCGTATATTCAAATGATGGTCCATTTTGTGTGAACGATGAGCTAAGGGGACAGAGATGTTGATGTTTTAAAATATGAGTACAGAGACTTTTAACACGGTCACAAAGCGATTTCCTGAAACAGAAGAGAAGTTGAAGGTCACTTTGTAAGCATAGCTTGGAAAATGTCTGCCATGACATCTCTGAAAGCTGAAGATACTTTGTTGTAAAGCCATCGGAATGAAACAGTGAAAATATGCAACACTGAAAGGCTAACAGAAATAAAGGAGTATTTCTGGTCTTGACTAACAAGTGGCTAAGAGCTTGAGAGGTGCTTGGTGACAGGCTCTGTCACCTCTAAGGGGTGAGACCTTGGGCAAATTCTTACCCTTTCCCAGCTTCCTCATCAGTACAGCGGGAATAAGACAGTATATGAAGATTGCTGTGAGAGAGGTCATGCATATGAGCGCTTGGGTTCTTTGACCCTCAGCAACCCCGCGAGGGGTTTGGTTTTGGTTTTGGTTTATTAGAAAGAGGGCAAGAGCGAGAACGAGAGAGAGAGAGAGAGAGAGAGTGCACGCATGTGCATGCGCAGGGGAGGGGCGGAGAGAGGGGAGACAGAGAGTCCCAGGCAGGTTCTGGGCTGGCAGTGCGGAGCCCCGCGCGGGCTCCATCTGAGGAACCGTGAGATCATGACGCTGAGCCGAGGTCTGACGCTGAACCGACTGAGCCACCCAGACGCCCCACCGACCCTGTGAGGTTTAAAAACCCGATCCTATTAAGGCTTCTTGTTCACCAGGGGGTACCGTCAGCCAGGCCTCGTGGTGCGTGCGGGGCTCACGCTGGTGAGCGCACAGAACTCTAGGTCGCCCCGCCCTCCGTGGGTGACAGTGCGCTAGGCCGTCCCGTGGGCATCGTCTTCCTAAGTTTCTCTTCTGGCTCGTGAGTCTTGGTCTCTTTTCTTTCCGCGACACGAGACCATGGAGTCTAGAGGACTGAACTAACTCAGAATCGTTCTCGAATTCATTCACATCTTATACACACGGGCTTGACTGTATACTGAGCACTCGCCGAGGCAGTTGGGGTCTGTCCTTCAGAAAATGGACAGAAAGGCCCCTGTGCAGGGGCTGCCTCGTACCAAGCTAATCTGTAGTGAGTGAGCCATGTAGTGGGTGAGTGCCGTGTGGGGCCCGTGGACACAGCAGGTCTGTGCCTCTTCTGTGGGGTTGTGTGTGTGTGTGCAGTTTTGTTGTTTTATTTATTTTGATGTTTATTTTTGAGAGAGAGAGACAGCGTGAGCCGAGGAGGGAAGAGAGAGAGGGAGACACAGAATCCGAAGCAGGCTCCGGGTTCTGAGCCGTCAGCACAGAGCCCGACAGGGGCTCGGACCCACAAACTGTGAGATCGTGACTTGAGCCAAAGTCAGATGCTTAACTGACGGAGCCACCCAGATGCCCCTGTTGTTTTAAATCATCAGCACCCATCAGAGTCACTTGGAAAATGGTTAAAAAACACAAAAAATAACTGTGGGCTCTCTGGGGGCAGCCCCTAGTTTCCCCAGGAAATTACGGTGTTCAAAGAGTAGTGGGTTATGGACCATTCCTATGTTGGTTTTGGTTCGAATGTCCCCTTTGCTGCTTGAGAATTTGGGCTCAAATCTAGCTTGGCTGTGTGGGCCTGGGCACGTTATTAGCTGGTCCATGCGGTGGTCTGCTGATCCGCGCAGGGAAGGTGCTGTGGTGCCCTCTCCCGCTTTGAGGATTGGGTGTCTCCTTCCACACGGAGCCCTGGGGGCAGTCCTGCCTGCCCTGACTCTCCTGGGGGGAGTGCCTGAGGGCCCTTTGCTCAGTCACTGCACACGGGTGAGTGATTCTTTTTTTTTTTTATTTTTTTTTATTTTTTTTTTTTTATTTATATATGAAATTTATTGTCAAATTGGTTTCCATACAACACCCAGTGCTCATCCCAAAAGGTGCCCTCCTCAATACCCATCACCCACCCTCTCCTCCCTCCCACCCCCCATCAACCCTCAGTTTGCTCTCAGTTCTCAACAGTCTCTTATGCTTTGGCTCTCTCCCACTCTAACCTCTTTTTTTTTTTTTCCTTCCCCTCCCCCATGGGTTCCTGTTAAGTTTCTCAGGATCCACATAAGAGTGAAACCATATGGTATCTGTCTTTCTCTGTATGGCTTATTTCACTTAGCATCACACTCTCCAGTTCCATCCACGTTGCTACAAAAGGCCATATTTCATTTTTTCTCATTGCCACGTAGTATTCCGTAGTGTATATAAACCACAATTTCTTTATCCATTCATCAGTTGATGGACATTTAGGCTCTTTCCATAATTTGGCTATTGTTGAGAGTGCTGCTATGAACATTGGGGTACAAGTGCCCCTATGCATCAGTACTCCTGTGTCCCTTGGATATATTCCTAGCAGTGCTATTGCTGGGTCATAGGGTAGGTCTATTTTTAATTTTCTGAGGAACCTCCACACTGCTTTCCAGAACGGCTGCACCAATTTGCATTCCCACCAACAGTGCAAGAGGGTTCCCGTTTCTCCACATCCTCTCCAGCATCTATAGTCTCCTGATTTGTTCATTTTGGCCACTCTGACTGGCGTGAGATGATACCTGAATGTGGTTTTGATTTGTATTTCCCTGATAAGGAGCGACGCTGAACATCTTTTCATGTGCCTGTTGGCCATCCGGATGTCTTCTTTAGAGAAGTGTCTATTCATGTTTTCTGCCCATTTCTTCACTGGGTTATTTGCTTTTCGGGTGTGGAGTTTGGTGAGCTCTTTATAGATTTTGGATACTAGCCCTTTGTCCGATATGTCATTTGCAAATATCTTTTCCCATTCCGTTGGTTGCCTTTTAGTTTTGTTGGTTGTTTCCTTTGCTGTGCAGAAGCTTTTTATCTTCATAAGGTCCTTCATAAGGTCACTTTTGCTTTTAATTCCCTTGCCTTTGGGGATGTGTCGAGTAAGAGATTGCTACGGCTGAGGTCAGAGAGGTCTTTTCCTGCTTTCTCCTCTA
>NW_024412421.1:36615903-36646073 GCF_014898765.1 Herpailurus yagouaroundi
TTTTAGAAAACAAAACGATTGGGGCGCCTGGATGGTTCCGTCAACTTGGGTGCCAAACTCTTGATTTTGGCTCAGGTCGTGATCTCACGGGTTCATGGGTTTGAGCCCCGTGTCAGGCTCTACGCTGACATTGCGGAGCCTGCTTGGGATTCTCTGTCTCTGTCTCTCACCCCTCCCCTACTTGCTCTTTATCTTTCTTTCAAAATAAATAAAAATACACTTAAAAAAAGAAAACAAAATGACTGAGGGAGAGACAAATTGATCATTGGAACATAGAGCCTAGAAATAGCCCCGCTGAGCTTTGACAGAGGGTCGAAGACCAGTGGGGCAGGGCAGCCTTTCAACACACGAGCCAGGGCACTTGGACATCCCCGGGCAGAACAAGCGAGATGAACCTCGGTGTCCCATCATACCTGGAACAAAAACTAATTGTAACTGGAGCACACGTTTAAATATAAAACTGTAATACCTGTAGATGAAGATGTAGGGGACAGTGTTTGGGGCCCGAGGCCCGGCTCAGACCCCCAGACTTGACAGTGAATGCACTACCCGTGGAAAAGGAGGTATCAGACATGATGGAAATCACCAAGTTCCGCTCCACGAAGACCGGTGAGGAGGACGGAGAGTCAGGCTGCAGATGGGAAGGGCATGCTGGTTCACCACGCACCTGGCAGGGACCGACGGCACACTCACCTGTAGGAGAAAAGCCCGGTTAGAAACCGGGCAGGAGACTCGAACAGGTATGTTGCCAAAGAGGAGATCTGGATGGTGAATGGGCACGTGACTATTAGTCGTCAGGGAAGCGCGAGTCCAAACCACACCGAGTGTCGTTCCACGTCTGTCAGAATGGCGAAAAGCACCGAATGCTGGCTAGGATGCGGAGAAACTGGATTTCTCATCCCTTGTTGGTGGGAATGTGAAAGGTACAGCCATTCTGGAAAAGTCTGGCGGTGTTTTTTGTAAAGCTAAACGTGTACTTACCATAGGGCCCAGCAGTCACATTCTTGGGCATTTCTCCCAGAGAGATGAAAACTTAGGTTCACGACTTCTATGGGGATGTCCGTGGCAGCGTATTTGTAAGAGCCCAAACCTGCCAGTACCCCAGATGCCCTTCTGGAGTTAAAGGTTCACAGACCCCTGTGCCGTGGGAAGCTGCGCAGCAATGACGCCGGTTGAACCGGTGGTAGCTCTGCCCCTTGGATGATCTGGGGCTTCCGCTGAGTACAGAAAGCCAGTTTCCAAGCTCATGCGCTGTTTGATTCCACGTCTGTAATATTCTCGAAATGTGAGGACCGTAGATGGAGAGCAGGTTAGCACTTGCTGGGGGACGGGTGAGGCTGGGAGGCCAGATGTGTCTAAAGGGGCGGCATGAGGCCGCTGCTCGTTAGCGGTGGCACGGTGACGGCACGGTCACGTGGGGTTGATCCGTGCACAACCGCACACGCGTGCACACGTGCGCACAGAAACTGGCGGCGGAGTCCGAGCGAGGACTGCTGTTGCATTGACGGAAGCGTCCCAGTGTTGACTTCCTGCTTCTGATGCTGTACTGTGGGCTTTATGGGATGTCGCCACCGGGGACCTAGGATTTGATGTGGTACTTCTATTACTTCTATAGTTATTTCACAGCAGAACCTGTAGGGGATATGTTCGCACCCGTGTGTGTGTGTGTGTGTGTGTGTGTGTGTGTGAGAGAGAGAGAGAGAGAGCGAGAGAGACAGAGATCTCTCTCACACACACACACACAGTGCACCAGCACACCCTGGAAAGGATTTGTTATATGGAGTTGGCTTACAGTTGTGGGGGTAGCCAAGCACGCTTGAAGTCTAGGGCAGGTAGGCGGGAAGGGGAGATCGGGATCAGCTGGCAAGAGCTGTCCGGCGTCTCCAACACCAGGGACAGAATGCCTAAACCTCCTCTGGAAGGGCTCTCCTGATCAGGCCAGGTCCATTCAGGGTAGTCTCCCGTCTGGTTAATTTAACGTCAGCCAGTTGGGACTTTGAATCCATCTGCAGAATTGCTTCACAGCAGATGCACATCGGTATCTGATTGCATAACTGGGGACTGTAACTCAGCCCAGGCAAGACATTTACATTCTTGTGGCACTTTTCCTATAATCAGCCCTCAGATGACAACTGCATTCTTACTCGTGTGATATGGATGTTCCTTAATTTTTGAAAAATGAAATATTCTTCTTATACGACTTGAGGTCGATACAAGTACATTGCATTAGTTGAAAGGGTATAATTTCTGGCATGTTGTGACCTTGATATTTAAAAACAGAATGCATTCATTGTTTTCTTCAATGTTTCCATTATGGTATGAATACTATTACCCGTTTAAAAGCATCCCATGAATAAGCTTTCCACAGTTGAATTTCACCCTATTCCTTTTGCGTTTTGGAAGTTCGTGCCCCGCCCTGCAGTTTACCTCATCCACCAGGCTGACGTAGTCCTCCTTTGCAGCGGACACGTGGATAGAAGTTGCAGCTGGGACCTGTGTTTCCCGTAGCCACAGGGCTCAGCTCTTTTGGCTGAGTTCTCATTACAGTCACTAGTGCGTAGCTGAACAGAACAGCTTATGTGTGTTACTTGTGTGACTGATTTTTAATAATTCGGTGTCATGAGTGTGTTTTTGAGATGGATGGGGCTTTAGATTTAGTTAATTCTTGAATCCATGGATGATAATGACTTATCACTCAGGGTGAGACAGGGTTCGGCCTTGGTCCTGCTTCCCTTGGTAGTTTTTAAAGTTTTGAGTGCTGAGAAACTTGGTTCCCGTGAGGGCAGAGGCGCCTCTCAGCTCCTCAGGTCGTTATGGTCTTTGTACACTGTCGTCAAGAACTACTTCTGATCATCTGTGAGCTGAAAAAGGTCCCTTGGTCCTCCGTCAGTTTCGTTGAGAACAAGGAATGGTAACCCAGTAACTCACCCAGCGGTGCTTGGTCGGTCAGTGGAGGCGTAGACTCTTCACGCCCCGCCTGGTGTCTCAGAGTGGCCTCGTGTTCCCTCCTGGGGTCCCCGCATCCCACATTCACGTCCTTTTGTTTTAGGGTGGGAAAGGGGCTTTGTGAAAGAGAACAGACACATTGACGAGGGTGCTCTCTCAAGGGAAACATTTTTGGAAAATAGTACATTGTGCAAGGTGAGGACTGGGACGTTGCATCGTGAGAGCTGCCCACACCCGGGAACCCCCCGAAAGTCTTGGGGTACATCTAGGGTGCCTCTTCACATTGAAGCTGGTTGCTTCAGAACATCGTTTCCTTGATCTTAACAAGAATCGTTAAGGAGAAAAGGTACATTTACTCAAACAGTTTGCCAGCTGGTGCCATGAATAAATTTTAATCTTTTTTCTCCAGGACTTCTGAGACCTCTACTGTGCTCCTATCCATCGTGAATTCTCATTAGGGAACTGTTGTCACCCCGCAGGGTCATCCTGGTTAGTTGCTCAGGGAGGAGTGGAGAGGAGACAGGTGCATGCATGTAGGATCCTGGGGTGGAGGGAGCAGGGAGCAGTGCCCCACGGGACATACTTCAGGAGAATACCCAGTGCATACAAACCATTCATCTCCTGTTTTGAAAGAGGGAAGCCGAAATCTTCAAAGCCTGTGGGTGGCCACAGTACCAAGTCGAAGGTCACCTACGTCACTTGTGAGGCCTGCCTGTGGACACGTTGTAAGGATTTGGTGGGTTACTTTAGGTGTCACCAGAGAACAAACAGAATCGCTGAAAATACAAAGTTTTGAATGAAATGCTATTGATTATGCTTTTATTTTAGAAGACCCCTCACGGTCCTGCGATTTACTCGGACATGAGATGGTGCCATTTGTGACCCTGACTTTGGGAGGGGGCGTTTAACAGCCGTGTCGCTCTGACACGGGGCTACGTTTTCTTACGTGCTTTTGGTTACATGAGGTTTTCTCACGTGAGAGCAGTGGTTCTCCCAGAGTCGTGAAATTTAAGAACGACCCGTGCTCAGGTGGCCTTGCCGTGCATTTCCGGTGCTCTCTGGCCCTGCAGCCTCCTGAGAGCGTGCTCGCACTTCCTGTGGCCAGAAGATGAATGACCGAGCAGTCTCCTGGGGAACCTCGGTGGGATAAGCTGCTGGCTGCTGCTTAAACTCACAGCGCCACCTCGAGGAAGGTCCCCTCCTAGGGGCTCCGTTCTTTTGGGGAATCCTTCAAAGCAAAGCCCTGCGTGTGGTCCACACACTCCCCTAGTAGCAGCTGGAGGCGATAAATGTCAGGTGTTTTTGCCCACAGTCCTTCTGTCGTGTTTGCCCCTGTCCCTCCGGAGCTGACATTTCGGAATCGTGTCGATACGTGTGGTTCTGAAAGCCTGGGCTGCCGTGCAGGCATTCCTTGGGATGGGACGAGTGAAAATACCAGCTGAGTTTCACGCAGACATGCTACTTCGGGAGCCTCACTGTCACCCGTGGCCTTTGGCTCCCTTCTGTGTAAAGGTGTGAATACTCTGATCTCAACTCAACTAAGCATACTAGCAGCGAGGGGTGGTAAGCTCTCGGCAAAACAGCCCACCTCTGGTCTATCCTATGCCCGGTGTAGACAGTAAATCACTTTAAACGTGACTTCTGTGTGGGGCCCCCTCCCTCCCGTAGCGCAGGTCATTGGATGCTGAGTGTATTGAATTACTCTTGTGTATTCTGACAATGAATGTTGTTGTTTTAAGGTCTTCTTTTTCTTTGTGATTCTTTTGTTCCCTAGCGCCGTCCCCCAGACTACAGTAATACTCAACAGTGATCGGCAGAGCGCCATTGTAGCCAAGATGGAAGAACCCTTGGGCAACAGGGCACCGGACCCCCTGGAAAGTACCGTTAGCAAGTCAGTAGCCACCACACCAACCCCGCCTTTCACTGCCACTGCCACCGCGATGAGTCCCCTCGAGAGCCACTCCACGTCCTGAGCCGGGCACAGCTGGTCGGTCGAGCCCAGCAGGCGCGGCCCACAGTTGTTTGTGGTGGGCAAGGGCCGTGCTGCATGCAGGCCCAGGTCCTGGTGTGCCAGCTGGAGAAGGGGACGTGTTAAGGGGGGACGCACCGGGAACTTCTGTGTCCAGTGCTCACGTGCCCAGTGGGGAGATGGCTCTGTGTTTCCACAGCAGCCGGTGGAGCTTGTGCCCTCCTCCCTCGACCACCACTTCCTCACGTGTGTCTGTCTGTCTGTCTGTCTGTACAGCAGCGTGTCAGCCCAGCAGACACCTTCTATTGAGTTTGCTAAGCATGAAGGCATTTCGAGGTGATGATTTTCTCCTCCCACCTTTTTCTCTTGAGACACTGGAACTGTAACCTTGGTCGGAAATAAGGGTGCGTAAGAGGCATCGTGTGACGGGGAAGCGTGCTGTGGACGGCCCTGCCCGGCAGTCTGGGCTCCGCTCTTCCTGGCGACCTGCCCCGAGACGGTGGCTTTGCTTACTGTTTCCGTCAGCGTGTTCACAGCGTTCTGTTTGCCTTTTTCTCTCAGTGCCCTCCGCAGGTTGTTCCTGCCCCGGCTCTGTCCCGTTGTCTTTATTGTCCGAGCCCAGGCTCCCAGGGCCTGGCTGTGCCGCGGGCCTGCTGTGGCGGGTGGCGGGAGAAGAGTTGTTGACGCTCAGGCTGAGGAGATCTGGGGATCTGGGAGGCGGGGTCAGGAGGTGAGCTTGGCCAGGGTGCTGCGGGATCGAGTTCAGAAGCTGGCGCCCCAGCCTGCGGCACGACCACGGTCGGAAGCATGTTTTTGTCTTTGTGAACGGGGACCTTGGGCTTCGTCCCCCTTCTCGGTGCTTAGCAGTCCCCACGAAGGGATGTGGAGAGGGGCGCGGTAGAGGCAAGTAGCTTGTCTCCAGGTAACAAAGACGTATGTTTTGAGCCTTTTTTAGAGCTGGCGGCTTGTGCCCTGTTTCTCTGGCAGTTTCTTACTGATCCATAGCAGGCCCCCTTTAGTGGTGAGAACATCCTCTGGGAGAGTCTCGACTGGCTTTTCAGACCCGCTTCAGTGGTTTTTGTTGGTGAGAATAGTTAGGAGTGTTGACTTGGTTAACAAAGGCTGAGTCCCTTCTAGAAGGCCTACCAGCGTGGAGTGGATTGGGTCAATGGAAGTCTCCAGGCACACTTGCTCTCCGATGAGTCTTTCCCATGACACAGCCCTAACAGTCGCTCTCACTCAAGTGCCGCCATTTTGTGGGAGCACCTCCACGATCAGAGAGCCGCCTTCTCGGCCTTGAGTCACCGTGGGTTGTGGTTTTACTTCTTCTGCGACACGAACGCGTGTGTCGACTTTTACGTTTCACACAGTTTCTTCCAACCCCAGGCCATTTCGTGCGATTCGGTCGCTGTTCCCCCGAGTAGAGAGAGCGGTGTGGGAAGACTCGCGAGCTGCCGCCTCGTGCAGTTAGGTTCTCTGATGAGTGGAGGAAAGAGGCACGCGGCGGCTTCAGCGCTAGTCTCTGCTCGTTGCCTGTGCTGCTCTCACAACATCGGCTGGTGTTTTTGTTTCCCGCTCAGCGCGGTGCCCGGGAGACGGCAGAACACCATTGTGGTGAAGGTGCCGGGTCAGGATGACAGCCACAACGAGGACGGGGAGAGCGGGTCCGAGGCCAGCGACTCCGTCTCCAACTGTGGACAGTCGGGAAGTCAGAACATTGGGAACAACGTCACCCTCATCACCCTGAACTCGGAAGGTGCGCCTGCAAAGCTTCTTTCCTTTGCCTGAATGGCAGTAGGTACAGCGTTCTGTTCTGTTCTGTTCTGTGTGTTTTTTGCTTTTCAGGAAAGTCATGCGGTCCCTACCTTAACACAATAGTCCAGCTTGATGGTTTTCCAACTTTACGGCGGTGCACACGCAGTCCATGTGCAGTAGCCATTGTGCTTTGGGTTTGAGTTTGGATCTTTTCCCAGGCCACCGACGTGCGGTCCGATCCTCCCTCCTGGCGCGGGGCACCGCGATCATGAGGTCGATGGCTGGAGCCCCGACAGACGCACTGCTGCACCCACACTGCCATTCCGTCAACTTCAGCGGTGTTGGTGCGGTGGCTGCGTGCGTTCCGTGAGCGGTTTCACGCGTCGCGATCTGTGCGAGATGACTCCGCCCAGCGACAGGCTGCCGTGAGCGCTGTGAGCACAGTGAAGCTGGGCCGGGCTGGGGCACGATGTTTGGTAGGTTAGGGTCGTTAAGTACATTTTTGACTTTGAATGTTTCCAAACCCGCGATAGGTATTTTGGGACATGACCCCATCCTGAGTTGAGGGACATCTGTATGTGTTTGCTATTTGTAAAACGTGGTAGGAGACGGTGGAAATTCTCCACACACTCAGGCGGTTTCTGAAGGCTTTCTAGTGACGGACACACCGCTGTGCTTCTAGAACCAGGAGCTGATCATTGCCTTTGAACAGAGGTCTCTCCACATCTCTGCTGGGGGCCAGACGTAGGTGCCCAGAGGGGACTGTGCCACCTCCCGCGAGAGGCAGAGGGAGCTGCTTGGCAGGCGCCTGGACTGGGGCCCGTTTCGCCCACACCGCGTCCTGTCCCCCTACTTCTCCTGCCACAGTGTCCGTAGCCACCTGGTGCCTCTGTCCTGCCTCTGCAGGCCAACGTGGGCCGACGTGGGCTGCCCACATGGCCTCCCACAGCACGGGGAGGAGGGGGAGTGCAGGCGTGTTAGTGCCGTGTTCCCGACCTGTAAAGCCTGTGCTTTATTCACTGGTAAACTTGTGCGGTTTTTTGCTTTACGTCTGAGTTGTTGATTTTGACTAAAAATGCAACGTAGCTTTCCTAAAACGATGATGTAGATTTACCGAGCCACGATGTTTCTGTGAGACCAGTTACCGTATCTGAAACATTGAAAACAGTGTTTTTCTCAAAGTCTTGCTCACTTCTGACATAAATAGCAAGGATCAGGACAGCAGAGCAGGAGCAGGGAGAGAAACAGAGTTTAGTGACTGCCTTTTAAAAAAACCAAGATCAGGGGCGCCTGGGGGGCTCAGTCTGTTAAGCGTCTGACTTCGGCTCAGGTCGTGATCTCAGGGTTTGTGGGTTCAAGCCCTGCATCGAGCTCTATGCTGACAGCTTGGAGCCTGGAGTCTGCTTCGGAGCCTGTGTCTCCCTCTCTCTCTGCTCCTCCCCTGCTTGTACTCTATTTCTTTCTTTTTCAAAAATAAACATTAAAAAAAGTTTCTTTTTTAATTAAAAAACATCTAATTTAATTACCATAGATTTGACCTATTTATTTATTTATTTATTTATTTATTTATTTATTTATTACATTTACTTATTTATTTTGAGAGAGAGAGAGAGAGAGAGACAGAGGATGGGCAGGGGAGAGTAGAGAGAGAGGGAGAGAGAGAATCCCAAGCAGGCTCTGAGCTGTCCGCCCAGAGCCCGACATGGGGCTTGAACTCACAAACTGTGAGATCATGACTTGAGCTGAGATCAAGAGTTGGATGCTAAGCTGTCTGAGCCTCTCAGGTGCCCTAAAGTTTACCATCGTAAAGCATACAATTCAGTGGGTTTTTAAAGTACATTCACATAGTTGTACACCCAGCCCCCGGTCTAATGCCGGGACATCTCTGTCACCCTGGAAAGCAGCCCTGGCAGCCACCGTCCACTTCCTGTCTTTGGAATTACGTGCTGCAGGCACTTGGCACACGTGGGCCGTGCAGTGCCGTCCACGGTGTGGCGAGTATCGCCGCTCCGATCCTTCTGTGGCTGGGTCCTTCTCCGTCGTGTGAATGGACCACATTTTGTTCATCTGCTCATCTGTCGACGGACACTTGGGGTGCTTCCGCTTTTTAACTGTTCGGAACGTTCGTGAACAGCTGTTTGGGAGAACGTGTGGTTTTGTTTCTCTTGGGTAGCACCCGGCAGTGGAATCACTGGGTCAATTTCTTACACGTTAAATTTAAGAAAGAGAGGGGTGTCGCCAGTGTCGGCGAACGGGCATTAAACATCCGTGGAGGAGATGGTGTTCACAGCAGTCGCAGAGAAGCCTGATTGTTCTCTCTGTCCGGGTGGGTCCTGGGCGGGCACGCACACAGGTCTGACCAGCCACTTAAGGCCCGGTGTTTGTTCGGTCTAAAGTGTGTCACCTGAGGCGCGTAACACTCGATAACACCAGGAGTTTCTGAGGTTGTCGTAGATACAACATATTTCATCTTTTTATGTGTGTTACTGTGATGTGATTAGTGTGAGATATATTTCACTTGGAGAAACTACAGAGTGACACAAATGAACATAGAAAAAGGGGTCAAATTTCCAGCTTATAAATGTCTGCGGGGGGGAAAAATACAGATTTTCTTTTGATCTGAGTCTGAGTTCTTTATGAGCTGATGCATTTGTCAAAAGCGTTACTCTCTAGCAGATTGTTTCCATCAGATATGACTCTTGGACGGTACCTGTTACTAGGATTGGGCAGACGAGACAGAGTTGACGGATTCTGAATTTTACCTTATATCAAAGAAGAGGTCATAATTCAGGAGCATTCTGCCTGACCGTTGCACTAGGAGAAAACGTGCGGTGACACGTTTGTTGTGCTGACACTCCTTGGGAGGGTCCCCGCCGGCACTTTGCCTGCTGTGTGGAGGCCGGGCCGCGCCGCCCTCGTGGCACCGTGGTCTGTGTGGGAGGACACGGAGGCGGACGGAGTCCTCTTTAAGTGGGTGCCTCGGACGTAACTGTTGAGGAAGAAGCTACTCCGCTAACATCTTGTATCAGAGTTGCTATCGACCGATAGTGGCATGTTCCGTGAAACACGTCTGTGAGGCGGATGGGTGCGCGGAGAGGTGGGTGAGTGCTTTGCCCCACGACTAGAACCCCTCGCTGAGCTGGAGAGAGCGTCAGGCAGCTACTTGTGTTAGAGAAGCACCGTTCACACGCAGAGCTCTGAAGGGCCATGAGCTCGGCTTTCGTGGGGTCATTTAATTCCTGCTGACAACCCAGAGCTGCAAGTACGCAGACCGTTCTTACCTTCGTAGAAAAAAAAGCATTTAAGTGCTTGTGGTTTTAGAAACCACAGGTTTCAAAATGGTTTATTTCTTAAGAATTCCAGACGGTTTGCCCGAGTTGACGTGTCGTTTTATATCACATTTGGAGTCCGATTATTTACTGCGAGGTATCGTAGCATTTTGTCCCCGTGTTTTTGTGTAGGCTATTTTGTCTGTCACGGCATAGATTTCCTCAGAATCAGAGGAGTGCTAACTGTTGAGGGCAGTGGGCAGTAAACTTACCCTGGTTCCAATTCCTCTCTTCTCTTGGCATTGCGGTCATAGATCAGCATTGGGGTATCATCACTCAGAGGTTAAGCTGGCCAAGTCAGAAACAAAGCAGCTAAAATAGGACCAAAAATGGAATGTGTTAAAATCAACGAAGAGACTTAGTGATTTTTTTTTTAATTTTTAATGTTTATTTATTTATTTATTTATTTATTTATTTATTTTTTGAGAGAGAGAGAAAGAGAGATGCAGTGTGAGTGGGGGAGGGGCAGAGAGCGAGGGAGACACAGAATCCGAAGCAGGCTCCAGGCTCCGAGCTGTCGGCACAGAGCCCGTCGCGGGTCTCGAACTCACAAGCCGTGAGATCATGACCTGAGCCGAAGTGGAATGTTGAACTGACTGAGCCACCCAGGCGCCCCAGATTTAGTGATTTCTTTTATTTATTTATTTATTTTATTTTATTTTATTTTATTTTTTTTTGTTTTCAACGTTTATTTATTTTTGGGACAGAGAGAGACAGAGCATGAACGGGGGAGGGGCAGAGAGAGAGGGAGACACAGAATCGGAAGCAGGCTCCAGGCTCTGAGCCATCAGCCCAGAGCCCGACGTGGGGCTCGAACTCACGGACCGCGAGATCGTGACCTGGCTGAAGTCGGACGCTTAACCGACTGCGCCACCCAGGCGCCCCAGTGATTTCTTAATAAAGAGTCTAAATTCTTGCTGTCTTTGCACTTGAGAATTCTTAAAAAACTTGAGTAATCCTTCTCATAAGATGTTGGGTACTCAGCTTTAATGGGGAGGGATGGTACTTGAGTTATAATTGGATTATTGTTGGAAATTGGCCTCATGAATGTTCCAAAGCCCGGTCAGTAACATGACTTATGTGGTAAATCTCTGGGATGTACTCGGTGGGGGGCAGCAAGGTAACATCTGGCGGGAGCGGTTCATTTGGGAAAGGTCGTCAGTCATGGCGCCAGGAAGGGGACGGCTCCAGGGGCCGTGAAATACGACGGGTGCAGGTTGCCGTGTTCACAGAACATCAGCCTGCATGTGTGAAGAAGGAAGTGTAGCCAGGAATGTTTCTCGAGGATGTATTTACATAATTTATTTTACAGAAACTTGTTTGAAACAAATTCTTCATGAGGTCATAACACTAAAAGCCAGCATATCGGCCGTCGTAAGTGGGCTCCCACAAGAGCGGGATCACAGACAGGTTGGCGACCGATCCCGGCGAGGTTAACGAGGACCGACCGGCGTTAAGGATGCCGGTGCGTCCTCGGGCGCGGCAGACTGTGGCGGACGGGCCGCGCCGGGAGGCCGTTGCAGCACCCCGCCCCGCGTTCCAGAACGGGCGGCGCGTGACGCCTCCCGGAGACCCCGTGTCTGTGCCCGGTGGTTCCCACTTTTCGGGGGCAAAGGACCGAGGCGTCCTTGGTCTCCACTGTGGTGGTCACGGGCGAGCTCGTGACGACTCGTGCCGAGTGGGGCAACCTGGCCCGAGCCGGCAGCCTTGCCGTCCGGTCGGCGGTGTGCTCGTGTGGTTTCTGTGCGACGCGCTCACAGTGGCTCCGGTGCCAGAGACCGTTGGTTTTGTCCCTTTTCCGTAGTATCCTGTGTGTACCTCAGTCCTCTTGAGTTGCCTCTTTGAAAACCCCCAGTTATCAATCCGTTTACAGCTCACAGACGTCACATCGCTCCCAAATGAGCATGGTTGTTCGGGCAACGGGTGCAAAGGCAACTGTGTCTAATGCCATGATGGCAGGCGGGTCGTCCGTTCTCGTGGGTCGGTCGGAGGTCAGAGTGTCCTCAGCGCTCTTTGAGGGTGACGCACGTGAATAAGAGGCACAGTCGGAGTGTAAGCACCTGAATTTCAAGGATTTAGAAGTCGGTGCCAAGTTGTATCACGAGTGACTCAGTGCTGGGAGGCCGGCCCGGCCGGGCACGTCTTGGAAAGCCTTGGTCGGCTCACCGGGGCTGCTCTCGATGAGCACGGCCAGAGCCTGCAGGCCGGGCCACCCTGTCCTCGCCGCCCCTGCTCCACGCGGCAGCGTGGAGAAAGCCGCACGCCATCGGTCAGTTTTAAAAGCAGCAGACCTTACTGGGCTTGTCCTCACGCCAGAGGCTCATGATGTTTGCTCCAGGAAGTGTCTGGCTCAGGACGGGGACGCGGCGAGTCGGGTGTGCTGGGCAGTGAGGGCCACAGGAGACGTGTGAGCGCCGGGCTCCTGGAGCCTCTGAGGGATTCACCCTGTGGTGCCATTCCTGTTCGGAGCCGTGTCTTCCGTTGTACGCAGTACGTTGCTTTTGAAATTCATTAAATTTGCAGGCCTTAACAGAAGCCAGGTAAAAGTTACTTTTTGGTCGAGGTGGAAAATGCAGCCTGACACCAGTCACGACTAGCAGTCTGTTCCCTGAAGTCTTGTCCGGAGATGGTGGAGGCTGACTTTGAACGAAGTTGATGTGAGGTTTGCTGTGACCGTGTCCCGTGTCTCTGAGAAACCCTGGGGCCCCTACTGAGTCACCGAGTGTTGCCTTCTTTTGTTTGTTCACTGTCCTCGGGGTAGCGTCACTTCTCACGATGACAGAGAAGCGATTACGTGGCGTCTCAGTCACAGCCAACAGATGCCCGCGGCTATGGACAGCCCTCCCCGAGGGTGTCGGGCCTCTGGGAGCATCACCGGGACCCACAAGCGTGCCCCAGCAGCACGTTCACGGGAGGCGGGCACCCGCTCCCTTGCCCTTCTCTCCATGGTGCTGCAGACACACGGGACTCCATGACTGAGACGTTTTTCGTGGCTGGCAGGCAGGACGGGCAGAACCACGTTGTCTTTGGAAACAGGTGAGGTGGTGAGTTAGGGTTGGTTGGAGCGAGACGGCGTTTGGAGTGGCTGGTAACCACTTTCCCCGCCCCTGCCACTTTGCGGTCACACACAGATGTTGGCAGCAACGCCCTGAGCAGAGAGCGCCCGAGCTGCAGTTGGCCGCCTGAAGTCCCGGCTCGCGTGAGTGCTGGGTCGGTGCCATCCGGGGAGAGAGCGTGTTCAGGCCTGGGCCCTGGGCACGCAGTGAGTTTGGCAAGGCTCACTGCCGTCACTGGAGGGGAGTGCGCGCGGTGGTCGGGCGCGTCTGTGCACACGTGTGCCAGCAAGTATTGAGAGGGAGCGTGACTCCAGGTGGCCCTTTTCTCTCCGTTGAACCTGTACTGTCGTGAGAATGTGGCAGCCGCTCGCGGCTTGGTGCTTTCTTCTGTTCGCCTTCCTGGGGCTCAAGTAGACCTCAGAACAAATATTTGTACTCAAGTGTTTTAATGGCAAGAAAATTCAAGTTACTGCTCAGTTTTTCATTATGTTAGACTTTGCAGAAGTGCCAGCTAATTGCATTGAGAATTTAAATGATTGGAATAGAAGGCAAGTTTCTTTTTCTCATAATCTGCTAGTTTTTAAATAAAGCCAGCAGAACCTTTCTATTGTTTCCGATGCCCAAACTGACCAAGCTGTTTTGGTAAACTAAGTCCTCTATGGATCGTTAAAAGGTAAATTTCTCAGATATTTATGTGAAAGGACGTTTCATCTTGTTTTCCATTTGAAGGACCTGATTCATTGTCCTGGCGAGAAGCTGGAGTCCAGACCGGGTTCTCACTCCCGCATTGGAAGTGGGTTAGGGCTGAGTGTTTCCAAGAGGGCGCGAAACTAAACCAGCTGGTCGGCCGGTATGACCCTGTGGAGGCGGGGGGCCCGAGCGTCTCCGGTGTCCTCTCTTCTTGCCGGAGGTCCTGGAGGTGCTGCTCAACGCCCCGACGACCACAGATGGTGACGGTGGAGCCCGGGGGTCCTTTCTCCTACTGGCGTGGGTCCCCTGCTTCCGTGGCAGTGAGTTGTCATTTCTGTGTTGGGCAGCGTGACTTGGGCTGTAGTTCTTGTCCACTGGGCTTGACTTCTTGCTCTAGAGACCACATGCCTGGGACTCACAGAGTGCCCGGTGAAGTTAGGGATGAATAGTTTGTAAATAGGTCGTAAAATGCCTTCTAAGAAATTTTGAGACGTTTGATTGGAATAAAGTTTCTGGATAATTTCCTGTGTTATGCAGGAAATTTAAACTGTTATTTTCAGGAGTGATAGGAGGGTGGGGGGTAAGGGAAACTCATTTTTTAGAGTAATTTACTTTTGGGGGGGGAAGCATCATTTCTTGAAATAATACTGTAGGATTTTTTTTGAATGCTAAACCTTAATAATATTCTTGGTACGTATCTTTAACTTTTTTGTGGTTTTTTAATTTTTTTAATTACTTTTTAAATTCATATCCAGGTCGGTTAGCATGTGGTGCAACAGTGATTTCGGCAGTAGATTCCAGTGATTCATCCCCTGTGTGTAACACCCAGTGCTTCTCCCAAGTCCTTAATGCCCCTCACCCATTTAGCCCATCCCCCCTCCCACAGCCCCTCCAGCAACCTTCTGTTTTTTCTCTGTATTTAAGTATCTTATGGGTTGTCCCCCTCCCTGTTTTTATATTGTTTTTGCTTGCCTTCCCTTATGTTCATCTGTTTTGTCTCTTAAAGTTGTCATATGAATGAAGTCCTATGATGTTTGTCTTTGACTAATTTCACTTAGCATGATACCCTCCAGTTCCATCCACATAGTTGCAAATGGCAAGATTTCCTTCTTTTCGATTGCGAGGTAATACTCCATCGTATATGTAAACCGCATCTTCTTTACCCATTCATCTGCCGATGGACATTTGGGCTCTTTCCATACTTTGGCTGTTGTCGATAGTGCTGCTGTAAACATTGGGGTGCATGTGCCCCTTCGAATCAGCACACCTGTATCCCTTGAATAAATGCCTAGTCGTGCAATTGCTAGGTCGTAGGGCAGTTCTCTTTTTAATTTTTTGAGGACCTTCAAAACTGTTTTCTAGAGGAATTTAAACTGACATCTTTCATCCTCCAGAGTATTCTGGTAGCATTTCCAGAAGCCCATGTGCTTGGCACGGAGGACAGGTGTTTTTGCTGATAGGTGTCAGTAAGGAGTGGGGAGCCCTTGCTAGAACGGAAGCCAACTTCCTGTGAGGGCCTGGTGAGGAGACCGCCCGCCCCCCCGCGTCCACCCTGGCCGTTGTCCCAGCATCGCAATTCTCCTGGTGGCGTTGGTGTCCTCGGCTGAGGACTTGCCCTTCAGTGTTCTCTTCTGTGGCGCTCTTAGCAGAGGCCAGTTGCTGAGGACAGACTCATTGCTGATGAATTAGTCTTACGATTAATCATGTCCGACGTGAAAAAAATGAGGCTTAGCTTCGATGTGTAACTTTGTTCTCTCATTTAGCATCACGTCTTGCCTTCGGAGAGTTGGAATCTTTTTGAAAATACTTGATTTACACGTTTGTCACAGTGTCGGTTTGTTGATGTTTTTCTTTGTTGTTCTGGAACCACGAGGCTGTCCAGTTGGGTGCCGTTTGGAAGAATGGTCTTTTGCATGACGCTGTTTCAGCGCCAGGGCCAGAGTACAGGGTTTGGACGAGGTGAGGTGCTCTTGGTACAGGCGGGCAGGTGTCGGAGGCCCCGTGCTAAGGGGCTTCTGATTCGTGGGGCCGTGGCGCCGGTGGGAGGCCTCACGGCGTAGATGGCACGGCTCTGGTGGAGGAAGACACTTCCCTGAGGTGGGGACCGAGGGGCGGGCTGGGTGTGCAGGGCAGCCTGGAAGGAAGCTGGTTCTCAGGGCTGGAGTGAGTGCTACGGTTCAGGGGGTATTTGCAGAGACCTGAGCTGCTCGTCCTTGACTGAGTCACGTCCTGCGTGTCCCAGGCACGTGGTCTTGGTATCAGCCCGACGAGATGTGGGTGACTGTTGGGAAGACAGCCCTGAGCCCTTGTCCAGCGTTTACGTTGCTCTGACAACATTACGTAAACGTGGGGTGCTTGCTTAGCACAGTCACGTTACCCGTTCCCGAGAAAGGCTGCAGCAATCTTGGGCAGCGTTGCTTGTGCCAGCCCACGGGGGGTGTCTGTGGTGGTCGGGGAGGCAGGTGCGGCGTGGCTCTGTGCCCCTCATGGCTCAGGATGCTGCCACCCTTCCTTGTGGGCTCACAGGGGTCCTCCTGTTCAGACATTCAGGTCCAACAAAGATGTCATTAGACGTCAGTCACCTTGGGTTTGACGGTATTCACGGTTAAGTCAGCAGCAAGGGCTTGCAGCGTGGAAGGTTTCTTTGTTTTAAGCTTATTTTGAGAGAGAGAGAGAGAGCAGCGCGCAAGCCCGTAGGAGCCAGGAAGGAACAGAGAGAGGGGGAGAGAGAGGATCCCAAGCAGGCTCTGCGCTGTCAGCACATGGCTCGATATCAGGCTTGAACTCACAAACCGTGAGGTGTGACCTGAGCCGGAAGCAAGTTCGACGCTAAACTGACTGAGCCACCCAGGTGCCCCGAAAGGTTTCAACACGGTAGTTCCTGTACTGAGACGTGTTCTTGAGCTGGCGAGTAACCTCATCAGTGGCCAAAGGAGTCCTCCTGTCATCCCGTCCACTCCCCAGTGTCCCCTATCTGTCAGTTCTCAGCAACATAGGGTCACTCCCCCATCTCTGTTCTCCCTCCCTCCTTCCCCTACTTGCTTTGTGTCTTGACCTGATTGCTGCAGGTGGAGGGAAGTCCTTCCACTCTGTGGTGTAATCGCAACTGGGCTCACTGAGGGTTTTGATACTGACCATTAGAGCCCGTGCCAGGCGTGGAGTTGCCCAGTAGGGATTTTTAGATGTAAATACCCTAGACGTTCGAGCCTTCGTGGCATCTCGGATACGACCTCGAGACCGCCCCGCGAGTCCCGTCCATCTGCGTGTAGATCACGTGCCAGCCTGTCTTTCTGTACGCGGGCCGAGCGTGGTAGTAGCTGAGTGATGCTCACAAACGTGCATCTACTGAGCATGTGCCCGCGGCTCTGCTCCCTCACTTGTAAACCACTGGTGTCTCTGAGAGATGACGCTGGCTACTCATCGCTTATTCTCAGTTCCAGCGGCCAAGATGGGTGATTTGTTTTCTGCCCTTCGCTAAAGCCAGGAGCCTCGCCTCAGCCGCCCTAAGTGGTGCTCTGGCCGCCGCTCGGCCCCCGGTGGTGACATGGGCATCTCGACAGGGTTGCTGATCCTCGCCTGGTGCTGGTGCACACCTCCGGGTTCAGGAGCTCAGCTGGGTGAGGCTCCTGCAAAGGGGCAGGGTGGAGGCATGGGTCACAGACGGGCTCTCTACTTGCTCTGCTCCAGGCTTTTGGCAAAGCAGGGCCCGGCTGGTTGCCCTTCATGGGGACGTTTTCTGTTTCGGGGAGGTCGGAATGTAAACATTGGGACATTTCAAAATAAAGCTCGTGAGAAATGTTGAAGCAGCGATAACCGTGGCTGCGACGTGACTTACGGCCCGCTTGTCAGAAAGCTGGTGTCCCTCTTGTGTCCCAGGCTCCCAGAGGGAGGTTGCGGCTCTCCCTGTAAACGCCCCTGCCGTCCCACGGTGGCCTGTTGATGCAGGGGCTCTCTCCCACACCTCAGCTAGCTTCCGTGTCAGCATCAGAAGAGCTGGTCTGGAAAGCCGTCAGGTTTCCCGGCAGTTCTGATCATAAGCGGAGCTTCCTTCTGCCAAAGGTTGAGGCTCCTTTGAGTTGAAGTTTGACAGTCAGGGCGCCCTTTCACACGCAGTCTAGGTCACTCCTGCAACGACTGGAAGGAATCTGTGCCTGAGCAAAGCCAACGCTCCTTGCTAAGGGTCTGGCTCGGAAGCCAGCCTGGCCAAGAGCCTGGTCTCTGCCCCACCGTGTCCTCCCCAGGTCCGGGGGGAGCTGGATCTGATCTGCATCTGGCACACTGCCGGGGTGAGGTTTCCCCTTCCGGACGGGAGGGGCGCTAGCCACCCCACTGCCCGCCCCCTTCCCCTTCCCCGAGCCGTGGGCCTGTCTCCCTGTCATCGCGGTGGCCGGCCTTCCCCCACGTGAACGCTGAGCTCTGGGCGTTTGCATGTCACATCACCCTTGAGAAAGCCCAAGTCTGGGGCTGGTAACGATTTTCAGTTTGCAGAGGCACAGACGAGTTGCTTGCACGAGAGGCCGGGAGCTCCATCGTCTGCTGGTCCTGGAGCCCTTCCTCGCAGAGCTCTCTCGAGGGCGAGGTGGCCAGAGAGAAGACTGGGCGGCTCGCCGGGGTAGCCAGCCTGGGTGTGGGGAGACCTGGAAGAACTAACGAATCCAGAGCGTTTGACACCATGTGGAGCAGTGCCTCTCTCCAGACCTGGTCAAGGGTGTCGGGTCTGCTGGAGTCAGAGGTCAGGTGTCAGCAGCGCACGCGGTCCCTTGACTACCCGGGTCCCAGAGACCTGCAGCTCCCCAGGCACCAGACCCCGTCCCTCCTGTGTGCCCTGCTCCTGCAGTCAAGCGAGACTTGGGGCTTTTCGTTACATAAAATGGTACTTTTGGGATTTTAAGATCACGAATGGCGCAGTTTTCAGGGTTAAGGAAAGCACGTGTGGCAGGGAACGAAGTTTCCACAAGGAGAGGAAAAAGGTCACAGTGCTCTGAATAGGAGGTCAGGGGAAGGTGCTCTCCAGTGATAGACTTCCAGCTTCACTGCTGGGAGGTCAAAGGTGGGAAGGGAGAGGGGTGGGGGTGGGGGAGGTCCACAGAACAGGACTCGGGAGCCCTGAGCCCTCAGGGAAGGGCTTCGCAGTGAGGAGAGTACGGGCTGGTCTGCACAGCCCTGGAGCCCCTTGTCCCCCCGAGCTGGCCGGCTGCCTCCCCCGCGGTGCAGGGCAGCATATCCGTTTTCTCACGTGGGATGTGCCTGGCTTCCACACGGCTTCTTCTCAGAGCACTTCCAGGGCTGTGCGTGGGTTCTTGTCGCCCCAGAGGCCGGTGGGCTCCAGGTGGCTATCCTGCTGCTGGAACCCGAGGGAGCCCCCCTCCCGATCCCTGACACTAACACTCTCGGGACCACTCTTGCTTGCTGTCCTTCCGGGTGCCAGCAGGCCGAAAACAAGCATGGTGTTTAGAAGTCGCTGGTGAAGCTCCCCTGCGGCAGTTGTGGAGGGAGTCGGTTGGAGGCTAGAGCTTGTTTGGTGTCCCCGCTTCCGGACATTGAGACCCAGGTGTCGGGTCTGGGCGGCACCTCGGCCGGCGCTGCGGGGCCTTCTGCCACCAGACTCGCGAGGGCTGTGGGCAGCGCCGTCTCCTCGGCTGCAGACCGGGTGACGGTGCACGGCGCTCTGCGTTCTGTGTGCTTTTCACTGAGGTTGTGGGGCCAGCCTGGCCCCAGGGAAGCCCAACTGGAAGGCATTGGGGTGTTTACGGGTCACAGTGTTATATCTTGTCTCCGAGATGGATCGCAGGAAACCGCGGCGGCTCTTTTGGAAACGATGCACTGGTTTCTGGTCAGCTGTAGGTGTCCACACCTCTCCTTTGTGACCTTGGGGGGTCGCCCCGGGGCTCTTGGCCGTGCTCTGGAAGTTGGGAGAGCAGTTCGCCAACAGCCCCCAGGGAGGATCCTTCTCGAGTGCGTTTGAGTTGAGCACGGGGTGCTTTGGACTCGTGAGCTTACGTGAGACTGTGTCCTGTCTCTCCCAGAGGACTACCCCAACGGCACCTGGCTGGGCGACGAGAACAACCCGGAGATGCGGGTGCGCTGTGCCATCATCCCGTCCGACATGCTCCACATCAGCACCAACTGCCGCACCGCTGAGAAGATGGCGCTGACGCTGCTGGACTACCTCTTCCACCGGGAGGTGCAGGCCGTGTCCAACCTCTCGGGCCAGGGCAAGCACGGCAAGAAGCAGCTCGACCCCCTCACCATCTATGGGATCCGGTGTAAGTGTGGCCTTTGTCTCTGCTCACCTCCGCTGGTGCCTGGTCGCGGGAAGGGTCTGGCTGAGGGCGGGTCGTATAAGGTAGCATCTCGGGGCCGAGTCTGGACCCACACTGTTGGCTCGAGAGGATGCTGGCTTCGGCACTAGTCGCAGAGCCGGGAGAGGAACTTCCGGATGGAGCGTCTCCTTTAGTGAACATCGCCGGTGCCTGCCCGCGGGAAGGACCGGGGGCGCACGGGCCTTTCAGACCCTGGCCTCACTGGTCCTCAGGCCGTTCCAAGGCCTGGAGAGGAGCAGAGCCAGAGCCTTCCCCATCCTCTGCTGACCGCAGCCTTTCCCTGGCTTCCCCCTGGCGTGAGCAGGGTGCTGTCTCCCTCCTTCCTTTCCAAGAGGTTTATTGATGGGCTGACCTCCCGACTGTAGCTGGCGGAGCTCATGGTGCTGGTCCTGATATCCTCACGGCCTGTGTGGTGTGCCTCCTCTTTGAAGAGGGCCCCGTGCTCAAGTCAGTGATCCCTGTGTACCATTGGTGAAATTTAGGGGGTGCAAGTGGCCCTGCGGGTGGCCCATATACTTATCGGCAGCACCCGCTTGCTTCTCACCCCTGGGTTTGTCCAATCCACAGGGCTCGTCTGACTCTGGGACGCATTGACGTGGCTTATGATGTAGACACAAAATGAAGCAGAAAGACACGAGACACGAGACTTCTAACAGAAAGGCTGGGTAGCCGCGTGTGAGACCCAGGTTCTGGAGGGCCACTGTGCTTGAATGTGAGCTTTAAGTCTCATCTAGCAAAGGGCGGGAAGTGAGTGGGTTACCTGGAACTCACTATCTCAGACCAGGGAAGGGCGCTGTCCCACCAGGAAGGAGTCGTTTTTGTCACAGGAAACTCTCTGACGCCGATCCATGAGCCTTCTGTTGGGGACAGAGAGAAACAGAAAGACTTTTTCCGTAGTTGTTATAAGAATAGCAGGTATGTTTTTACCTGTTCTCTTATACTTTAAATTAAAACTGACCATTTTCTCCTGACTGTAGATCTTCCTGGCAGTCGCTAAGAAACAGAACCCAGGTCCCTCTTACACTACAGTGGCTCGTCGCCATGGTGTCCCCGTTTGTTGGCCCTCCACTTTCTGCCTCTCCTGTCTGACCCGCTAGGGGTGTCTGTCACGGATCCTGAGAACCCTCCCTGGTACTCTTCTGAGAGGCCGTTCATGTAACCAGCCCACGTCAGCCCCCGAGGTGGGGCGAGAGTGGTTCACGGTCGGCGGCGGACTTTTCCTGAGGGCCAGGCTCTGTGGGCCGAGGGGTCTCTTGGAACCGCTCCGCCCTGGAAGTGGCCACTGACAAAACAAGTAGGCCCGGCTGTGTTCCAACAAAATGGTATTTTTCAACAGCAGGCGGTGGGCTGCCGCCGTCCGCCAGCCCCTGGTCTGGAGCGTGATGCCAGCTGGGACCCTCTGGTGTGCCTGCGCCACTCTGGTCTCTGGGCACGTGGTGTGTGTGCAGCCCGAGGACTCGTGCTGGCATGTTGACAGGCCGCCGTGGGGTGGTGTGTGACCCCGTGACCCATAGTGCCCTGTGTGGCGGGTTTGTGAAGGTGAGGGAGCCGTGGTCCCCGATTCCCGATGGCTCTGCGGGCCGTCAGGTGTTTGTAAATGGCCACGGCCCTGACAGTGTGTCAGGGGCTTGGAGGGGGAGCCCTGATGGAGAGGCTCCGTCTGTGGCCTGGACCGGGCCCAGGGCTGCGTGGGCACAGTGGCCTCTGGTTGGGGGGCTGCTCTTCCCATGGGGAGTCGACAGGGCTCCTAGGACTGGAGGCTGGAGGGTGGTTGCCTCTCATTTGGAGACGTGCCTTGGAGCATCAGTGCAAGGAGTAAGGGCGCCCTGTGTGCAGGCCGTGACGTACAGGTTATTAGGCAGAGGTTTGGAGAAGGTTCCCTGGAGGTGGTGGGGAAGCTGGGGGGGGGGGGGGGCCCAGAGCAGAAGCACGTGGCGGTGGGGCCAGTGTGCTGGTGCCCAGGGAGACTGTGTGTGTGTGTGTGGTGGGGGGGGGGGGGGGTGGTTCGTGCTGCATCAGCCAGACAGGCTGGTTCTGTTCCTGTGTGTGGGAGCTGGGCTCTCCCATGAGCCCTCCGGGAAACCGAGCTGTCTTCCTGGGGCATCAGGAGGCGCGAGATGCTGGCATCTGCCGCGCGGTAGGGGCTCAGCACGGGAGCTGTCCATTTCCCCCGGCCTCGCGGGTTCAGGGCACGTCCCCTGGGAGGTTGGGGCGTCCCCTGCGCTCACCAGCTGTGGTACCACATGCACCCATGCCAGCCGGGCGAGCCAAGCCCTCTCCCAGAAGGTAGCACAGCCCCAGACGGCCTCTCTTTGTGAGCTCCTGGGGGATGGAAATGTGCCCGCATCCGCACCTGGCATCCGTGCCTGTGGTGCCCGGTACCGCGGAGACACGCGGTAGTGCGGGTTGTGAAACTGCTCTGGGGGGAGGGGGGGGCCTAGCAGGGTGACCTTCAGGGAGACTGAAGAAGGACGGTGTCGTAGCGGGGCTGTGTTGAGAGACTAACACGGGGGTACGGCCCAGGTTGCAGCAGTAGAAGCAGAGGGGGGCAGACAGACTCCAGGAATTCTGGAGACACGAGCAAGGCTTGGCTGAACCGAGACCCAGGAGGTCAGATCGCCCGATTTCTCTGCAGCAGAGGACCGATTGACGGTCAGAAACTTCTGAGTTGCCAGCACAGTGGTTGTATTTGCTTCCAAGCCAGGTGGTGGGGGCCTGTGAGTGTTTCAGTGGGAGAGCGGCCCACCCGCGTGTTCCTGTGGGGGCCCGAGGAAGAGTTCTGGGGTGCCGGGCTGTCCGGGGGCCGGCGGAGCGCCGCCACAGACAGCTGCTTTGTGCGAGCAGCCACACTTGGCCTGTTTCTTTCCCAGGCTGGGGCGGCCTGCGGGTGTCCGTGAAGCGGGAGGGGTCCCTGACCCCGACTACGTGTGTTTGCTGTTTTTTCACATGTGATTTGCGGAGAATGAAGGAGTGGCTTTTCAAAAGGAAAACAGTCCCCTGCGCTCAGTTGTGAGAGACCGTCCACAGGGAGCCTTCCTGGAGCCGTGGGGCCTGCCCTCACCGACTCCCTCTCTCCGACGGGGCCTGTTGAGAGAGCAGGCGACGAGTCGCCTGGAACTAGGCTGGAACTAGCCATCTAACCGTGGCTCTGAGCTTGTGGCCCCATCCACCACGTGCAGCCTGCGTTCTCAGCTTGCCAGCCAGAGGAGCAAGAGGGGCGTGGGCTCGGGGCCCGGAGCCCTGCAGACCCTGGGGCGGGCTGCACCTTTGCTGTGGGTGGGCAGGCGGGATGTGGCCCTTGTGAGAGCCCGGCTCCGTCACACGTGCCTGGAGCAGGTGAGGGTGGAAGCGGGGTGTCGGGGGCCTGGGCAGAGCAGAGCTCGAGGAGTGGCTGGGTGGGAGGGTGGGGTGCCTAGTCCCATTGCACACCCACCTGCCTGCCGGCTCCTCCCATCGCGAAGCCTGGGCTTTCCCCTCGGCCCCTAGTGGCCGGGGCACAGTCCTGGGCTGAAGGGGCACAGGCGGGCTGGGTTTGAGTCAGGACTCCGGAGGGTTGACCGCATGGCTCTGAGCCAGTCCCATGTGCGCCGTCACGCGTACTCGGACAGCAGCCCGCAAGGGGGTAGGGGCACCACGTACACACACTAGGCCCTTGTTGTCGTCGTCTCTCCGTAGCCCGTCCTGGACTTCCTGTGAGAAGCTGTTCACCGGGTGAGGGGCCCTCTCAGTGGGAACTTTTAGATGTGATTTTGAGGCGTTAAAAGTAGTTGTTGATTGTTTCTAACTTTGGGCCGGTTCAAATTGTTGCACAAGAACCAGAACACAACAGGTGAAGCAGTGGATCGGACTGCTGAGGGCCGAGTGGCGAGAGTGGCTCGGTGGCTTTGTCGCGCCCGCCTCTGTTTTCAGCTTCCTGCAGACCCGGGAGCCTCGCTCACGGCTTCCAGAACGCGACAGCTGCCGCCGCCAAGTGCAGTCATCACGGGGAGGATTCTCATCTAAATTTCCCCTTTTTGTTTGTCAACAGAAGTAGTTTTCTCCCTCTACTTTCTCTGGGGAAAAGGAATTCTGAAACATCCATAGGCCGTGTGTCTGAGAACCGCTTCTCTAACGAGGGAATGTGCGTTTTCGGGAGGGAAGCGGTGCCTGAAATACTCCCTGAGAAATACACGCTTTTCAGGGTGCAACTTTAGGGCTCCCACGAATTGGAGGGCTCCCTCAGACTCGGGTAAGCTAGCCGTATAGGTCGTGTGCCGTGTGTACAAGCAGCACGTTACTATAGCCGTAAACGTCTGGAACGTTTTTGGGCGGGGCTCTCAGCTAAGAACGCCAGCCGTTGCCTTCTCCCCCTCGATTTGCAAATACGGCTTTCGTTCTTACGGTTCGTCCCAGCGAATCACCGAGCCTCTCCTGGACTGTATGGTGGAGCAAGTTGCTCGCCCACGTGAGTTGCTAGAAACGCGACGAAAGCACCCGTCGGGTGGGCAGTCGCAGACCTCTGAAGGTATCGTGAAGCCTGCTGGTGTGGGGGTGAGGTCCCGTGGGCCTGAGGTCCCGTGGGGCTCCCGAGCCCTCGGGAGGTGGTCTGAACTCCGCTTGGCACACGCCAGAGCCCTGTGTTCACAGGGGATGGCGACCCCCGGGTCCGACCCAGCAGCTGCGCCAGTAGAGGGTGGTGTTTCGTGACCGCGCAGCCGTGACGCGGAAGCTGGTTGGCGCTCACCTGCGTGAGCTGAGGTGCGCTCCCCTGGTGCGCTCGGGGCGTCCCGGGGCGGTGTCAC
Source organism: Herpailurus yagouaroundi (assembly GCF_014898765.1). Taxonomy (NCBI): domain Eukaryota; kingdom Metazoa; phylum Chordata; class Mammalia; order Carnivora; family Felidae; genus Herpailurus; species Herpailurus yagouaroundi. The sequence goes on from NW_024412421.1 coordinate 36,640,753, forward strand.
AGAGTCACAGAGCGCCGCGCGCTGGGGGCTCAGAGCAGCAGGGAGCCCCCTTCTCTCCGCCCCAGAGGCCGGAAGCCTGCGATTCTGGAGCCGGCTGGCAGCGTGGGACAGCACGGCTCCTGTCACTGCTCGTGTCCTCCCCGTGGACGCGCTCCTCTCCTCTCCTTGTCAGGACACCAGTCCCGTGGGATCCCAGCACACCTGCGCCGGCCTTCTTTCCAAGGGAGGTCACGTTCTGAGGTTCTGGGAAGGACGTGGATTTCGGAGGACACTTCACGGGGCACAGGGCTCGGGTTCTCCGGAGCTTGATCCTCGAACGCGATGTCTTACGCGGCTTCTGTGGGGGTGCCCGGCACGTGTGTTTGGTAACGCCGAGGCGCCAGAGGGAGTGCAGAGGGGGGCAGGTTTGGTGAGCACAGGTGAGAAGGTGAACAGTCGGGGCCCTGGCTCACAGGTCGCCCGGACACAGGGCCTTGGGGAGGCCCTCAGCCTCCCTTTCCTGCTTCTCCTCAGTCGGGGCCATCACTGCCTGGGGAGCAGGGCTCACCTGGCTCTGCGGCCTGGACACTGGACAACACACAGTCTGTGGGGAGGTGCGGTGACCTGTCCTCCTCACTCGGGGGCTAAAGATTTCTGTTGTTTTTCTAGGTCAGTCGCTGTCAAGTGAAGACCAATTCTAAGAAATAAATTTCTGGCACGCAGTCTTCTGTTCTTTCCCCTTGAACTTGAGGTTACGTGAGCAGTGATAGTGGTTTTCATTCCTCTGTGGCTGATGAGCCCCATGCCACCCACCGAGGACGTGAGATCGCCAGCTCTGTTTCTTTTTCCCACAGTGTGTCTCAGCCCTCTGTGGGGCTCATTGTTGGAGAGCGGGAGTGCGGTTTTATGATTTGAACCACCAGTGTCAGGATGGGTGTTCCGGGATGTGGGAAGGCACTTAATGGTGACGGAGCTTCAGCTCTTTGGGAGGGAGGGGGTGAGCAGACAGCTTGCCGGGGAAGCAGCAGAAGCAGGCTCAGAGGGACCGTAATTTTGGGGGGCAGCTGAGAGGGTTTGCCTGCTGAGCACTCTCCCCCAAGGTGGTGAGGGGACAAGTGGCTTGCCTTCCGGAGGAGATGAACCCCCACAGCTGCCTGGGGACCCCATGTGCTGGGGAAGGCACCGGAAGCTGCCTGGAGGTGGCCGCGTCTCCTGCACAGGGTCGCTGCTCACTTTTGTCCGAGGTCTCCTGTGTGTCTGTGGGTGGGGCCTTGCGTGCTGTGTAGGGCAGGGAGGTGCTCCTGGGGGTTATGTGGCCATTTCTCCTCCACCCGGCTGGGTGCTGGGAGGCCTGGATGTTAGCTTCTCACTCCCGACAGTTCTACAGGCTCCGAAGCTAGCGTGTTGACTGTCTAATTTTGTGCGTCTTTCTTGTGACCATCACATGTGAAAGGTGTTTATTTATGGGGGTGTGGGGAGAGAGAGAGAGAAAGCCCCCACTAGGGAGGGTCAGAGAGAGGGTGAGAGAGAATCCCAAGCAGGTTCCAAACTGTCAGCACAGAGTCCAGCGTGGGGCTCGGTGTCACAAACTGTGAGATCGTGACCTGAGCCAAAACCAGGAGTCGACACTTAACCACCTGACGCACCCAGGCGCCTCTCAAAGTAACCTCTTTGTCACTCATCGTAAGATGTCTCTTCCACCGTTGGTTCGTTAAGCTGCGGTGCTCCGTGCTGTCCGAAAAGACAGGTGCGCTTTCGGGAAAGTCGGAGAAAGCTGCATTTCCAGGCAGCACAGAGCGGTCTGAGGCTGCACCCCGACACCTCCGTGAGCCCCCTGAGGGCAGAGCCGAAGCCTGCATGTGGGCACCTTGGGGCGCACCTTCCCCCTGCGCCCGGTGCTCTCCGCGGGGAGCTGGCTGCGCTGCTGACCCGACGGCGTTCCTGGCGGCCGCGGGATGGGTGCTGCCGGACGTGCTGTTGGCAGGAATATGCAGCGAGGTTTCCGGAGAATTTAAAAACGACTGCTGTGTAACTATACAGACGTATGTTTTTTCTTCAAAGGGTGTAAGCCAGGCTTTGAACTGGTAAATTAGTTTTTACAAAGTGGAACTTAAGTGTTAACGTCACACATTCATATGTGTCGTAAACGTTCATTTCTGTTACCAAGTATTTAAAATTTCAGGCAACGTCATTAGTTCCTAGCAGCATTCGGGAGGCTTCTCCCTGCCTGTGCCGGTGTGGGGACAGGAGGGTGGGGTTTATTTAGGTCCTCTTACTGAAGCGCGTCCCGGGAAGGGCGTTCTGATGGCGCTGGGTTGCCGTTTCCCCTCTCTCGGCACCCCTGTCCTCAGCTCTGCTGTGACACCAGAGTTGGTAACCAGCCCAGAATGTTCCGAGTCAATCCCTTGAACTTAAAGCCATCGTGGGGCACGTGGCAGCCACTCAGTAAATAGTGATCGATGATTTGTGGCTATTTTAGAGGTGACCTGGAAATCAGCTAGCAAGGAGTTGGGCCTCATTTGTGTATTTCCTTCTGTGCACGAGGCTTGCAAAATGCAGCTGGAAGTTCCTTGGATTATTTTCCTTTCTGATCCTGTGAATCCTGTGTCTCCTCAACCCAAGGCCTTTTCATCTAGAGGACAGAAATTTTGGTTGTCGTATTTAGAGTCAGAGGTCTTAAGCACATGCTCGTGAAATCAAGACGCATCTTTCCGAGAGAAAAGAAACTTGATACTTCTGTGAATTTAGGAAACCGAGCACTCCCTTTGTTGTGATTGTCTGGCCGGTGGTCTCGGCAGGAGGAGGTCTTAGGGATCAGGCGGCCGTCACGCTCTCCGCGGACAGTGTAAACGCGGCCTTCCTAGCAGTCAAAACAGGAAGTTTTTCAGCTCCGTCTTTTTATTATGAAAGTTTTGAATTTCATCCACGTGTTTTCCTGTGAGTCGGCGAAGTTCCGCGAGCCGCTCGAGTGGAGGTCATCCAGTCGAAGAGCGTTTCTTGTGGTTCCCACGGTGGTGACCGACTTCCTGTTGTCTCGGCAGAGAAGAGGCCAAGGGTCCAGTGAGGGTCTCTGTCGGCCCCCTGCGCCTCAGTGGCCCGCCTGATCCCGCGTTTCCTTGTGGGGGAGGGAGGACTCCGGTGCCGTTCAGTCACGTTCTGAGAGCGCTCTGTGGTGTAAGTGGTTGACGAGTGTGGGTGTCAGTAAGATGCCCCGCCGGGCCCAGAGGAACCAGGGCAAGGCCGCATGTGCCTCGGGGAGCGGGGCTGCGGGCTCTCGGGGATAAAGACTGATGTGCCCGCGGGCCGTTTTCCTCCTGACCGGGCGCAGAGGGAGGGCACAGCGAGTCACAGAAGTCGGCCTCGGACTCGGGCGGCGACGGAAGAGTGTCTTCAGGCGGATCGTGACCGCGTTTAGTCCACCAGGGCCGGGGCATCTGCCGTGTGCCCGGGCGGTCTGGGCTCTTGGCACAGCACACACAGTAACTGTGTCCGTCCTCTAGGTGTCAGCCGGACAGGGTGCGGGTGGGAGGGACTCGGGGTCCAACGGGCTGGTTCCGGGCAGGGCCGCTGAGGTCGAGTCTGAGCCGAGACTGGGGAGAAGGGGGACGGCCGCAGGCCCGGAGGCACGGGCGGAGGGGAGCTGGTGCTTGCGGACGCGGCTCCAGGGCGTCGTGGGCTTCGGTTTTAACCTCGACCTTCAGGCCCCTGAGTGCCGTGTGTGGAGTGTGAGTGGACGTGGTTGAGCGCGGGCGTCCTGGAGGCCCGTGGGGCCCGGCACCCAGCCGGCCGCCTCGCGGACCGGTCAACGCGTGAATGTGTGACGTTGCGGGTCCCTGCCGGTGAGGCTCTCAGCCCCCGGCCACGTGTCGCTGTCCCGTGTTCGTGTGGCTCGCACACGGCCGGGACGTGAGGAGTGGCCTTCGTCTCGCCGTCCTTTAACACGGGGTGTGTGCTTTCAGGTCACCTTTTCTATAAATTTGGGATCACGGAGTCTGACTGGTATCGAATCAAACAGAGCATCGACTCCAAATGTCGGACAGCCTGGCGGCGAAAACAGCGAGGCCAGAGCCTGGCCGTCAAGAGCTTCTCGAGGAGAACGCCGTCCTCGTCTTCGTACGGCGCTTCAGGTACGCTCCGTTCGGAGTCCCGAGTGGTGCGCCCTGGGGGGCTCGGGGGGAGCGGGCCAGCGCCGCCACCCACAGCCCCCCTCAGCGCGGCGACGGGGAGCCCGGCTCCGTGCACGCCCTGCAGGTGAGTTATCTCAGGACCGCCGTGGGTGCTGCGTGGGGTTCCCTGAGCGGCAGGACGGGGCCGGGTCTGGCGGCGAGCGCCGTGTCCTGTCCTCCCTCCGCCAGGTTACTGAGCGCGCCGCTGGGTTCTTGTCCTTGCTGGTGTCTGCGTGGGGGGCGCGGACGAGGCAGGGGTCAGCCCGGGTCGTCGTGCTCATCGCTGCCGCTCTGAGTTAGACTTCCCCAAAAGAGCACGGGGGACATTCCAGATTTTCCCCTCGGGCATCGCGGGGAGACTGGCTTTTCCGAAGCAGAAGGTTCACCAGGAACGCCACTGTGACTTCGGTGTTGCTTTTTTAAAAGCTTTTTAAAAAAATCTCCACAACGTCTCCCTTGGCCTCGGCTCGTAGAACCGAAGCCCCGATCGGGGTCGCGGTCAGGACCCCAGGGCAGTGCGGGCAGGGTCAGCCGGATTCTCGTTCCGCAGCACTGTGGCGACAGACCCGGTGGCCCGGCATGCTTGCGGGGTCTTGCCTTTCTGAAGCAGACCTCGGGAAGCGGCTTCCCTCTCGTTGTCTCGGTAGTGACTTGCGAGTAATCCCTGACGACGAGGGGCGGCCACACACATCGTGCCCCCAAGCCGTGCTTCTCTGAGCGGCAGTATCGAGGGACCTTCAGCCAGGGATCTAGGCCGTTCTCGCACAACGAGGAATCCTGTTTGGGGAACTGAGGGAGGTAGCGACCGTACGATGTGCTGAAGCAGTGGCCTCTGAAGAGGTAGCCCGCCTTCGTGGGTCTCGGGCGGGCGGGCGTGGAAGCCATACACTCAGGGAGGTAGGTTTCAGGAGGGCCCGGGATTGGCCGCCCTCTCCCTGGGGTCCGAGGGACCTAGCACGGAGCCGGCCCGTGGCTAGCGCTCAGTGTCTGTCCCGAAGGAGCGGGGAGGAAGGGCAAGATGAGGCTTTCTCTGTGGAGACGGCACGGCCCCGGTTCAGGACCCCCGGGCAGCGGCCCGGAGCCGCGAGTTTCTGACAGGCAGCGGGGGTGCTCTCGGGGCGGCCGGCACCATGTTTGAGGGTGGAAGGTGTTGAGTCTGGTGAGTGGACGGGCGGG
>NW_024412421.1:36646173-36720858 GCF_014898765.1 Herpailurus yagouaroundi
GGGGGGGGGGGTCTTAGCCTCCTGCTCAGGTGTGATTCCTGCTGTGTGGTGGTGGCGTTCTGACTTGTTTCATACTTACTTAGGATTTTTCATCTCCCTTCCAGTCAGTAGCATTCCTTTCAACTAAATGATAGTAGTTCTGTTTACCGAGACAGGAGTTTCTTCGATTGTTTCTTTGTTTACTAAGCCTGTCAGCATTTCTTCTAAGATGCTTTGGGTTTGAGTGACTCTCAGGTGCTGGTGGCTTCTCGTGGGCGGTGAGTGGCCGCCGTGCAAGCTTGTCTTTACTTCCCGAGGGCCCTGGGCGGGCTTGGCACGCGGGGCGTGAGCCCAGCGTCTCAGGACGCCCTGTCTGGAATAGACGGTGTCCGGGAAACCCCGGCCGCCCGCCGACACCGGTGGCTTTGGAAGAACAACAGTAGCCCCTCGCGTGGCCTCGGCGGCGGCTCCTCTGTCGGGAGCGCAGCGCACTGGCACGGGGAGGGGGCAGGGCTGCCCTCGTCTTGCCCTTCCCGGAAGCGGGTGTCATTCCCGCGTGAGAAGGCTGCTGCCAGCCCCGGGTGGTGCGCAGGGAGGAGGAGGAGGAGGAGGAGGAGGAGGAGGAGGAGGAGGAGGAGGAAGAAGAGGACGAGGAGGAGGACGGAGGTGGTGCTCTTAACAAGCCTCGGGAGGGAGACGAGCGCGCGGTTCCTTTCCCGAGGCCCGCGCGCCTGGGGTGGGTCGAGGAGGCGCTCGGAGCTGCTGTAGCCCGTCCCCGGCTCCTGCTCGCGCCCCGCAGCCGGCCCTTCCCGTGCGGCCCGCCGGCAGCCGGAGCTGCCTGCCGCGCGCCTGGAATCGAATTCTCGAGAGACCCAGAGCGTTTTTTTTTCTCTTACCACGCTTTTAAAAAAGTCCATTGCTTTGGAAGTTCCCGTTGATGTAATTGTTTGCCATTTTATTATACTGCATGCTTGACTGAATTAGAGAAAACCAAGTCGGTGATTAGCTAACGGGACTCTTGCAGGTTCTCCTTGCTCTGTTTGTACGCTCTCAGCTTCACAAAGCAGATCTGAGACTGAAGGCTCTTCTGGTGACAGAAATGATCCGGGAAAATGCAGTTAAGCCAGGATTCCTGGCTTAATTCGGAATTGGTAGTCATTCCAGCAGGGTTTGTCTTATTTATTTTGGAATGGCCAGATAAAAAAGGAGTTTCCAAATAAATAATATAAAGGAAATTCTGAGCCGAGGCTAGTTTATTTAAAGCTGAATTAGTACTGCCCGTTTGAACACAAACCATACAATCCCTAGTGTCATTGAATTCATAAAACACCAATTTATTAAAACATTTGTCTTGTACCGTCCCACCTGGCAGCACCGTGGAAACTTTTGTAAGTGCTGAAGTTAAAGGTGGCTGCATTTCACGGTTTAAACTGCAGCCCGGCGCACTCCCTGCCGGCCTCATCAGTGAGTTGAAGGCCTCAGGAGGGTGTCTGTGCGGCGCCCAATATTTTAGAGCTGCAGAGAACCATTTCGTAACAGTCCACTGCCTGCCCATCTGTGGGTGCAGCAGTCTCTCCTCCGGACAAAGAGGGGAGCGGGGGTGCGGGGGCTCTTGGAGCGGCCTGCCTTTCTGTTGCACACTTTTTCCTTTGTATAATTATAGGGAGCTGTTGATTAATTGGCAGATTCAAGAATTTGAGTCTTAGGTTTGAAAAGCATTTACTTGCTACCCATAGGTCCTGTCTTCTGCAGTTACTTTAGAACCTTGGGGTTCTAATTCCTCTTGGATCTCTGAACCCCTTGAGAACTGGCACGATCAGCTGATGTTTATTGACACCAGAGCGGGAATTATTTGAGCATCTATTTAGTTACGTAGTTACGACTAACCTGCAGAGTGGACTCTAAGTGTTTTGGTCACGTACCCTCTTTAAGAGGTTGGAAAGCGTGTATTCCTCACGTATTTTTAAGTCGACATTTTAAAACGTTGACACCTGAAGCTTTTCATTATACTTTGAAATCATTGAGAAGGATGTAATTTTTGGCATAACGCAAGTATTAACATTTTAACACCATTATGTTAGTTTTTAAAATGTAGGCAGCGAGGGGCGCCCGGGTGGCTCAGTTGGTTGAGTGTCCGACTTCGTTTCAGGTCATTATCTCATGGTTTAGTTCATGGGGTTGAGGCTTGCATGGGGCTCTGTGCTGACAGCTCAGAGCCTGGAGCCTGCTTCGGGTTCTGTGTCTCCCTCTCTCTCTGCCCCTCCCCCACTCATGCTCTCGTTCTCTCTCTCTCAAAAATAAACATTAAAAAAATATCAAAATGTTATGAGGTGGAATGTATATACTGTGTCAATTTAATGCCCATGGAATAGAAGAAAGATATACTCATTTTTCGTCTTATTTCTCCTTTGTGTTAACGGTCCACATCTCGCTGAGTCTCATCCTGTTGTGTTTACGTTTTCTTAATGTCCGTGCACCGTAATTCTCTGCGGAAAAATTGTATGCACAAAATCAAAACGTTTTTTCTGAGCCTTTAATTTTTTGAGCGTTTAAGAATATTCTATTAAGGTATCATTACAACTAAAATTAATACGCAACATGTCAACACAAAGGTCTCGTTTGGGATTAAACAAAGGAAGTGAAGGTTTATTGGAAATGCATCTTTAAACAAGAGGATGGAGAGTTTTTTCCATAGAGGGCTTAATTGTCCGTGAACAAATACCGATAACGTACTGGTGAGAAGCAGGGTGTAACCCCACCTTTGTGCTTCTGTTTCACTTCTGCTGACGAATCCTGAGCAACTCGTTTAAACAAGCAGATGAGACTCCTCTGTCAGAATAGCCCTTCCCCGGACTCCTGTCCCCCGGTCAGAAACCTCGATCCCCAGCACTGACAACTCATGACTCTACAGGATGCCATGGCCCCTTCACTGGGACCTGCCGACCGCTGTCCGGGAAGGAGGGGTTTCCTTTCCTCTTTGGGGGAAGGTGGTGCTGGGGAGGGAGGGAAGCCCAGAGGCGTGCCCATGGCTGGCCTGTCCCCCGCTGGTTGCTGAGGCCCTCTGTACTTCCCTGCAGAGACCGTGATGAGCACGCCGCCCCCCGCCAGCGAGATGCCGCAGCCTCCGCCACAGGCCCTGCACTACGCCCTGGCCAACGCCCAGCAGGTCCAGATCCACCAGATCGGAGAGGACGGACAGGTCCAAGTAGTATGTGCCCTTCTCGCTAGTCTGCCTCCACCGGGGCCAGGGCAGGCAGGGTGGGGGCGTGGCCGGTGGGGAGGGCGGGCCCCGGCTTCCCCTGCGTTTCCGGGTCGGGTCGTGCCATGGTAGCTTGGGGTGAGGTCAGAGCGCCAGTCTAAAGAAGTGGTTCGGGGTGTCAGCTCTGCATCTCCTAAATGAGGGTGGTTCCCGAGGGGGTGTGTCCTTGTCGGTGTCCCCTCGTGGCTCCCCTGCACGTGCTGCCCCCGTGGCCGCCGTCAGCTCTGGGGGGCAGGCCATTCGACCATCCCTGCCCTTACCTGTCATCCTGGGAGGCGCTCTCGATGCATCATAGATAGTCTTCTCAGTTCGGAAACAGGGGCACCCTTTTCCTGGGGGAAGAAAATTTCCTCCTGGGCTCAGTGGAAAGAGCTAGTGAGTGGCCTCGGGGATCGCATAGCACTTCCTCTGGATGCCTGGCTGTATCTTAGACTCGTGCGGGCAGTTGGCTTAGCAGTGAGCCACACCCCTGCCTCAGCCCTCCTTGTGTGGTCTGGCCCAGGTAGAAATTCCTCCAGACTCATGCTGGCCCCTACGGCTGGGGAGAGCAGGAGGGCAGGAGCGTCACCAGGCAGCGGGACGTTTTCATGCCCCCGGGGTCCCGTTGGCCGTCCAGTCACACCCAGCTGCGTGACCAGGCTTTCTCCTGGAAAGCTCAGGGTGGCCTCAGTGTGACGTCGCACTCAGCATGCTGCCTGGAAAAGGGCCGGCTTCCGGAAAGTGTTAATGAGCGTTTTTGCGGGGGGGGGGGGGGGGGGGGGGTCTTCATCTTGCAGATGAGATAGATAGCAGTCGTAGATGGTGAATAGAAATAGTGAATTCTTTGTTTAGGTGACAATCACAAAGGCAGTTAATTCTTACCTTTGTAGTAAGAAGGTTCTTGAAAGAACTCCAGAATAACTTCAGAACAGTTTACACGCAGTAAAATGAAAGCAAGAGAAAATCCTGCAGTGGTGTTGAGCCATGTTGGCATTTATGGGAATCGTTTATCTGCTTGTGTCTACAAACCTAAGTGGCTCAGTCAGTTAAGCGTCCGACTTTGGCTCCGATCCTGCGGTTTGTGGGTTTGAGGCCCACATCAGGCTCTACGCTGACAGCTCAGAGCCCGGAGCTGCTTTGGATTCTGTGTCTCCCCCTGTCTGTGCCCCTCCCCTGATTATGCTCTGTCTCTCTCAAAAACAAATAAACATTTAGAAAAAAAAAAGTTAGTCTAATTTTGTGGGAAACTTCTGTTTCCCTTCTTTTCCAAATGACCCTCACATTCTTAAATTTGCCTGTTGGGTAGCAGTTAAAGACTTGACAGATTTTTCCAGGCCCCATTGAGAGTTAGCCATAATATGTTCTGTACGTGTCACATTCTGACAGTTTAATTTTAGGAGGCTATTTAATAAGCTTATACTATGCGTATATATATTGTACTATTCAGGATTTAGTTGTCCTGGATTGCCAGCAGGTAACCGAAAACAAAAGTTCCAGAAAGCGCTTCTCGTTTCCTGTGGCTTTGATTTTCTTCTGATGCTCCTTGGTGTGTTCTCTTGTTGCGGATCCCACAGGGCCACCTCCATATCGCACAGGTGCCACAGGGCGAGCAGGTGCAGATCACGCAAGACAGCGAGGTGAGTGGCGGCCTTCAGAGCTGCCCAGGGCCCACCCAGGGCCCACGGGCTCTTTCCATGGCGGGAGATGGGTGGGGGGGGTCCCCGGATGACACGCACGTCCAGCCGTGGCCACCTGACTCCTGCTTCCTTAGGAGGCGATTGTGCTGGAGGGGAGGGACCGTGGGGAGAGGGTCTCGGGGTGTGTTAGGAGGGAGGTGCTTTCACCTGGAGGCCACGGGCCGCACACGTCCGAGCCTTGTGAGCGGGCCGTGTGCCAAGGGAAGAGGCGCAGAGGTTCTGAGGGGCAAATAGGGATATGCCGCCGAAGGGGTGCTTGCTTGGTCCCGTGAGAAGCGGGCCTCACGCAGGAGCACGGTCCGTTTGCTGACTGGTGGGCGGGCAGGTAAGCAAAGGAGGAAGCCCGTACTGGGTGGGAGAGCAAAGGAGAGCGGACGCGGGTTGCAGAAGGCCGCGGCCGGGGTGTTCTCTGGGGGGGTGGGGAAGCTCCGTGTCAGAGGTGCCGAGGCCCAGCCAGCGGCCCGAGACGTCTGGCAGGATCCTCCACTGCGCAGGGCGCTTAATTTGCTCGTAGCCTCCAGAAGGAAAATCTGTACAGATTTGTGTTTTAATAGTCTTGCTGTTAAAAAAAAAAAAATCATTAGACTGCTGCTTGGATTTCAGTTTTTTGATCAACTTTGCCCTTTTGGATTTCATAAACGCCTCCCTGTTGTTCATGCGATCCCGCATTTTCTGTTTCTGTTAGGAATTGAGTGCCAGGAATTAGAAGAAATTGGTGCTGCCACTAATGGTTACCTCATAATAAGTTAGAGTATGTGATTAGTTTTATCACAGTAAAGCCTTAGATTGTTCCTTTAACAATTAAATATTTTGTCACAATGAAGGTATCCGTGAGGACAGTGACAGAAGAGCCTACCAGACCTAAATCAATCATTTTTTCCCCAAAGACATGACAGTGCATTTCCATCTGGTGAGACGCCAGTGGGCCTGCGTCTGGTTGGTTGTGTTTTGCCCTGTGTCTTCCTGTGTCCCCGTCAGGGACGCTGGATGAGGAGAACGCGGGACCTCTCTGTGCTGCTGTTGGTTCTTGTCATCAGAGTTGTTTCAAAATGAAATGTTCGGGGAAAAAAATGACATTTTCATCTGGGGTCAGGATGGGGGGAGGTGAGCACAACGTCTTTCACAGTTTTTCTTCTTAAAAGAGGAAAAAGTGTAAACTCAGTTTTAAGATATTTTGTTGTGGAGTTTTTATCGCTACAAGGGGCTGAACTTTTGTAGAACTGCTGTTAGTGGTTTTGCTGGCTATTCACACGTGGCACGGGGCGCTCCTGCCCCTGTCTCCTCGTGTCTGGAAGTTGTTCCGGTCCTTGACTTCTCCTTTTTCCACCCATTCTGCAGGGCAATCTCCAGATCCACCACGTGGGACAGGACGGGCAGGTGAGTGTGCATCTGCTGTCACTTACCGCCCGCTTGCCGAGCGGGTCACCAGACCTCGCGTGCCGCGGGGCCGGCCCGGGAGTGAGAGGGTGGTGCAGCGTTAACTTTGGGGAAGTGCCGGCTTTACCCTTGCTGGCCGCAGACATCCTGAAGGACGTGGACCCGTGGCAGTGGGCCTCTGGGCTGCATTTGGTTCTTTGTGGGAGTTTATGTAGCTGTTTGTAGATGGAACCGCACCGGCTCTTTATCATTGTTAATTTCCACGAGTGTTGTGGATGCTGGGTTCGTGCAGTCGCTGTGTGTTAGAACGAGCTCGGTTTTGTTCTTGTGCGTTACTGCCAGACGCCGGTCACCACCTTCCCAAGTATCTCTGACGAAAGCGTAACTGCACAGTCACTGAGCACCTGATACAAACTGTCTTTACAAAGGAGAGTGCTCCTGCTGTGAGGGTTTGAGGGCGTGATTTGCTTTCTAGATCGAGTCTAAATTCCTGGTGGATTGGGGATGGATATTTTCACGTCCTTTTGAAGAATTTGTATTAAAGAGACCTTTATAACCTTTGAATAATTACGGGAGAGCGTCTGAAGAATCTTCCTTTCCTTTGAAACGTGACTTACGAGCCACAGACCTCGAGCTCGATTCGTGTCGAGATGGTACGTGCTGTTCTCGAAACCAGCCGTGTTCTCCCCTTCTGAAACACCTGTGTGCGTTCCCGTTGTCAGTGACGATGGCCCGGTGTCTGCCGTGCATGGGGCATGAGGACGTGTGTCCCTGGAATCAGAAGCGGGAGGACAGCGGCACCCCCCGGGTTTCATCTGAAACCCTCCGAACGCCTGGGGAGAAGTGCGCAGACCTTAAGTTCAGTCACTTGTTTAGATCGGAGTGCCTCGGTTTTCGGTTTCGTCTTGAAACCTGCGCGTGAGGTTTTCATCAGAGTCTTGAAGCGCCAAAAAGCCGAAGCATTGCAGGGTTACCGAACGGTCCCCAGTTGTTGCCTCTGAGCCCTGTCTCGGAGATCGGGTTGCTGGTCAGGCCCGTATAGGTCAGTTCTCAGCAGGTTTGTGCCGCATGTTTCTCTCGGTCGGGCACGAGATGTCCTGTCTGGGTGGGAGAGGACGGGTCGTCATGTGTAGTTTATCTCTGGTTTTGACAACTTCGTGGTTTGTGTTTATACTGGGAGTGAAATTTCATCCTAATGAAAATGTCGCTGAACTTTATAATTCGTGAGAAAGGAAAGTATGTTACATTTGATATCCTCCTCGTTCCGTCTCTGTTCCTGAGCAGGATTCCTCTCGGGAGTTTTGAGAAATAATCAGGCTTTTGTAGCACCTGAGTACCGTGCCGGTGTGCATGATTGTAGAGCGCACGTCCCCAACACCCCGTGAGGGCGGAGAGCCCAGCCTCTGTGGACGAGACGGCAGGTGCTGCTTTCAGCTCAGGAAGGGCTCCTGTGGTGGCCGTCAGAGGAGCCCCTCTCGGAAGAGTCCGCAGACCGGAGACTTGTGTGCACAGTTACCAAGGGCCGTCTCACCGGGGTCGGCCGTCGCGCCCGGGCCTGTCCTCCGCGAGCAGCCGTCCTTTCCCATGCGTTCGACCGTCGGGCGCCCTCCCTGCTTCTTAGCTCCCTGCTTCTTGGCCAGCGCCCTGCCAAGTCCCCCCAGCTGCCATCCTGATCGCCGTCTGTGTCACGCATAACGGTCTGTGAACCATCCGCTTCTGTTTGCCTGTGGAATCCCACACTGCCTTCCCACCTCGGCCTGATTCTCACTGTCCGTCGTGTTCGGGGGCCTCCGATGACACACACACCTCGGGGGCAGGCAGGGGCAACGCTGGTGGCGGCTGGAGGAGTTTCAGGGTCCGTCACCTTTGTTCTTTTCTGAGGGAGACTCTGCTCTGATTGAAGTAAGCAGCGTGTGTTCACGTGAGGGGTGAGGCGAGCCGTGTGTGTTCGTGTAAAGCTGCCTTTTCCTGGCAAATCCGCCAGCTGCTCCTTTCTTGTTCTCCGTTTGTGGAAGTTCCTTTTTGTTATTTTATCATTTGGCCGGTTCTTGTTCGTACTGAGTTACCCTGCTTGTGACCGCTTCGTTTTTTAACTTCCCCAAAAACTTGAACAGAGAATGATGTTTCACAAGACACAGAAGAAGCCTCCACTCACCTCGAGGTCGCTGACAGGGTGACCTAGAAGTGTGTCGCAGGTGGGAGCGTCCGTGGTTCACTCTCCCGCCCTCGCCTCCACGGCCCGTCGGCTCTGTCTCTTTGTGCACCGGCCTCCCCCGCCCGCAGGAGGACAGTGCCGGGGCGTGGTGGCTCCTTCCCCTCCAGACGTGGCCTCCCCAGTTTCCTCGCGATGGAGCCTTTTCCCGGCCCGGCGTGGGCGTTGGCGTTTGGTTTATCGAAGGTCGACCGGTTGCGGTTGTAGGCAGCAGAGGTGTTGAAAGGCCATCTCTGCTCTGCAAAGAGAAGAGCCTCCCTAAATTCCAGAAGCCCCCCGAAGAAAGTCACGTGTTCTTGTTGTTTTGGAGTTCACAGACCCACCGCCGGTCTCATTAGCTTCATGTTCAGTTCTTACTCGGTAGTTCTGTCTGTCACTGGGAGTCATTATGCAGCAACGCCCCAGATCCTTCCGGAGCAGCCGAGAGTCAGGGGCCAGCGCCCACGCCGCCCGGCCCTCTCGTTCCACTTGCTTCCCGACCGGAACCGCCGAGCCCCTCCCCATCCTGCTCCTGTGGGGCCGTGGTTGTCCTTGGTTTTGTGAATGGGATGGAGGGACACGTGTGCTGTGCTTTGCTGCCGCCGGTGGGCCCGTGAGGCCACGTCCAGAGCGAGGGCTGGCACCTTTGTCGTGGCCTGTCGGGCCGGTTGCCCTGCGTTCGCACGGCCCCGGGCTGTGGGTCTGCCCGTGCCGCCACAGACCGTGCCGTCTGTGCTCTTCGGGCTACACGGGGTGAGATCCCAGTCCTGTCCTGTGTGGGGCCCCCTGGGCTTCAGCCCTCATGTGGCTACGGGGTCACGTGAGAGTGCGCCTGGCGCTTTAGAGACACGGGCTTAGGGCGCTTGTGTTGTCCCCCAAGTGTGGGAGAGAAGGGTCAGAGGAAGGACAGCTGACTTGCAGCCCAGCGGAGAACCACAGGTGTAGTTGGAAGCCGCATTCCGGGGGACGGTCACGGCCGAGAGCAGGTTCCAGGCGGCCCCGGGCCAGGTGGCATGTTCACGTTTCCTATTCTCTTCCCAGCCGTTCCTGGCTATGTGCAATGACTGCTTCCTAATCCTTCCTGATCTATTTTGGGGGGAAGCTAGATGGCCAGGTTTGTTGAGGTTGAAATTAAAATGCAGTCATTAATTCTGGTCACGGGCTCTGGGCGAGGGCGCCTTCTGGGAGTGCAACGGAGGAGCCTCAGCGCTTGTGGCCCTGTTTCCAGTGTTCCCTGGTGTTCAGAGAGGCGCTTGGTTGGGCTGGTTCCTGCTGTGCCGATGTGTGTCGTCCCCAGTCTGAGCACGGGGCCCGTGGGGGTGCGGGTGACTTCTTGTACTGTTCCCGGCTCAGTGAGCACTTTGGGGCTAACCTCTCCTGCTGTGGGAACGGAGAGCCGTGAACTTGGAACGGTGAAGCGCCGGGAGTGCCCGCGTGGTACTTGGAACCGTGGGATTTGAGAGGGTGGGCCTCGTGTAGCAGACCAGATCGGGAGCAGAGAAATGTGGAATTCTCAGGAGGAGGCCGGAGCCAGTCCTGCCCCGTAGCGATTCACAGGATGCCAGCTGGATGTGTGGACGAAGCACGGATAAAAGTGTGAGGCACGTGAAGTGATCTCGTGCTTAAGGGATTTCAGTTTCCTGAGTTAGCGGTTGGTATGACGGGAGGAGTTTTAATTCCGTGTGGATTTTCAGAAGATTCTGAAAAGGGAAAACAGTTCTCAAGGATTAAGAGCCCTAGGGTTGCCGTCTGCGGTGGGGTGGAGGAGACGATTGGGATGCATTTTAAAAGAGAAACGATGGCCTTCCTCAGGTGCTGGGAGCTTTTTCACGGAGCGACGTGCGTATGCAGGCGGACCCGGGTTGCCTCAGGGAGGCGCTCTTGGTGCGGCGGTCGTGCCCACCCGCGCCGGGCCTCTGCTCCGGGTCCTTCCCGCTCGTCGGGCCCGTCCTTCCTCGCTCACTGCGGCGGGTGGACGGCCAAGGCACGTGGTGGAGCAGATGCCGGCCCGTGGGCCACGCGCCCGTGTCCACGGTGAGAATGTGGTTCTGTACCGCGGCTCTCGCCCTCTCCCTCGTGCGCACGCACGGTCGGAGCGGGCTCGCAGAATGATAGTGGCTTCACTGCATGCTGATTGCTTTCACGCTTTTTATTCTGTCCTGTTCTTTCTGTTTGTTTTTTTTTTTTTTTAATCTTTTTTGAAGATTGGTTGGGATGGTTTTGAAGATTGGTTGTGATTAACTCGACTTTGTGACTGCAGTTTGAACAGGACCAGAATCGATGACCACTGATGTCACTTTAAGAGCTAAGATGTTCTGAGTTCTAAATTCTAAGATCTAAACTTCTAAGATGTTGTCATTAAGTGATTTTTAAAACATTTACAATTACATAGCGTTTACGTCGTGAACATTAACGCATCTTTCTTTTCATGTTTTGATAAAAGATATTTAGATAAAGCAGTGCATAGAAAGCTTATGCTTTTTTTTTTTTTCAGAGTCTCAGTTAAGTTTAAGAAAAACGATTGTGAACACTTGAACTCCAAACTCTTTTTCAGCATACTTCTGAAGCCACCTCGTCTACTTCAGGAAAATTGGGATACTCTTGGTACTTGAGCGTTAAAATGAAATCTTCCCGAAGGAGTTGGGAGCTGCCTTTCGTCGTCCAGGAGCCTCCGCCTCCGGTGCCGTGTCACCTGGCTGCCCCTGTCGCTGGGTCTCTAGGCCTTTTGCTGCTCACGCGCGGGTGGTGTGTCCTCACCGCGACCGGGGGCTCCCGGGGAGGGGCGTGGAAGAGCTCCTCCTGCCGAGGAAGCAGGGCGGGGTCTGGGAGAGGGGCAGCCCTGTCCCGCAGGGGCAGTCGCAGCTGGTCTGTGCCGGAAGGCCCGGCTGGGAGCGGCTGTGGGGGTCAGGCCGGCCTCTGCCAGCGACAGGGGGCCTCTGTCCCGCAGCTCCTTCTGGACGTAACGTGCCTGAATCTCCTACTTGCTCTTGGTCGGAGAAAACTGGTGGTTGTGGGGCACCCCCCACCCCGGGTCGGCCCTGTGGTGCTGTCTAGGAGAAGAGGGCACTTCTGGCACAGAACAGCCTGTCGTTTTGTCAGTTTTGTCGCGTGTGTATGAGAGAGAGAGAGAGACAGAGAGAGACATTATTCGGACAGCTGTGTACTTAAGCATTAGTTAATTAGGAGGTACTCCGTTTCTTGTTAATATTAATGCCATGAATGAGCCTTTTAAAGAAAGAGTGGCTGAACCTGATCAGTGAAAAGCAACTTAACTTAGAAATTTAGCTGTTCAAAACGAATAAAAGTTGTTTGTTACGGAAATGCCGCGCGGGGTTTGGTCCTCTTAGGGAACCCTCGGCAAGAGGAAGGTGAGGTGGCGCGAGGCACTGTGTTTGTGTGACCGGAAATCCCAGGTGGGGACCACGGTGCTGCCGACACAGGAGCTGGGGAGGAAGTGGCTGAGAAAACCCCCAGGCCCGTCCTTAGCAGCAGAGTCCCTTGTAGAGTGAACCTCTTGGTCAAGGCAGCCTTTTTTACGAGCGTCAGCGAGCCTTGCTTCTGTCCCTGCCCCAGGAAGCTGAGCCCGGCAGGCGTTAACGAGACGGCCCTGGAGCACGTAGGCCGGTCACAGTGGCCGCGGCGTGGTGTCCGGCTCGGGCCGAACTCCCGCTTTGTCGGCCTTGCCCCTCCATGCATGGGAGGGGCTTGTAACGTTGTGTAGACGTTTTAACCTTGGCGAGACATTTAAAAAAATACTTTCAGATGAGTAACACAGGATTCGAGTTTGGTCCGGTTTTGTGCATTAGTTAAGAATGATGCGGTCGAAAATGTTTTAGGAGTCCCTCTTAAATTCTAAGAAGATTGCGCCTCGGTGTCTGTCCTTTCGCCGTAACTTGTCCCGGCACAGGCAGTAAATTCCAGACTTATATCGCATGGCTGTCTGCATTTCATCGTCCAGGAGCCTCATTACCTCCAGAGATGTGTCAGCCTGTTTTGTCCCGCTCCTCGTGATGCCGGCTCTTGTCTGGGGCAGGGCGAGGCCGTGCGGGCTCGGGACTCAGGAGGACGACGCTGATCTTGAGGAGAAGGGACGTTCCCTTTCCACACCGCTGCCCTTCCCGTGAGCAGACCTTCCGGGAAGCAGAGGGGCCTGTGGCCAAGAGTGTTGTTTGGCTTTCTGACTTTGAGGCAGACGTCCCAAGGTGCCTCGTAGATGTGGACTTGAAACTTTTCAGGTTTGAATGCGAGCCTCACAAGTGGGGCCTGCCATAAACAGTCCCCATGAAGTACAACAGGTCGGTGTTCAACCTTGGATTCCAGGGACCCTAAGCGCGATAGGGGAGCTCAAGAAGGTGCTTGATTACCTGTCGTCTGCTGGGAGAGCTTTCTCGAGTACGGGGCGGGGGGGGTGGGGGTGGGAAACAGGCCAAGTTCCTGTTGGAGGAGGGGTGGTGAGGACACCCAGAGCCTGCCTGGGGTTGCTCTGTCCGGCCGTGCCCTCACACCACCTCGCCTGCGGGACAGGCAGACCCGGCTCTGTGCGGGGACGTCGTCTGTGCATTGTAGAGTCTGGTAGAAGCTGTGGTGTGCGCCCTCTGTCCTGTCACCTGTCGTCAGAGCCCCACGATAAGCCCCCTGCGGCTGCGAGTCAGAGTTTGGCCCTAGCGAGACGCGCTCACGGTTCAGATCCCAGCTCTTGCTGAGCTTATCCTGGACGGAAGACTCCAGTGCGTGGTGCTTTCCGGTCTGAGATCCCAAGTGGGAACACTGAAGGCGCCTTCCAGCCCATCCCAGACTCCCACCTTCCCAGATAAAACACTCTCAGATCTGTGTTACGTCCACAGAGGACTTACGCTCGGTTCACAGCTTTCGGGCACCAGCGTCCTGAGTACGTG
The DNA here is from genome assembly GCF_014898765.1 of Herpailurus yagouaroundi. Taxonomy (NCBI): domain Eukaryota; kingdom Metazoa; phylum Chordata; class Mammalia; order Carnivora; family Felidae; genus Herpailurus; species Herpailurus yagouaroundi. Next base: position 36,659,551 of record NW_024412421.1, read on the forward strand.
GTGCTTCGTGAACTTAACGCTGGTGTTTTGTGCCCTTCACATTAATAGACCGAAGCGTTGAGGGTGAATTCTGCTTTCTCTTTATATGGCTAGGACTATGTACAGGCTTTAAATAAGTGTAAAGATGCCGTCTGACTTTGACCCCAGTGAGTAGTGTCCCCAGATGCTAGCAGAAGGGAACCTGGGACTTGAGGGGGGCTGACGGGCGGTACCTGTGGCCGGGCCCAGATGTGATCGTGGCTCGCCCCCACCTCAGAAATCACACACGACACAAACGTTGGCTCTCAATTTGTTCCAACGGTTTTTAAATTTGAATGGTGAGTATTGGATAAAACCGTTGCCGAGTCTTTGTCGGGAATATTTGGATGCTCAGGGTCCAGGTAGCAACAGGTACGTGCTCTGGTTCTGATTGATTTATGTGATTGAAGCCTGGGCCAACTCACGGTAGTTTTCCAGCTCTTCCAATCAGTTGGAAGGACAACTAAAAAACTGTACCCAGTTTAAGAGATTGCAGTGCGGTTGTAGAATTAGACGTGGGAGTACAGACTCCGTGCAGAGAGGTTCAGTTTGAGTAGTGCAGGGAAGAAGCGGCCGAAGACAGGGCGTTTGTTCTGAAATGTTGTCACTGTTGGATTTGTTTCCGCAAAACGAGTTGTGATTTGAAAGTGTCAGGTATGAATGCCCGTGGCAAGCAGGACAGATGGTGGTGTTGTGGGAATACGAGCCCGCGTGGCGGACCCCCCTCTGCTGTGGGTGTTGGGCGCCGTCAGAGTGGGAGGCCGGCCGGCTTGGGTGCCATAGCAGAGGTGGGCGTGCTCTGAGGTCGCTCGCTCACTCGAGTCGTCAAGCTTCCCGCCATGTGACTTCATACCAAGACTGGACATCGCCTGTGACTCATTATGTTGCTAAACCGAAAATGCTTTATTTTCCCCTCTTAACTTCTCTGAAGTTAATTGTTTTCTTGGGAGGTTAGATTACATCAGGCATAGGAAATGTGTTGTTTCAATTAGAGCATATTGTAATTCTGCTTAAATTGAGAACATTCTTTAGGAGAGCAATGGGGTCCCTTGCCCGCCAAGCATTTTGGTTATGTTAACAAGGATGTAAATCTTGTCTCTTGGGTTTCCTCGGATGATTAAGGCAGAGTCAACTGGGATAAAGGCAGTTAAATATAGGCAGGGTGCTTTTCAGTTAGTATATGTACCGCTTTTGAGACATGTACTTGGTGACGATCGCTTGAGAATTTTAAGTTGCTAGTGGAACAGAGTCAGTGGTTCGTTCATCTCACTTGCTCATGGAAGTGCGGATGATGGTTGGACAGGAAGGTGCTTGTATTCCTTCAAATCGCAGACATTGACTGGCATTGGCACGGCAGTTACAGGAGAGTCTTGGTCTAAATCTGCCAGAATTAGAACCAGTCGGGAGTGAGTCGTGATTCAGTTGCCTGAAGGTACAAACAAGCAGAATCCATACGTCTGGGTGACTGCGTGCATGCGTGCATCTATTGTATTTTAAACTATTTGACGCTGGTTGCGGGTGCCGAAAACCTGAGAGTAGAAGTGTAGGCAGGAGGACTTCCCCGTGCGAGGAGTTGAACCGTCACTCTTGATTCAGTCACCTCTTGCTCTACAACAGACGGCCTCAGACCTCGGGGCTGCCGACCACGGCTGGTCATTACCTTCATGACTCTGGCTTCGCTGGGTTCTGCACCGGGTAGCATCCCTGGGGTCCTGGGGTCTGAGGAGGGCGCCCCGTTGAGGGTGTGCTCCTGGGGCCGGAGCTGGCCTGGCCCCTGGCTGGCGGCTCGGGCCCCATGGCATGCTGGCAGGGTTCCGAGAGGAGAAGTCATCGGCATTTGAGGACTGAGGCCATTGACCCTGCTCTCCTTGGCGGTCGGTGTGGAACATCTGTGCCGTGATCGTGGGCTGGGAAGGATAAGCTGTGAGGTTGCCTGCAAAGAGGATCACGGCGTCTCTCGGCATCCATTCTGTGCCCAGTGTGGCTGGCCTCCGAGCCCCTTAAAGGCGGGGCCCACGTTGTAACAGGGAGGGACCCTGCCCACGTGCACAGTAGGCCTGTGGGAAGTGTGGGCTGCGGGGGCAGCACTGAGTTATGAGCACCTGAATGTTTCTATGGAGACGTTTATGGGGTGAATCACGCAACACGCTGCCGCCCCCAGAAATGACCCTGCCTGTTTAGGTTGATGGGTTGGGGGTTAGTCTGTCAACACCAGTGTCATGACCTCGGGCAGACAGAAGCCCACTCGTGTGGCGTAAATCCACACTGAGAAAGTTTGTGTGATTTGTGAAGGTGTGCTTTGTTGGGGCAGCTTGGCTGATGATAAAAGTTGAGTGCATTTTTGTAATTATACGTTGTGAAACACTTATTCAGCTGTTGAGATAGTCTTAAATTTTTTTTTTCTGCGTTAAAAAAAATTTAGATTGGGGCGCCTGGGTGGCGCCGTCGGTTAAGCGTCCGACTTCAGCCAGGTCACGATCTCGCGGTCCGGGAGTTCGAGCCCCGCGTCAGGCTCTGGGCTGATGGCTCGAAGCCTGGAGCCTGTTTCCGATTCTGTGTCTCCCTCTCTCTCTGCCTCTCGCCCGTTCATGCTCTGTCTCTCTCTGTCCCAAAAATAAATAAACGTTGAAAAAAAAAAATTAAAAAAAAAAAAATTTAGATTAAAGAAATTTTTTGGGGGGGTTGCCTGGGTGGCTCAGTCGGTTGAGCGTCCGACTTTGGCTCGGGTCATGATCTCATAGTCCGTGAGTTCGAGCCCCACGTCGGGCTCTGTGCTGACAGCTCAGAGCCTGGAGCCTGCTTTGGACTCTGTGTCTCCTTCTCTCTGCCCCTCCCCCACTCATGCTCTGTCTCCCTCTGTCAAAAATAAACATAAAAAAATTTTTTTGAGAGAGACAGAGTGTGAGCAGAGAGAGGGGGAGACACAGAATCTGAAGCAGGATCCAGGCTCTGAGCTGTCAGCATAGAGCCCAACACGGGGCTCAAACCCACGAGCTGTGAGACTGACCTGAAGTCTGATGCTTAAGCAACAGCCACCCAGCAACCCTAAAAAATAATAGCTTTTAACTTTGTTTGTTTCTGAGACATTTTTTTTATTCTACTCATCTTGTTTCTTTGGGAGTTTAAGAAAACAAAGCAGCTGGGGAGCATGTGAAGGGTTCTTTAGGCCCGAGACTCCCGTTCCAGGAGCCGTTCTAGTGGGACGGCTGAGAGGAAGCCAGGTCACCACCGCAGCCCTAGGAACGGAATTTCTGAATTTCTGCTAGCAGCGAGTTGGGTGGAAGGTGAGACTCTGGAAGCAAGATGGCCGTTGATACCGCTGTCATTGGACAGAAGTTTCCCTTCTTCCTCATCAAAGAGGTTGGGAATGAAAGAGGGACACCCGTTAGGACATTCCATTCCCCTCTGACCAAACCTGGCACTTGCCTCGTGCAAACTCAGGTGCTCTGACAGGCCCCCTTGCGTGAAACCTGAGCCTGTGCCCCCAGCCTCCCTGTGGAAGGAGAGAGCTTAGTCAGTGGAGAACGTTCTCGGGAAGTCGGGGGGGAAGGCTGCCGTCGGCGTGCTGTCGGTCTTCACGGTCTGGAGACCTCGGGAGCACGTGGTCATCCTGTGGGACGCTGAGCAGGGAGGAAGCAGGGCCATCGAGGACCCACCCCCAGGCCATTGTGACAGCGAGAGGCATGCCATGTGCCGAGTCTTGATGGGTAAGAGTCAAGAGCCCGCCTGGAGTCACACTGAGCCCTTGACCCATCAAATGACGAGATTACTACAGAAGAGAAAGTTTTTTTGTTTTTTGTTTTTTGTTTTAAATAATTTTTATCTTTATTTTAGAGAGGGAGACAGAGCACAAGCAGGGGAGGAACAGAAAGAGAGGGAGACGCAGAATCAGAAGCAGGCTTCCGGCTCTGAGCCGTCAGCACAGAGCCCAATGCGGGGCTCGAACCTGCTGACCGCGAGATCCTGACCTGAGCCGAAGTCAGATGCCCAACTGACTGAGCCACCCGGGCTCCCCCAGAAGAGAAAGTTTTCAAGCACAGTAGAACCTCCCATTTGTTTTTAACCCACTTTGAGAGTGAACCGCTGAGTATTCAGTCCATTGTGTGTTCATGAGGAGTCTTTGATCTGGAAACCCTAGATCCATTCCGACCACGGTGCCTGGTTAACAAATTCACGCTGCTGCTTTAATGGTGAGCTGAATAACTTAACAGCATCCTACGTTGTCTCACTCACTCGCTCATCTTGGGTACCTGAGGGACAGTGAGAACGCAGGTCCTTTTCTCCCGCATCAGGAGCCCGTGATGCGCAGTTGCCCCGCTGGCAGAGGGGCCGGGCACACGGGACCATGCGGGCCGTGTCTGCAGATGCAGGAGGCTTCGCTCTGGACTCCGTGAGGATTAGGTTTAGAAATTTGCGACGGTCCATAGCCGGGCCGGTGCGAATGCCAGTGTTAACACTTTGCATAGTTCAAGGGCAGAGGTCAGCTTCTGACCCGGTAACATCACAGAGTCAGCGTGGTTTCCACCCTGTTCTGAGCAGCCAGAAAGGTTCCTGGTGTCCTCTCACACAGGTGAAAAGGGGAACACCTGGAAACACTTCGTGAAACACCACCGTGTCTCTTTTCTGTCCTCTGAGGATCGTCTGTAGTTTGAAGATGAAAGGGGCAACGCGCCGCGGGGTTCGGGTGGGAGAGCGAGTGTCACATCCGAGACCGTCGGGCTTGCGCGAGCAAGAGGGAGGCAGGGAGATGAGCCTACTGAACTGACGGCTGCTCCGTGCACAGCGTACATCAAGGAGGTGGAAAACCGATCGAGGAATTATTTTCTCGTGCGAACAAATACGGTCCCTTACTGTCAAAATCCAGGCCATTATTTCGTGTTGGCTCCCAAAGTAAAACAAAAAGCTTGGACAGCGACCCAGACTGAGTTTTAATTCTGATTTTTCCTCTGTGCCTCTGAGCATGTGCAGTTGCTCTCACCGGCGGTTCTCCCTCCCCGTTTCTGCGTCACGAGACGTACACGGCACTCGGCGTCAGGGACGGTCCTGCGCCCACCGTCGAAAGTTGGCCTGAGCCCTGAGTTGGGTGCTCTAGCTGGAGAAGAGTGAAGATGCGTGTGTGCGGCTGAGTTTGCAGCGGAAGCCTGTGGAAAGGTAGCGGTCAGGGCGCGGACCCATGCCCCCCGTGATGGCTGCCGCTGCCTGTCCGCGGATGCAGCCGCTCCCTGGGAGTGGCGCCGGTAGAGTGACACGCGGACCGCCTGGGCCACACGGCCAGACGCGGGCCGCCAGCTGCTGGACACCGGGTGCGCCCGTGGTGTGCAGGGGTCTCGACGAGGTTCTGAGAGGGGCCGGTTAGTGGGCGGTTCGCTGAAGTAGGAGGGGATACCTTGGCTCCTTAAAAATAGGCCTTCGTTGGGGCGCCCGGGGGGCTCAGTCGGTGGAGCGTCCGACTTCAGCTCGGGTCACGATCTCCCGGTGCGTGAGTCTGAGCCCCGCGTCGGGCTCTGTGCCGACGGCTCGGGGCCTGGAAGCCGCTTCTGTTTCTGTGTCTGCCTCTCCAGTGTCCTGGGGGAGGGCTCGGGCCCAGGGGGGAGCAGGGTCCAGTGTTCGCCCTGTGCTGGTTCCGGGCGGAGCATGCCCTCAGCACATGGGGGGAGGTGCCTCTTCTGCAGGTTAACAGGGTAATGAGAGCTGGTCCAGAACGGGCCAGTTCCTAGTGGAAAGTTGGAACGTGACTGTTTAAGAGACCGTCGCTTGTTTTGTCTTGATTTTGCCGGGTTTCTCACGATTGCCAGTAAGCAACGTGAGCAGCTTCAGAGTCCCGCCGGCGTCCAGCTGGTCTTGTCAGCAGCCCGGCCCTGCCGTCGTCTTGCCCGTGTGCCTCGGCCAGTGGCATCTCCCGTGCACCGGCCGTGTCTGTGGCCCACCCGGACCCCCGTGCCTGTCTGCACGCTCGGGGGCACCCGGCCCTGCCAGTGGGGAGAAGCCTGTGGGTTGGCCCTGTGGGAGGGCCGGGGAGAAGGCTGCCCCCCCGAGCCACCCGGAGGCCCTGCGTGTGAGCGCCCGGCAAGGGTGGGGGACAAGAGAAGAGCCATCGGCACGTTCTCTGGAAGGAAGGGGCCTGAGCTCCGTCAACCGGAGGCTTGACCGGGCGGCCCTAGGCATGGGGTTACTGTGATCCAGCCGAGGGTCTGAAGGTCGGGAGTCTGTTTCCAAGCTACCAGCCCACAATCAGCGCCCCCCACTGCGTGGTTTAGACAGCAGTGTGCTCTCTCACAATCGGGCGGCCTGAGGTCTACTATTCATCGGGACTGCGTTCCTTCTGGAAGCTCAGGGGGGCATCTTGCCTGCCGCTCCTGGGGGTTCCAGGCATCCCTGGGCTGCGGCCACATCCCTCCACCGCCTCCTCTGTGGTCACGTGGCACCCTTCTTCCCACGTGGTCCAAATGTCTCTCTTCTTAGGAGGATGGGGACTTTTGGATTGGGGCCCGCCCGACTCCCATGTGACTTCTGCTTATAGCTTAATCTCATCCTCCCGGATCCTGGGTCCATGTTTTATTTACTCGCTTTTTAAAGTTTATTTATTTTGAGAGAGAGCGTGCACAGGGGAGGGGCAGAGAGAGGGGAGGAGAGCATCCCAAGCAGGCTCCACGCTATCAGCACGCCATCAGGGCCACGTGTGGGGCTCGATCCCACGAACCTGAGATCGTGACCCAAGCTGAAGTCAGACACCTAACCGACCGAGCCGCCCAGGCGCCTCCACGTTTACAGGTCCCCCTTACAGGTACTGGAGCTCAGGATGTGGACGTTCCTTTTGGGGGACACAGATGGACCCGCCGCGTCCCTTCTCAGACCCACGTGCCCTCGAGGTGTGTAGCGACTGGAGGTCCGGGCCGCGGAGCAAGCCGCTGTGAGGTGCCGGTGTGCGGTGACGTGCTCGTGCGGCGGGGCCTTGGGGAGCGGCCTGAGCCTGCCCGCCGTGTGCGCGTGGCCGTCCTCTGGGGAACACGCGGGGACGTGTGGCGGGGGCCGTTTTGCATGTGCCTCCCGGTGCCGGAAGTCAGGGTGTGCTTTGGGACTGGGCTGTGGGGTCGGGGCCGCCGCCTCTGGGCCTGGTCCCGGACGGGGGTGAGGTGTCCGTCCCTAGACGTTCTCTGCTTGGTGTGCGGTAACCCTGGCTCAGCAGAGAGAGCCGTTTCTGAACCTTGCTTTGTGCAGAATGAAGACGCCGTGCCGATTGGGGCCATGGCACCCGGTGTGAGGCACGTGTAGGCGCGCGTTAGCGGGCAGCTCGTGTGTGTGTCTCCTCCGTGACAGACTTCACGTCTCCCTGCGGATGCACGTGCGCCTGTGACAGGCACCCGTCCGGGTCTCCGTCTTTCCCTCCAGAGCCTGCGGGCCACACCCTCCCTGTGCCATCTCTGGCTTCCCCGGAGCTGGCAGGTGTTAGTCGGCCTTTGCAGCTCCCCTGAGACACAGATGCTCACAGACGCTTCCCACAGAATTGAGCCCAGTAGGAAGGTGGCATCGCTCCTTCTAGTTCTTTCTTTGGCCACACGGTGAGCACAGCGAGAACTTTGCTTGTTCCATGCAGTGAGTTTCTAAATCAGCGAAGTGACTAGAGCCACGGGAGCGGGAGCGGGAGCAGAAGCAGCGTGCGTGGCCGTGGCTGCCGCTTCAGCTCGTCACGGTTGCAGAGTGTGCAGGTTGGCAGGCCGGGTGCCCCCAGGCTCCCCTCCCTTTCCCGAGTGGGTGTGACCGTCGCTGCGCCGGGTTGACGAGTCACGAGATACACGGAGCTGTCTTCTGTGTCGCCTGCTCCCCGTCCACCCCGTGTGCCCCTTTTAGAAGCCAGGGGCCTGGGACCCACGGGGAAAACTGGAGGTCTTTGGACTTGGCTTTGAATCATTACCCTCCCCAGCCCCCACCCCACCCCAGTCTACTAGGAGGTTGTGAGACACGTGGTTAAGATTTGTTCCCAGGAATGCTGTCCTATCTGGAGTGACGGGGGACGTGTACCAAGTGTCTCCAGACGTCCGTCTCTGCTTTACTGTGTTTCTTCGGGTTTTGCTTTGCTTTCTCCCCAGAATGCGTTGGAGGTTTGGGCTCCGATGCTGGAACAAGCCGCAGAGCAGGCGGCACAGACTCTTTATTGCTGCCTGCCGCCTAGCGTCCTTACGTGAGCGGGGTCCGGACGCCCGCCCCTGGGGCCCTCCGACCCGCAGGCCTCCGAGGAGTTTTCTCTGCAGGTCTGAGGAGTGACCCCGGAGGAGCGGTGTTCTGCGTCTGCCCGTGACTCCCTTCTGTTGGTGCTCATTTCTCACCGTCTTCTCACGGCGACTCGGTTCACGAAAGCACTCAAAACGGAGCCTGGGAAACAGGAGTGTTCCCGTCAGGGGTTTCAAGGCTTAAGGATGATCATTTGTTTCTGGCGTTTGCTGTGCAAATGTACGAGAAAGATGTGGGGCTGGTGGACCTCCTGGCCAGTGGTGCTTGGGGACATCCTTGGGACAGGCTGACGGACCTGGTTCTCAGCTCCTTGTTTTCCTGTCACCGGGAAGCTACTTCTTGCCTTCACATTTAGATTTGAAAAGATTGCTCTCCTTGAGTCCGTTTCCTTAACAAGTCGGATGCCAAGATGAATGACAAAAACAAGTAAGCGACCTTGTGTTCCAAGACACCTTTGGATTTCCTGGCCTCATCTTTGTTCCTGGCCACCCACACTTAATTAGTCAGAAGTGGATCTTAGGTTTTGTTTTGTTTCATCTGAGCACATTCCGGCTTGGATTTGGAATTTTGTATCTAAACATTACTGAAAAGTCCTTGGACTTCTTGAGTTTATTTTAGGTTTGTAGCTGTTTTGTATTATTTCATCTGGGCATTAAACAGTCTCACAGTTGGCACCATATAGAGGGAAACCGGATGGGTGCCCTCCAAAATCCAGTGCTCTTGGATCCAGGAGTCCCTCTGTAGGCTGCTTCAGATGCATCCCCTATGCCATTAATGGTCCCTCGTCTGCCAGTGACGGGCCTGACTCACTACTGTGCGGGGAAGCCCTGTCCGTGAGGCTGGGAAGGCGGCAGGTGCGTGCGTTCTCCGCGGGGTGGCCGCGGGGTGCTCCCAGGTCAGCCGCAGGAAGCCGGGATGGATGCTTTTGGCTGCTGGCCTGGGAGCTCGCTGCATTCCTGTTAGATTTTTCTACATTCCCGACCCTGTTGGAAAAGGCCACAAACACCAAGGTGGGAAGGAGCCGGGAGCTCACCATCGGAGACGTCCCACTGATTCTAGGGCAGGAGGGAGGCGGCGGTGCTGGGCTCTCGCCCCCCAACAGGGCAAGGATGGGCTGCGCACTTCCGGTGGGTTCGTGGTGGGGCGCCACCGTGATCCGTGCGACAGTGGCACGTGACCTCATTTTTGCTGCTCTGTATTTTCGATTTGACGTAACTAGGCTTTATTCGTCACCAGTTTGAAAGCAGGTCCAAGTGTACACATCGTGTCTCCGCCTGCTGTGTGTTTCAGGCGGCTGCTGGAGCTTTGAGCTGCTCTCAAACCATGGCAGGCAAATGAGATTCTTGTGTGATTGATTTCTGTAGTGTTTTTACTTTCACCCGCTTCACGTGAAGTGTGTTATCCTAGTAAATCACAGCTGCGGCGGGGGCACGTGACAGAGCAGACCATCCCCTGCCCCCTGGCCTCCTTGTGAGTGGCTCCGGCTGAGAGCCTCCCCGAGGCCCTGTGGGGCGCCACCTGCCGGGCCCTCTCCTCTTAACCGCTGTCTCTGTGCCTCTCTGTATGCCCTGGTCACCGACACCTTTCTCTGCCCTGACTGTGGCCTAGAAAGGAGGGGTCCTGTCCCAAGCCCTGCTCGGTTAGTGCGGCTCATTCTTTGATTGTTACACGGCACTAGGTGAAGGGTAGACTGATACACTTGTCGGTCGGTGGGTTTCCCTCCTCGCGCCACAGGGGTGCCGGCCAGTCAGTGGTCGTGACGTGCCCTCTGTGCACAAGCTCACGGAGGTTCTTTCGAACCTGCTCTTAATAAATGTGTTCCGGTGGCTGGGAAACCAGTGATCTGTGACTTGGCCGTCCTTCCGTCCGACCTTCTAGACCTTCTCCTCTTTCGTCCTCCCTTCAGGGCGAGAGCAGACTCTGCCGCGTAGGTCCAGGGCGTGGATGCTGTTTTGTGGCCCCGGGTGAGGCGAGGCCCCCACGTCTGTCTGCCGGACTGCGGTGTGACAAGGAAGCCCTGAGAGGCCCCGCTGGCTGGGCTTGGGAGGGAGCTCCCCACGGGCAGAGCAGTGTCTTGCCCTCTCCTTCCTCCCTGTGTGTTTTCTCCCTCAACCTCCCCTTAAGAGAGCTTTTCCAAATTTTGAGGACTACCTGAAAAACGTCGCAGATCGCTTCTGTGTGGCGATGTCTCTGCCCGTGGCAGAGCCCCGGCCGGGGTGCCCATGTGTGTGGAGGTCAGCCCGTGGTGGGGGACGTGCCCTTCGAGGACCTGAGTGTAGCTGCAAGGGAAGCCGGTGAGCAAGGCCAGGCTGGGGCGGTGGCCTGGGTCCCGGGTCCCGGGTCCCGGGTCCCGGGGGCGCATTCCCCACCCGGGGCTGCTGGAGGTCGGCGTGCGTGAAGCCAGCCTGGAAGACACTCTGTGATCCGGGTCTCGGTGGAGCCTCCCCGCACAGCTTCCTCCACAGCCAGCCCGGCTCCTGACGCAGCCCCCCAGCAGCCTTTCCGTCCCCTGTGGTCCCCAGAGAAGTTGTCCCCCTGTGGGGCTCTTGCCGCCTCCCTTTCTCCTGGGGCAGCGCGGCGCCCCCTTCCGGCCACGTCCCCAGCCCTTGGCTTTGAGGTCCCCGTGGTGAGCAAGGGCAGGTCGCTAAGTGCCCAGAAGGCCTTTCCCGCCAGTCCTGTGCGCGTTGACTTGGATTCATTCCCGACTCAGCCGTCAAGAGCCACCAGTGCGGGCACGTTGAGGATGTGTGGTGTTTGGAATGAAGTTTCCGGTGGAAACGTTTTTCTGTCTTTACTTTCACTCACCAGCCAGGCTGGGGATGTGCCTCCTTCGATACCATAAGGAAGCACGTTCGATGCTGCGGTTTCTGACGTTCCAGTTCTTGCGATTTACTCAATCGTGTGGCTCGTGTGAAAAGTCACCTCGTTGGCAGTGCTGACAGGGAGCAGTTCGCCCTCAGGAAACCGTAACCTGCCCTCCATCGTAGGGGTGGTGGCTCACGGCCAGGGCCAGAGTCCGACGGAGCCTCGCCTGGAAACGGCCCCACGACTGCGCGGCTTTCATGAAAACATAGTTGACGATCTGACCCTAAACCGGCATATTCCGGGATCTTTTGTATCGCGCAGTGGTGACTGCGTTACCTCATGCTTTAGCTCCCGGGTTTCAAAACGTTGTGTGGTTTTTAAGTTCAGTCCAGGGTGCAGCAAAACCATGCTAAGTGGGGCTGGCTTCGCTGCACGGGTCCCCCGCTCCGGCCCCTCCTCCCGCCTTCTCCCCCCCACCGAAGGGCACCGAGGACACCGTAAGTGTCTGTGCAGCTTTGAGAACTTACCACCAAGTGCTTTTCGTCTTTTCCCCGTTCTGGCCTAGCCGTCGTGAGGCCAAGTTGCCGCCCCTGTGCGAGCCCTCCCCTGAGCCACACACCTGTTCGCGTGACTCCGCCAGTTAGAGGAGAGGGAGTGGGGGCCACCCCTGCCACGTGAGGGGTGGAGGTACGGAGCTCAGCAGGACTGGGTCCTCTCTCTGACCGTGAGCAATCTGGTGGAGAGTAAGTCCCGGGAAGAGAAGACATGAATGCCATGGCATCTTTGGTTTTCTCTGGTTTTTTCAAACCCTTCTTTCAAACACTCGTTGGTACAAATGGCTCATGATTACGGTGGAAGAGGCGCCGTCGTCGTTGTTGGGTCAGCCCTTGGAAGTGGGAGGCCAGCTCCTTGGAAGGAGACGGCCGAGGAGAGGCCGGCGTGTCGTGCGAGTGTGGCTGCGGTGACCGGTGAGCACACGCTTGCAGGCTCACGCCGGAGGCTCGTTCTCTCACGGTCTGGAGGTCACAAGCCCAGTGTGGGCTCACGGGGCTGTGGTCAGACTGTCACAGGGCTGGCTCCTCCCAGAGGCCCCAGGGGCGAATCGTTTCCTGTCTGCCCCAGCCTCCAGGCCTGCCGCACCCTTGGCGGGTGCCCCGTCCTCATCCCCCATCCTCCAAGCCAGCGGTTGGCCCCTCTCTGCCCCTCCGCAGCTGGGAAACGTGGTGTGTGATGTGGGGCCCACCTGTTGCCGCAGGACACTCCCTGTCTCCGTGTCCTCGCCTTTGTCCTGCCGGCAGGTGCCTCTGCCACATCTAGGACGTGGTTAGGGTTAGGGTTAGGATCTGGGGGGTTCATCTTCCTGGCACAGCTGGCTGGTATTAGAACACGACACTGCCTGCAAGTGGTTTCTGAAGACACACGAGGAGGGGTAGTTGAGAGCCGTCTGCCGTCTTCTTTTCTGAGAGTTGAACTCATCTGTGTTTTTCCAGCGGCGGACGCATCGTTACAGAAATAGAACTTTTGCTCGTCAAAAACTACAGTGCCGTTTAAAAACCACGGACTGTGTTTTTATCCAGACTGCTGGAGATCTGTATCCGAGCTCGCCTCTCCCGGGCTGAGCAGCCCCTTCCTCTCTCTCAGTGCCCTCACCCTCTTCCTCAGCTCTGACCACTGGTGCGGGAGGCAGTCGGGCCGGTCGGGAGGCACGGTCATTCCTGCCCTGCTGTGGACCGCCGGCAAGCATCCGTGATCCCGTGGACGCATCGTTTGAAGGGGGGTGGGATACGACCCCGGGTATAAACACTCACGGTTCACGGCAGCTCCCTCGTGAATGCAAAGCCACGGATGCCCTCACCCCTACCTCCCCGTCCCCGCTGCCTGCGGGGCAGCGAGGCGGTGGCCCACCTGCCCAACTGTTGGGGGGGGGGTGGGAATTGGGCCTGCGGGTGGGGTCGCTCACAAGTGGTGGGGTCACCCAGAGCCCGTCCCCCGGGGCCTCATCTGCCCCCTCCTGTCGGCACGGCCCACAGTGGGTGTCCCGGGGACTCGGGGTCTCCCGTCCCCCGGGGGGTTCCCCTCCATCAGCGTCTCGGACCTCCCTCCTGATGGCAGCCCCTCACCCTGAGCCCCTCTCCGCACCGCCCGCAGCCGTGAGGTCCCTGACTCAGGCACGTCTCCGCTTTGCTTCATAACTGCGGGCGTCCACTGCTCGGTTTCTTTGTGTGCCTGGCTCTTGAGCACTCTGGGGGCTTCCGGCGGATGCGGGTCGAGGACGTGCCACCGTTTTCTGTCCCCTCCAGGCTCCTTCAGGTTCTGCCCCCAAGAACCTCAAAGAGCAGAGGTTTCTGGGAGGTGTCCGGGGCTCCTGCCTCTGTCCCACGTCCCTCTGCCTCCTTGCCCCTCTCTCGGCACCCTCGGCCCCGTCCCTGAGCTCACTCGTGTCCAGTGTGTGGGTGCTTGAGGGGGTCACTTGCACGCGTTGCACAAGTCGGTCACGCCACGCGCGCTCAGTGCTCACACTCGCGCCGTACAGGCGCCGGGTTGCCGGTCGGATGTCATTCCAGGGTCATTCACGAGACAGACGGGCCCCGCGGTGTGGTCCTGGGCCCGTCCCCTGTGGTTCACGTGGTCATGGCGGAGTGGCACCGGTGTCCGTGCTGACGGGGTCTGCTTTGTCTCTCCAGGTGCTGCAGGGGGCCCAGCTGATAGCCGTGGCCTCTTCCGACCCTGCTGCCGCGGGGGTGGACGGCTCACCTCTCCAGGGCAGCGACATCCAGGTCCAGTACGTCCAGCTGGCTCCGGTGACTGACCACACCGCTGCAGCTCAGGTGGGTCCCACCCCTCGTGGAAGCACACATCCTGTCTGGATAGGTCCCGGGGCTTCTGCAGCTCTGAGCACAGCCTGGGCGTTTCTCCTTCCGATGTCCCCCCCGCGAGCAAGGTCCATTGTCACGGAAAGGCACGTGACTTGGACACGGGCACCAACGTGGGCGGTAGTTTTTGTAAGTGCCCGAGGCAGTGAAGGCGAGGGCTTGGTTCCCGGCCCACGTGCCGCCAGGTGTTCATCTGTAAGATCAAGGGCCAGCGTCCGGTTGAGCCTCTTGACCCCACGGGGCCAGCTCCCAGGGACTGCAGGACGAGAGGGTCCCTGTTTACCAAGGTCTCGCTGCTGCTCTGAGAGTGGCAGGGCCCAGAGGTCAGCACTTGTGCAGACAACAGGCTCTGCCTTTGTGGCCTTTGTGGCTCGGCCTTGACCCTTTCCCAGGGGCGGATTGTGGGTCCTTGTCCCCAGTGGCTCTTCTCTGTGGCACAAATGCAGGATGGTGCTTCACTCGGTCTTGAGGGGCCCCGTCTGGCCTGGTTTCCAGCCTCCTGCCTGGGCGCCCCCTGCGTGGCAGCCGAAGGCCTCGCTGGGAGCCACACGGGCATTGGGGCCCAGGGTTCCCTCCGCTCAGTTTGTGTGTACTCCACGCACCGTCTGATGGGCTGAGCGCTGGCTCCCCGGCCCCCACCTCCCATCCCAGAAACCACTCGTCTCCGCGCTCTCCTAGAAGCACAGGAAACGGTCTGGACACGTCCCGAGATGTCAGATAAGGGGGCTGCTGCTTGGGGATTTGACACGTTTATAGAGCTGCCCCCTGGTGAGTGCGCTTGGCCGGATGAACACCGTGAACGACCTCTCCTCGGATCTCCTGGGTCTGGGGAGCCAGGCCCGGGCCCCCCACGCTAGGGCCAAGAGCCCGCTGGAGGCCCCCTCGAGGGGACGGCATGCTCTCGATCCGATGGGGCGACTGTGTGTTTGTGAGAGTAACCTAGGACGGGTCCCCGGACCGCGGGGGTCGCTGGCACAAAGCTCAGGCCGCGGGTGGCCCGTGTTCTGAAACCTCGCGGGCCTTCCTGCCGAGCCCAGGCCGAGATCACCTCTGGCGCAGGACTCCCGTCTGCCCCGAGCGTTGGCTGGTCGGCTCCTGCCGGCCTTCTCGTACACCCTGCCATCCTCTGGGCCGCTCCTGTCCTCCTGCATCCCGGCACTGAGGAGCGGTGTGTGTCTCGATGCCACGGGCCTCTGACGCGCGGAACCGAGGCCCCGGATTTCCACGCGGCCCTCTCCCCTCTCACGCTCCGCTCGGGCCCCGTGCCGGTGCTGTGCGTGTGCTCAGCTCTCGGCAGGAAGGAAAATTCTTCTCTGCTTTCCTTGCAGCCCCATGAGGTGGTTGCCGAGGAGTGGAGTTCAGTGGAGCCAGCCAGGGTGCTCGGGGCGACCTCGTGACCGGGTGGCCGGCTGGGTAGACTAGGCGCTCTCGGGAGACTTCGGTTTTTTACCTCCTAATGCGCGGCGAGGCCCCAGCTGGCAAACGCGGTTCCTGGAGAAGGCGCCGCCTCTCCGCCTCTCAGTCCCCACCACCCACCAGGCCACCCCGGCCACTCCCACGTGAGGGGCCACCGCAGCCCGGTGTGGCTTTCGTGCAGCGGTGACCGCAGCGGCCCACCCCACCCTGGACGTGAACCGAGAGGGGTTGGGCGTGACCGGGAGCCCACGGCGTTGGGGGATGAGGTGGCGTTCTCTCTGGCTGGCCCATTTCGGTGGTTTGAGCATTAACTTGTCCTGGAAGAGAGAGCCCCCCTGCGGGCCTGCCTTGTCCCACGCCAGGTGGCTCGTGTGATGCCCCGTGTGGTCGTAAGCGGGGTCATTGCACGAAGGCGGTTCTCCTCCCCGCTGCCCAACAGTTGCAGAAGGGTCACACGGCGTGCGCCACAGACTGGGGATGCCTTGTGCCGAGCTGTCTCACCGGCCCGGGTCCGCGGTCATTTGACACATTTCAGGGTGGAGGAAGGCCGTGTCCATCTTCGCTCTTTGCCGCCCTGGGCTTCCTGTCTGTGTTCTTGGTCCACGTTCCTGCCTGGCCGGTCTCAGGGCCCACTTAGCGCATCTGTATAAGAACAGGCCAGAGAATGAGGTTTGCACCCATTGGGGTGTTTTCCCTGTAGCAGACCCCACTCGGCACGGGCTTGAATAGTCAGTGGGTCACACGGCAGCAGGGTGGACCCAGGCCCGGCCCCCCATGCATGTCCCCGGAGCCCGCTGCTCCTGTCCCCTCACCTTCCGTGGCCCCGCTGGTGCCTCACACAGACGCGACCACGTCTGCAGAGGGAAAGGGCTCCTGTTTCTTCATCAGCACCAAGGCCTCCGCTCCTGTAGGTTTCCTCTCGGTTCGGGTTTGCCCATCAGAACGGGGTCACATACCCGAACTCGCTCCTGGAAGAGATGAGAGTCCCCCAGGAGCCCCCCAGGGGCTGTAAGAGCCGTGAAGCTCCTGAGAGGATGGGCTTCTCTTGGGCAGGAGGCCAGGGCACTGGCCCCATGGAGCAGCCAGTAGGAAGGGCAGTGAGTGCCTGTGCCCAGGCAGGTGCCCGAGTTCTCACCTTTGTGGGTGCCCAGGGCTCCCCGCTGCCTCCGTCCCCTCAAACGTCTCGAAAGTTCTGACTCGTCTGCTTGGAGCCCTTCCTCTACGTTTCCTGCCCGAGACACAGGTCTGGTGCTGCGTTTTGAGAACACAGGAGAAGGGAGGGGTCCTCATCAGAGCGGGGGTGTCCCTGAATCCCAGGCAGGTCCCCACCTCATCTGTGCTCCGCCTTCTGTTGGCCTGGGTCCAAAGCTGCCTTTCTGGTTTTTCAAGGGTGGGGAAGGACTCTCGCTCCCACAGGGGCCTCTCTGCCCGGCCTGTGACCCACCTTGCCTCCTCTGCCTGCAGCCGCCAACACGGCTGAGTCCACTTTCCCAGAAATTTCCCAGAGATGTGTGGTCGCCTCCGCTGTGCCTCGCAGGTTCATGCTCTGGCCGTTCTTGCCCGCCCTCAGTCCTGGGCTCCGTGGGCCGTGTGGCTCATGCCTGCGCCACGTCCTTCCACTGCAAGGGCCCCGCCCCGCTTTCAGGACGCACTGCGTGCAATGTCATTTGATATTCAGATTTCAAAACTGAAGCGTTAGTCTGCGGTAAGAGCTGCAGGGGGCTCCTGCCCGCCAGCATCCGTGGCTGTCTGCCTCTTTCTTCCTTCACACCCGCATGCCTGGCCTCTGCAACCAAGTTTCCTGCCAGGGCAGCCGGAAACCCACCTCTGAGGGTCCGATCTTTGTGACGTTGCCTTTGGCCAACGGCGTAGGGGAGCCTGAAGAAAAAACCCAGTTATTCTCTGTTCCGGGGCTTGTTCGGGATGATTGAGCTGGATGATTGGTGACTTACTCCAAGTCGTATTTTTCCCTTTATCTTAAAACTGTGAATATGCACTTAAGGTCCTTTTAATATCTGTAGATCATTGATTGGAACTTCTCTCGTTAAGGAGAGAAAGGTGACTGCCCCTGAAACGTTTTCTGGAACGTTGGAGCAGTTTTTATAAGAAGGCAAAATGGTGACCGAAATTCTAGGTAAACGGGACGGGTTAAGTACTCTAAAGGCATTCCCCAGTGATGCGCAGGGGTGGGAAATTAGCACAGAACCTCGTTGGGCCACAGAGCACGTGTGGGGAGGGTCGGTGGGTAAAGAGGGGCCACGGCCCCTGGGAGAGTCTTCTCCCAGAGCGGTGAACCTATGACTCTTGGCCCTCTCTAGCCCTGTTGTGTGTGTTTGTTCCGTGCGCGAGAGCCATTGGTGTTCTGTGACCTGTGAGTGACCTGGATGTGACCCGGGCTCGCATTGGTGGGTACTTTTATAGAAAGCCCTCCTCTCTCCCCTCTTGCAGACGGCTGAGACCCTGCAGCCCACCCTGCAGCCTGAAATGCAGCTTGAGCATGGAGCGATCCAGATCCAGTAGGCGGGCCGGGCCACCCACCCACAACAGAACCTAAGACAGAGCCGCTGCCGTGCTCAGCGCTGGCCCCGGCCAGCCACCCTGTTCTCCACGCGCCCTGGTCCCATGGCTTTGCACGGAGGTGACTGCACATGCTCTGTTCGAGTGCATCTGAAAGCCTCACCCGCCGGGGAGAGTGTCCCAATGCATACAAGGTGACAGTGACGGCCGCTGCCCCTGCCGGAAGACCCTTACTTTTTGCCCCACTGTCGGCGTCTAGAGAAGAGTGGGGAAGCACAGCGTGCGTTGCGTCGAGTACGTGCGGAAAATCAAGAACTACGATATTTTTCTCTGTTCAAACAGCTTTTTTAATTTGCTATGGTGTTTATAACAAAAAAGAAAATTGAAAAAAAAAAAGTGGAGTAGCAGAAGCCTTTTGCCGTGTGCTCTGTTCAGTGTAACGAAAATAGGTATTTGCAGAAGACAACTAACGATTTTGATGGAAATATTGCTTACCTACTTTTCTAGGGGGAAATGCTCTCAAAACTGTTAATTATGCATTTCTAATGAAATAAAATGTATTTATGACCACAGCAGCTTTGTATCATTTCCTCTTGAGAGGTGGTTCACCCTGAGGCTGGCCTCATTCCTGGCGGGTGCTTGGGAAGTCACCCGATAGGCCCTTTCCGCCGTGCTGACGCTGGAGGCAGGGTCCTTGTCAAAGAAAGGGTCGTGGCTGTTTCTTGCAGTCCGGTGTGATGGGGCCCGGGAATGGCTTCCCCAGATGCCAAGCACCGCGCCATGGCACGCCCCCTCTCGAACACGGGTGCCCCTCGGGACAGCGTGAGCCTGTCTCGGTATTGGGGGAGTTTCCGCAGGCAGACTGTGCTGGTGAATGACACGGGCCTCTCCCAGCTGTACGGAGTTCCAGCTCTGGGATTCCTTAGGGAAACTCACACCCAAAGAAGCATGCGTTAGCGTCTATATTTTAAGAAGAAAGATAGTTCCAAAACCGAAGTCCCAGAGGTGCTTCGCATGACGTGTCCCCGGCAGTGTCTGGGCCGCTCGGTCCCCTCTGTTCTGGCAGTTACCCTGGCGGCTCCGGGAGATTCCCACCAGGAAGGTGTGTTCACCTACTCGGGCGCGCTCCAAGTTGTCATCTCAAACAGTTGGCATCTCCCACACCACCCCGTTGGGGGTTGCCGCGCCGGGTAGTTTAGACCAGCACCTGCTAAGGGGTGAAGGCGGGCTCGGGCAGCAGCTCCCGGGAGTGGGGCGGTGCCTCCGCATGCCACGCCTCCATCCACCCTCCAGGGAGGAGCAGAGCACCGTGGGGGTGAGGACAGTCCCTGGGAGGGGCCATCCTCCCGCAGATGGGAACGGGAGAGAGGACCGGCTCCACAAAGCTGGAGGAAGGTCCCGTTCATGCGTCTGCAATCCCGGAAGGAGGTTATGGGAGAAAGATGACGTTTACGGGATTCCGGACACAGAGCAGATCCCAAGGAGAAGTAAAAGGAAGCTAATGCTTGCACGCCCACACATGGTTAAAGGCAGAGCTCACTCTGAAAGCAGCCGGAGAGAAGGGACATCCCCCCGCGGTGGGGTGGCTCCCAGCAGCAGCACGGGCCACCTCTCCACGCCCACTGAAGTCGGGAGCACAGGCACTGTCAGCAGGGCACTGAGAGAAAGAACTTCTCGACGCCAAATTGAGCGTTCACTAAAACTGAATGTCGTTCAGGGATACTGGGGACGGTCGCCATCGGTCCCGGCGTGTCCGTGCAGGGGTACGGCGTTCGTACACCCGAGAGAATTGAAAGCACACGGCCACACGTAAAAACATGTTCACAAATGGTCGCCGTGGTGTCATTGCTCACGGCCCAACAGTGGAGACAGCCACGTGTCTCTCGGCAGATGAGTGGGTAAGCTGAATGTGACCTGGCCACACACAAAATGAATTTTATTTGGCCACAAAAAGGAATGAGGGTCGGACATGGGTTATAACACAGGCGAGCCTCAGAAACATCCTCCTGAGTGAAAGAAGCCAGACACAGTAGGCCACACATCACAGGACCCCATTTCCATGAGCCGAACAGGCCAGTCGGTAGAGGCAGCAGAAGCAGATCACTGGGCGCAGGGGCCGCGGAGGGGAGAGATGGGCAGTGACTGCTCGTGGGGGCGAGCTTTTGTGTGGGGTGACGAGAAGGTTTTGGAATTCAGTGGTGATGTTGGCCCAGCTCTGTAAATACACCAAAAGTCACTGAAATATACACGTAAAAGGGTGAAATTTTTGGCATCTCCAATTATATCTCAAAGCCATTAAAGAATTGGATGGCATTTCAAAAACCTCTCATAAACAAAATGAAGGTATTACCTACAGATGATCCCTCCCATAAGGGAAATTGCAAGGAATTTTCTTCAAGAGCAAGAATGTAGATCCAGGAGGAGGCACAAACGGTAATAAACACAGATAACGTCTAAGTGCCCTGCCTAAAACCGTCTGACATTGAAATTTTCAAACACGATAAAATACTGGAGAAAATTGCCTTGTAAGTTGGGACAGGCAGGAAGGAGCTAAACTTTTAAAGCCCCTTTTTATTGCCCTGGAGACAAAGCATCAAGATCCTGTACGGTTTTAAGATGCCAGGCTTAATATCCTTGACAAACATTTAAGAAACGCAGTATAGAGGAAGTGTTAGGCGTGGGATATCTGACCAACGTGCTGAAGAAACTCAGCCGAGCTGACGGCAGAGCGCTGCGTCCAGCGGTCGAAGAGTGCGCAGTCTGCCCGCGTGCCAGACCATAAAGAAGGTCTCTACAGACCGCCCAGGACTGAGATCCTGCCGCCTGCAATTCTCTGACCACGTGGGATTAAGTTAAAAGTTAATGAGAGGAAAGGAGTATGTGTGCAAAGGTTTGCAGATTAAGTAATGTGCTTTTAAAATCACCCGTGGGTCACATAAATGGAAATCGGTATTTTTAATTACCAATTAAAAATGGCAGGTTGACATGTCAAAACTTGTGCAACACGTTGAGAATTGTGAGTTGGTTTAGAAAAGGTTTATATTGCCTTCTGATACGTTCCCAGAACTGGGGCTCCTGGGCCCTACAATCATTTCTTTTCTACCTTCTTGAGGAACCTCCGTACTGTTTTCCTGAGCGGCGGCACCACTTTGCGGTACCACCCGCAGAGCACAAGGGCTCCCTTTTCTCCACACCCTCGTCAGCGTTCTCTCTCGTCTTTTTGGAGATGGCCGTGTTGACAGCTGTGGTTTTGCTTTGCGTTTCCCTGTTGTCCAGCGAGCATGAGGGTCTTTCCATGTGCCTGTGGACCTTTTGTAAAAGATCTTCTTTGCAGGAATGTCTGTTCAGGTCCTTTGTCCATTTTTTTAATTGGGTTATCCTTTTTTTTTTTGCTGTCAAATTGCGTGAATTCTTTATGTGTTTTGATACTAACTCCTCATCAGATAACCTGCTTTGCAGATGTTTTTTTTTCTCATCCTGTAGCTTGTCTTTCCACTTTGTTGGTGATTCCTTATGCTGGGAGAAAGCTTTTTAGTTGGATGTGGTCCCTGGTCCCACCGGTTATGTTTTATCTTGTCGCCTGTGCTGCGAGCGTCTGTCCAGACCACCGTTTCTGAGACCCGTGTCAAGGAGCTTTGTTCCTGTGTTTCCTTCTAGGAGTTCATGGTTTCAGGTCTTACATTTAAGTCTTTAATCAATTTCAAGTTAGTTTTTGCGAGTGGTGTAAAATGGGGGTCCAGTTTGATTCTTTTGCACGTGAATACCTAATTACCCCAATACCACTTACGGTAGAGGTGGTGTTTTCTCCAGTGAGTATTCTTGCCGCTTTTATTCGACACAGTACTGGCGAGAGCGATTAGAAAAAACAGAACCAGCATATGATTCAGCGATTCCATTTATGGGAATATATCCAAGGGAAACAAAAACACTAACTCAAAAAGGTATCTGCACCCCTACGTTCATAGCGGCATTGTTTACAATCATCAAGACCTAGCGGCAACCTAAGTGTCCACGGGTAGACGAATGGATAAAGAAGATGTGGTATTATGTCCACCGTGGAAATTCATTCTCTTGTAGAAAAAAAGAAACCTACCGCTTGCAACAACACGGATGGACCTTGAAGGAATTAGGCTAAGTAAAAGGAGTCCGAGAAAGACACCGTATGGTATCACTTGTATGTGGAATCTAAAACAAACGAAAGGCCAAACTCCTAGAAAAAGAGATGAGACTTGTGGTTACCAGGTGGGGGCGGGGAAGGGAGGGGAAACTGGAGGAAGACGGTCAAAAGGTCCAAACTTCCGGCTATAAAGCAAGCGAGTACTAGGGATGTAACGAACAACATGACGACTGTAGTTACCACTACTTTACGACATACGCGACAGCCAGGAGAGTAAATCCTGAGAGTTCTGAAATTTGTCCCCTTTTTCTTTTTCTTCTTCTTTTTTTTTGTATTTATGTGAGAAGATGGATGTTCGATGAACCTATTATGGTAATTCTTCCACGATACATGTAAATCAAGCCATCACGCTGTATGCGTTCAACTTGTATAACGATGTGTGTCTATCAATTATTTTTCAGTAAAGCTGGAAGAAAAAAAAGGAGGCATCTTGCCTTGTTCCTGATCTTAGACGATAAGCTTTCAGCCTTTTACCACTAGGGATGATGTTAGCTCTGGGCTTGTCCTACACAGCCTTCATTAGGACGAAGTGTGTTCCTCCTATACCTTATTTGTGGAGAGGGTTTTTATCATGAAAGGGCGATGGAATTTGCCGCATGCCTTTTCTGCGTCTACTGAGGTGATCGTACAGTTTCTATTCTACATTTTATTAGCGAGGTAGGTCATGCTTATTGACTAACGTGTATTGAATCCTCCGCACATCCCAGGGATGACTCCCACTTGATCATGGTGTAGGATCTGCTGGTTCTTGTGTTGAGAATTTTCACATCTACGATCATCGGGCATATCGGCTTATACTTTGCTTGTCTCTTCATCTGGCTTTGATATCAGGGTAATGCTGGCCTTGTAAAATGAGTTTGGGCGTGTCCTCTCAAGTTTTCTGGAAGAGGTTGATGAGGATTGGCGTAAATTCTTTAAATGTTTGGAAGAATTCATCAGCGTAGCCATCTGGCTTGGGCTTCTCTGCGTTGGGAAGGTTTTGATGACTATTTAATGTCCTTGTTCCTGGTCTGTTCACATTTTATTTCTTCATGATTTAAGAAATAAATCAAGTTGTGGCAAGCCGTATGTTTCTAGGAATGTATCCGTTTCTGCTGGGTCATCGAGTTGGTAGGCACATAATTGCTCATGCTAATCTCCTAGGATCCTTTGCATTTCCAATTTTGTTTGAGTCTCTCTCCTTTCTTCTTAGTCTAGCGAAAGGTTTGTCCGTTTTGTTTATCTTTTCGAAAAAACAGCACCACCCACTGTATGTGCATGTATATATCCTGCCATATCCTTTTAGTGTATTGGGGAACGAATTAACCCTTTTGTTATTGCATAGTTACCTTCTTTGTCTCGTTACAGTTTTGGACTTGAAGTCTTTTTTTTTTTTTTTTTTTTTTTTTAACGTAAGGATAGCTGCTCCTGCTGTCTTTTATTTTCCACTGGCACGGAATATCTTTTCTGTCCCTTCACTTTGAACCTGTGTGTGTTCTTAAAGGTGAAGCAAGTCTCTTTTTAGACCGCGTGCACTTGAGTCTTCGTTTTTTTTAACCCATTCGTCTAGTCTCTGCCTTTTTGATTGGATAATTTAATCCATATATACTAAAAGTAGTTATTCTAAGAATAACTGGTGCCATTTCATTCATAGTTTCTACTGCCTTCTAGCTTCCTTGTTCCTTCCTTCCTCTCTTACTGTCTTCCTTCGTGGAGTGATGATTTTCTGCAGGTGCTGTGCTCTGATGCCATTTCCACCATCTTTTACGTATCTTCTCTGGGGTTTTGCTTTGCTGTTAGCATGAGGCTAACTTAACATTTTATGATAGTCTCTTTAGGGGCGTGTGGGTGGCTCAGTCGGTTGAGTGTCTGACTTCAGCTCAGGTCACGATCTCACGGTCGGTGGGTTCGAGCCCCGCGTCGGGCTCGGTGCTGACGGCTCGGAGCCCGGAGCCTGCTTCGGATTCTCTGTCTCCCTGTCTGTCTGCCCCTCCCCTGCTCACACTCTCTCTTTCTCTCAAAAATAAGTAAAAATGTTAAAAAACATTTTTTAAATAAAAAAGTCTTTTTAAAGCTGATGATCTCAATCACATGAAAAAAAATACCCTTTTACATTTTTGATGTCACAGTTTACATGTTTTTATATCGTGTATTCATTGACAAATTAGCGTAGCTATTTTTAACACTTACGTCCTTTAACGCTTATGCTAGTGTTAGTGATGAACGCATCAGCGTACGTGTGTTAGAGTGTTGTGAACTTGACCACGTCCTCACCTGCCTCAGCGTCTTCTCTACGTTGGTCTGTTTTCGTGTCAGTAATCAGCCTCTTTGCATCTCAGTTCTTCTTGCAAGGCAGGCTCGTGGTGAGGCTGCCCCCACATACGTTCTCTGGAATGGCTTTATCCCCCTCGTTTCCGAGCGACACCTCTGCTGGGTGTTGGGGTTGGCAGCTTTTCTCTCGGCGTTTTGCGTGCATCAGCCTGCTGGTTTCTGACATCCTTCGTGTCTGCAGACAGCCTGTGTGGGTTCCCTGTGTGCAAGCAATTGCTCTTGTCTGGCTGCTTTTAAAAACCTCTCCTGGGGCGCCTGGGTGGCGCAGTCGGTTGAGCGTCCGACTTCAGCCAGGTCACGATCTCGCGGTCCGTGAGTTCGAGCCCCGCGTCGGGCTCTGGGCTGATGGCTCAGAGCCTGGAGCCTGTTTCCGATTCTGTGTCTCCCTCTCTCTCTCTGCCCCTCCCCCGTTCATGCTCTGTCTCTCTCTGTCCCAAAAATAAATAAAAACGTTGAAAAAAAAAATAAAAAAAAAAAAAAAAAACCTCTCCTTTCCCTGTGGTTTTGGGGACTCGTATTATCGTGTATCCTGGGGAAGGTAGCTTGGGGTTGAAATCAGGGATGGGGGGGTGGGGAGAGGGGCTTGAGCTTTGTGAACTTGTATTTCTTGAACTGAGCCTTCTGCCCTCCTCTCCTGGGACTCCAGCAACGTGCACACTGTCTAGACGTTCTCCTGTAACTCACGTTGCGCTCCTTCATGCGTTGTCTTTCCCCTTCCTGTTTGTTCCCTTGCGGATGCTTCAAGGGACATGCCTTCTGGTTCGCCGCTGCCTCTTCTCTCTTCCGCCTGCTTCGAGTCTCTGCTGAGTCTTTTAGTGACGGTATTCTTGAGCCTCAAGGTTTCTGGTTTTTATCTATTTTTTTATTACTGTTTTGTAAATGACGTTTTTATTTATTTTTGAGGGAGACAGAGACAGAGTGTGAAGGGGAGGGGCAGAGAGAGAGGGAGACACAGAATCCGAGGCGGGCTCCAGGCTCTGTCTGAGCTGTCAGCACAGAGTCTGACGCGGGGCTCGACCCCACGAACTGTGAGATCATGACCTGAGCCGAAGTCGGACGCTGAACCCATGAGCCTCCCAGGTGCTCTGGGGTTTCTGGTTTTAAAAAAAAAATGTTTTCTATTTCTTTTCTGGACTCCATTCTCATTTTGTTCACACGTTGTGTCCTAATTTCATTCAGTTGTCTGTTTTCTTGTTTATTGTGTTTCTTTTTTTTTTTTTTTAATTTTTTTTTCAACGTTTTTTATTTATTTTTGGGACAGAAAGAGACAGAGCATGAACGGGGGAGGGTCAGAGAGAGAGGGAGACACACAATCGGAAACAGGCTCCAGGCTCCGAGCCATCAGCCCAGAGCCCGACGCGGGGCTCAAACTCACGGACCGCGAGATCGTGACCTGGCTGAAGTCGAACGCTTAACCGACTGCGCCACCCAGGCGCCCCTTATTGTGTTTCTTTAAAAGCATTATTCTGAATTCTTTTCAGACATTTCATGGATCTCCCTTTCTTTGGGGCCACTCGTTGTCGTTTTATTGGTTTCCTTTTGAGGTGTCGTGTTTCCTTGATTGTTGTGATCCCATGGCCTTGTGTCGACATCTCGACGTTTCGAGAAGCGGGCACCCTTTCCGGTCGGTACAGATGGGCTCTGGCAGGGAAGCCTTCACAGGCAGCCCGTCCAGGAACCGCGGTGAGCCGTCTGGCGGGTTGTGGTGGGCTTGCCGCTGGGGTCCTCGGGTAGGCGGCCTGGTGCCTGGGGGTGCGGGGTCAGGTCTGGACCCTGAGTTCACGGCGGGCCGGCCCTGGAGTCTGTGGGGCACTCGGGCACAGACCGGATGCCCCTGCCCCCGGGAGCACGTCTGCGTCTGTGCCTGTGCTGGGGATGATGCGAAATGGTCTTGTCTGAGCTGCGCTCCGCCCCTTCACCCGGGCTCCTTCGCGCTTGCCGAGATGTTCTCCTGTGTGGGTGGTTGTTCCACCTGGTGTTTCCGGGAGGGGACGACGCCACAAGCCCCCGTGCTGATGCCGCGTAGCGGCTCCCGTCTTCGTGGACTCGCACGTGCAGCTTAAAGTGTCGTCACAAGGACAACTCCGGGCGTGTGGGACTGCGCCGGGCGGTGTTTCCGGATGCTTAAGAAAGAGAAGCCGTCTGTTACACACTCTTTCACGAAACAGGAGAGGCTTGTGTCCCGTCTTGTTTCATGAGGCAGCCTAACCTTGGTGCTGAAACCTGACAAGGACAGGAGGGAGGGAGGGAGGGAGGGAGGGAGAGGAAGAGAAAGAGAGATGGTTCTAGAGCAGTGTTTTTCTTGAAAATCCCAACCGTCGTCAACAAAGTGTGGACGAGCTGGATCTGCTAATATTGAACGGTAACGTATTATGGCCCAGGTGGGTGGGATTCAGGAATGCAGATTTGTATATTTTTTAAAATGCACGTAGTTTACCACATTAACGAGATAAAGCATGATCTTGATAAACTCAGAAAAAGCATTTGTACGATTCGATACCTGTTCAAGATTAAGAGGGAAGAGTGCTTTTAGCAAACCGGGAATAGAAAGGAACTTTCTTAATCTGATCAAATGAGAAATCTGTGACAGACATCCTGCTTAACTGTGAAATGTCGAAAGCTCTGTCCCCGAGATGGATTGAGGCAGGACCGGCTGCTCAGCACTGCTGGGGTCCCCACGCTGCAACACTAGCCGGAAAAGGGGATTTAAGGGTGCCGGGCTTGAAAACCCAGAAACAAAACTGCCACCATTTGCGGAGATAATGTTACATGTGAAGAAGATGGAAAGAAATGCAGATTCACAGGCAAACTATTAAAAGCAGGGAGAGAAGTTTAGCAAGGTTGCTGGCCGCGTGCCCAACGCACAAGAATTGATTCTTACTACCGGGAACAATCAATAATGATCACTTGTTTATTTGTTTATTTATATTTTTTACTTTAAAGCTGAAGTGAGAGGCCTGACGGGGCAGAGACAGAGGGACAGAGGTCAGATCCAAGATGTGGGGCTCAGACCCACAGACCTCGAGATCGTGACCAGAGCTGAAATCCGAGTGGGAAGCTTAACCGACTGGGCCCCCAGGGATCCCCTGACGACTTACTTGTCACAGGGTTTCGGACACTTAAGTTATGTGGGAACTAACGAAAGGTAAGTAACGGGAAACTAAAATACTCTTGGAGGAAACCTAAGAGATGTAGGTGTTTGGCACGTCTGTGGATCGATTAGAAGCTTCAAGGTGTCCTTTCTTCCCTAAATGGTGGATCACTGCAATCCCAGCTGAACTCGAAACGGGGACTTTTGTGTAAATGGACAAGCTTGTTCGAGAAGGTACTTGAAACTGCAGAGGGCCAAGAAGACTGTCCTAAGGACTGAACAACTCTGAAGGGCGGTGTGGCGTTACCCTGAGCATGGGATCGGGCTCCTGGAGGCAGAGCCATCCGAGGCACCACGCAGCCCAGAGGAGGGGCAGTGTTGTCCACGGGCGGTGTCCGGGTCACTCGGATCCCCACAGGGCAGCGGTCGGGGACCCCCTTCACAGCATACACAGAAACCAGCGGCGGGAGTGGGACACACGTAGAGGACCGGCACGAAACTTCCGGCAGGCAAACGATGGTGCTCTCTGCACGACCCTGGAGCTCCAGAGGTGTCTGTCACCAGATGCGGAAGTTCCGCGTGCAACGGCAGCGCCCGGCAGCGGGGGCCTCTGGTTCATCCAAAGGCGCCGGTAGAGAAGGGGCAGGTGTTGTCCGTGTTTTTAGCCCACAAAGGACACGGGCCCAGGGTCCGCGAGGTCGTGAGGCTCCCTGTTATCCGAAGGTGAACAGACAGACCCGTGTCTAAAGGGACCAGACAGATGGAGGAGGGAAGCCATGGTGATGATTTCTGGAGACGAGGGTAGAAGTGCCCGTCGCTCTTTGCTGACGAATTATTTAACGAGTAGTGAATTTGTGTCACGCGACAGATGCTTCGAAAACCCACAAATGACCACTAAACATCTGAAAAAGTGCTCGATCTCACTGGTCCGATCCAAGCCACCACAAGACACCTCAGGGTCGCTAAGATGTAAAGGACTGGCGGGCTCGATGGCCGTGAGCTCCGGCCTGTGCACGGTGACGTGTGCAAGGTGGGAGTCAGTGCGGGGCCTAGCGCCCCTGCGGTCCAGCAGTCCGCGTGAGCCCGGCAGTGCAGTGGGAACGCCTGGAGGCCTAAAGGCCGAGGCCAGCAGGTGGCCCGGGAGCCGGCGTGGTGTGGGACAGGCAGGCCGGCCGCTGGCATTAGAAGCCCCCGGGGAGGAAGGGGTCGTGGTGGCGGGCGAGCCTGGCCTCGCTGTGGTCCTTGATCTGGGTGCGTCGCCGTGTGAAGACGACGCCCTCGGGTCGCTCTTCAATTTAAAAGGTCAGTTTTTAGGTAAAACACGCGAAAGACAGAAGTTTGCCACCAGGAGACGTTTTAAAGAAGTTTTCGAGACCATCCTTTTGGCAAAGGGAGCGCGATCCCAGACAGAAGATCCCGGGGGACAGGCCGGTGCAGACGCGTGAGCAGTCGGAGAAGCCCCACGAACGAGACGGCGTCTGTGGGCCTAGAACGAAAACGAAGGGAGCACATCGTGAAGGAGGCCTTCGGAGGAATGGAGGAAGCAGAGAGTTTGGGTTTGGGTCCATCAGGCTGTAGCTCTTCACCCACTAAAAGCCTAGAAAGCGCGTATAGCCTCCAAACTAATGGGGGGGGGCCTGAAGGGCGTGTCGATCAAGAGCACAGCCTGGTCTAACCTCAGAACGTCACCCAGTGTAACTCGGCACGTGAACAGACTGCAGAAGGACGAGAGCGTCTCCATGGAAGCAGAAGCGGCTCTTGACAAAGTTCATTCAGAAGGTTAAAGGGGATTGTCAGCGTTCTAGAAATGAAAGGGACCCCTTAACCCGATCAAGGGTTTCCACAAACACGGGACGGCGGATGGCGCGCCGCACACGTACCCGGACTCGGGAGCGCGGCGAGGGCGCCAGGCCTCACCTGGGCTGGGTGGGAGGGGAGGGCCCGCGGGGCAGGAACTCAGCATTCGCCGCTGTGCCGGTCTGGGATCTGTGATGTCGGTGTCGCTTTTCTCGAGGAGGTCCCGCAAAACCTGGATCTGCCCCTTACCGGGTCACCAGCTCCCGGACTTCTGGGAGCCGGTGGCCGAGGGACGCAGAGGGAAGGGCGGCGGCCGTGGGACTGGAATGTGGGCAGTGGGCCCGGTTTTCAGCTCACTTCCTGGGCAGCGTCCCTGGGACCCGCTGGCCCGGCCTGTCACGGGAAACCACCCGGAGGCCGGCCCACAGGCCTGATCCGGCTTACACGTCCCCCCTGTGGCTCCGCCCACATCCAGCCCAGCCCCGTGCCGGCCAGCCAGGCCGTCAGGAGGTGGTGAGCCTCGGGTCTGGCCCCTTGCCCCTGGCCGCTGGCCCCGTTCCCCGCAAGGACCTCCCCGTGTGACACACGGCACAGGGGCCCCCGATCCTCGGCCAGGCCGAGGGGGCGTGGGCCGGGCCTCTCTGTGGATCCCAGGCTCTGTCCGCCTGCCCCGGGAAGAGGCATACCTCAGCGAGGGCCTCATGCTGGCCGGCGGGCCTGGGGCAGCTCCGGGAATCCCCCGAGCCAGACCCGGCCTGCTTATCACGGCTAAGCTGCTCCGTCTTCCTCGCTGGCTCCCTCCAGCCCTTGCCGCGTCTGCCACTGGTGGGCGTTCAAGAATGATCTCAGCGCCGTGGGTGTAGCTGACTTCAGGCCCGTGGCCGCTGACGACAAGGAAAGCCTGTGCTTGCTCTGTTTGGAGTCTGTCACAGACTCACAGATGTATCTCTTGTGTCCTTCGTAAAGTTTGCTTTACCCTCGCGCCTCTCTGGGCGGCCGGACCGGGGCCCCGGAGGCCCGGGGGACTGCCCGAACGCTCCCAGCCCTGCCTCGGCCCTCTCTCCTCCCACTCAGCCGTGGGGCCGGGGGCGTCATTTCGTCCGTGAGCATGGGTGCCAGGGCCTCGCGGGCTGACGGGGGACAAAGGTGGGTCACAGGAGGACCCCGTGGTTCTCAGCCAGGGATGTTCTGACCCCCCCATGGGACGATGGCCAACATCTGAAGACACTTTTGGTTATAGCGGGGGGAAGGGAGTGACACTGGCGTCTGGTGGGTAGAGGCGCGATCCAGGACCTGTGGGCACTTGGAGTGAGGAGGGACAGGGAGGCTGGGAACCGGGGGAGGGAGGAAGAAGAGGGAGAGAAGACACCAAAGGCCCCCACTTGCCCAGCGAGGCCAGGTGTCCCTCAGAGAGCATGGCTGACTTCTTGTCCCCGTGCATTCCCTTCCTTTCCTTGTCTGGACTTAGGGCAGCAGCAGGGGCGCTGTGAGGGCAGGAGGGGGAGGGGATGCCTTGGCCCAAGGGGGGTCCGGCCCTGCCGTCTGCCTGCTCTGGAGGAGCGGACGCTGGACGGGCTTCTGTGGATGCTCAGGGTGCAAGGGGCACACCTGTCCCTCGGGCCTTTGCTCAGGCCCATGCCCTGGGGACTTCTTCACTGGCCAACCCCCGGGACGGCCTGGCGGTCCTACAGACTGGGCTGTCCTGTGGGCCGAGGCCCTGGGCGGCAGAGCACGTGTGGGAGGTTGGGGGGGGGGGGTGCGGCTCAGCTCAGATGAGGGGAGGCCGGGGACAGACTGGCAGAGCGGAGGGTGTGGACGGCCAGCCCTGTACCCAGGGGCGACGCTGGCCCGGAAGGTGGAGGGGGACGCGCGGACACCCCGGGCCGGCGCGGCAGGTCCCACAAAGGCAAGGGAGCGGCCCGTGACCGCGGCCGCCTGCCGTGTGGGGCGGTGGCAGAAGTGGGCTGTCGTGACCCGCACCTTAGTGCGAGGGCTCGGCTCCCGCGAACTCAGACCTGCTCCCGCGAGGCCCGGCATGGTGTCCGAATGTAAAACGGCACCCCCGTAGTCCATCTGAGCCCTGTCCCAGTCGGGCCAGAGAGCAGAGGGCCCATCCGTCCAACCGTGCCCTGTCTCAGGTGGTCACATCCGTCTCCTTCGGTCCACGCGGGTCTCCGCTTGGCTGCGGTGCTCGGCCGTGTTGTAGGATCTGTGTTGTCCCCTGGAGAGGAGATCCCTGTGGGGCGGGAACAGCAGCAGCCGAGGCTGTGCCTCTTGGGGGGCCCTTTGGGGGAGGGGGCAGAATTTCACTCAAGTCCATTACTGGCCATGGGAACATGAACTGTTTAATACAGTGTTTGCCAGGGCCCTCCGCTGCAAATTATTCTTATCTTCTCTGTTATACGAAGTATTTTGCACAAAAATATTTTCAAACTGTGTAAACATTTCATGCTTCCTTAAACTTCCACTTCTTTGCCCATTCATTTATCTGAGTTTGAGCTCATGAACTACATTTTTTTTTTAACCCAGAGAGTTATCTCTTACTCTCGGTGAGCCCCGCCACGCTGGCTCCCGAGCGCGGTGACCGCCTCGGGGCTCCTGGACGGTGTCCTGGCTGCCTGGTGTGTCAGAGTTTTGCAGGAGCGCCTGGCGTTTCCCTGCCCGACTGCAGCCTTTCATGTCTGTAGGGAGTCCTGGTCACTTTTAGCGGAAGATGGTACTTAGAAACCAAGATCTGGGTGCTGTGGGTGCTCACGACCCTTGCACTGGGGCATCACTGCTCCCTGCCGTGTGTGTGTGTGTGTGTGTGTGTGTGTGTGTGTGTGTGTGTGTGTCCGTCCGTGCAGACATACCCATTCGCTCAACACACGGATACACATTTATCTGCTGCTGAATTTCCCTGGTCAGCCAACTGCCAGCTTCCTCCCTTTGTCGAGCGGGTCTGCATTTTCGCTTCCTCGGTGCACAGAACTCTCTGCTCGATCCTTGCTAAGATTCTGTGGCCGGTGGGAGGCATCTCTCCCGAGCCTGTCATTGGACAGATGGGGCGGCCACGGCCCACCAGGAAATCTGGACCGATGGCAGAACTCAGGAATTGTCACCGAGGCTCTCTGGACAGGTTCCGGAAAGAGCTGCCGGCGTCTCCTGCGTGCTTCGTAAGAGCAAAAAGCATACAGGCCGTCTGCGTCCAAGGTGATTCTGTGGACCGTGGCTCGGGGCATCCGCCGCGGACCTCTGGACGCCGGCTGGAGGTCGGGGGCAGCGGGCGATGGTGGGAGGGAGTTCCCCGGCCTGAAGCGCGGAGAGGCGAGAGGAGAGGGTGTTGTAGCAGGATAGCGGGTTTGGCTCCAGGGCCGTGTCTGAGGGTGGCTGGGACTTCGTGTTTTCTGAGGTCATGAAGGAGCCCCTGGCTCTTGAGGCCACAGGACAGCTCTGCTTCATGGCCTGGCCCCTGGGCCGGTGGAGCCTTCCACTCGTTTGACTTTCTGTGGAGCAGGGAGGGGGCAGAGAGAAGCGAGTTCAGCCTGAACCCTCGGTAATCCAGTGTTCATGTGCCCTCTCTCTGCCGTAGGCAAGGCGCTCTGTCTTCCCCACCTGGAGGCGGTTAATTGGAAGGAAAATCATGCCCGCTTGTGCCGCACATCCTTTGTCATGGCCCGGGGCCAGTCCCCCGGGCCAAGCCAGCCCTCACCTGGAGGTTGCCACCCTCATTTGCTGATCTGCCTGCTCTGGCCCGTAGGACCCCAGCCCCTTCTTTGTCCCGCGTTCGGCTGCGGAATGGCCTGGCTGGGGTCAAAAGCACGGAAGGAAGGTTCTCAGGAGGCTCAGACACAGGGGCAGCATTAAATCCCCAAACTCCTGGCTGACCGGGGCTTTCTCCCATCCCTCAAGGCTGAACAGCTCCCAGGGCCGAGCCACGAGGGGCCACCGGCCACGGGGGTCCTCGCCACTGAACACCTTGCCTTGAAAGGAAACGTGCTCCCTGCTGTAGGAGCAAGAGAACGTGGGAGGGAATGTTGGCCAGTGACACGGGGGGTGCTTGGAATTCAGGAAGGGGGTTCTGACTGGTACCGTGTGTCATTAGGACAGGCCGTCAGCCTTCACTTGAGCCTCCAGGTTACTGGCTGATTCTCCCCATCTTCCTGCATGGATGGCTCAGCCCTCGCGTGTCCAGACCTCTCTTCCCCCTGATGTCCTTTCTCAACCTGAACTTCGTGGCTCCTTGTGCCTCCTGGGTAAGGAGTCCCCCAGTTAAATTCTGCCACATTGACTGGCATTTCTTTTCTTGGTCTGAAAACACCGTTTCAAGGATCAAAATGACCTTATGTTTTGCAGTGGTCATGAGAGACTAAAATCCAATGAATTGTCCATTTTGGTGAAACGTGTAGCATCTTAATTATAGCACAATAAAGCTGTGATTTTTTTTTAAAGGGCCTTACCATTCTAATTAAAATAAGTGAGTTAATCATAGCAGCATAACTCTCTGCTCTGGCATTTCATCGTTCTTTTAATTTCTTTGGCCTTCCCATAAATTTGGTCCTCCAAGAAATGGGTGTAGAAGGGAGGTCAGACGCCATCATCATCTCTTTGCATGACAGTCCCAGTCCCAGATAGGGAGTGGTAGGGCTAAGACAACCCATAGATTTTGACCTGGGCTCTTCCCGTGTGCTCGCCATCAGTTGACGTTCTATGATTTCACACTGGTCACCATCCTGGTCTAATCGGGTCATTTTCAGATTGATTAGTCTGAGTCTCTTGACCTTTTCATTGTTTTTCTCTGAACCTCTTTTTTGTTTTTAATTTTTTAACGTTCATTTATTTTTTGAGAGAGACAGAGACAGAGCAGGAGCCGGGGAGGGGCACAGAGAGGGGGAGACAGAATCCGAAACAGGCCCCAGGCTCTGAGCTGTCAGCACAGAGCCTGACGTGGGGCTCGAACTCACAGACCATGAGATCGTGACCTGAGCCAAAGTCGGACGCCCAACTGACTGAGCCACCCAGGCGCCCCTCTCTGAACCTCTTTCATTTGGACCTGTCTCTAGGACAACACTGTGGTGGTCAGCCTCCAAGATGACCCCACCGATCCGTGCCTCTTGTATTCATTATCTTCCCACCTGGGATCAGGGCTGCTTCAAGTGACCGGTGGAATATGGCGGGGCTGACAGAGGTGACCTCTGAGGCTGAGCTGTAAAAGGTATTGCAGCTTTATCTTGCAGCCCCATGGAGAGGCCACTTGGAGAGACACTGAGTTCTGTGGCCAACAGCACCAACTTGCCAGCCGTGTGATGCAGCCACCTCGGAAGAGATCCTCGCGGCCATACCTTCAGATGAGACTGCAGCCCCAGCCAACCTGAGTCCACAGCTGCACAAGACCCCAAGCAAGAATGCCCGATAAAGCCCTTTCCAGACAAGGGGGTCCCAGTTACACGGCGAGCAGCCATGTTGCCTGCAGCAATATGGAAAATAAACCACCTGATGGGCTGAGCAATGGAGTGAGATTTGTGAGGGAGCTCGGAGGGCAGCTTGTCCCAGTAGCTCGTAATGAAAGGCGTGAGGGGAGAGAGAAGCCCCCCACAGACGGCTGTTAGATATCCAGGGGACTCCTTCCTTGATTGGAAATCTGTTTCTCATTCATGGTGGCAAACGGTGCTAAAAATAAGAAATGGGAGGCGTGTGGACCACTTGGGGATTCAGGACAGACTGTAGGGCCAGCCTCCGAGGTGGCCTCAACGATCCGCTCCTCGTGGTGTTCACGCCCTGTGCTGGCCCCTCGCATGGCGAGCCTGGGCCGGGTCCACATGAGCAGTGTATTACAGTGGAAGTGAGCGCAGCGCTCCTCCTTGACGTGAGATTATAAATGCCTTGCGGCTCCTGCCTCCGTCTGCTGGGGAAGCCAGCCGCCATGCCGTGAGGACCCTCCCACGGGCATGTGGGGAGGAGCTGAGGCCCCCAGCTGGAGCCAGCCAGCTTGCTAGCCGGCGAGGGGCCCCGGTCCAGCCTTCAGATGAGACCACAGGGCATAGCCCAGGTGAAAACTGCCCAGCCCACAGAAAGGGAGAGAGAGAGCAAGTGATTTTGCTGTTCAAAGCCACCAGTTTTGGGGTGGTTTGCCACACAGCACAAGGTTACCGAAACAAGCACCCCCCCCCCCCCCCACAGGCTACAGATGAGCGGATGCGCCATAGTTTTGGACAAGGGACAGATAAAATCCTCCTTTTTTTCCTCCCTGAGACCCTCGTCAAGATCCTGGAGTAAGTGCTCCCTGCCCAGCATCCCTGATCTGCTGTGGGGTTTCAACTCCCCCGGTCCTGGAGCATCCACGGTAGTGTGCAGGTCCGTGAGGAGGTCTGTTGGACAAGCCAGGCCACCTGCCACCTTCACTGACAACAGCCAGTCTCGCAAGTTTACCCCTCGGGAGGCTGGTCTCTGGTTCTCGACGAGTCCCCGAAGTTGGGCGTGCTGTCAGCAGCACGTGCATCCCGCGTCTGCCTCACGAAAGAAAACGCCTTGTCTGAAATGCCTGCGTCAGAATTGGAGGTAAACCAGCTGTGCTCGAACGGCCGGGGGGAACTCGAAGGCCGTGGCCCTGCCCCTGCCCCGAGACTCCGGTTCGGTCCTCCGGAGCGCACCCCGGCACCGGGAGGTCCGGAACCCGCCCGGAAGTAAAAAGTAGAATCCAACAAGTACAGGCCGTCCACAGTCTTAGGAAATTGTTCTGGAAACGGTGGTCTGACCTGAAACGGTTTACGCTTAGTCGCATTCGCTGCAGGAAGGTCTGTCGCTGCAGGTAGGCCCTCCCTACCTAAAAAGGACGCCCAGCGTGGCCTTTTAGGTAGGGAGGGCCACAGAGCCCACAGCTGACGGGCTGTGTCGACAACCGCCCAGGCTCCACCTGCCACAAACCTCCCGTCACGAAGGGAAGCAAGTCTCGCAGCCTGGAGCTCCCTCGCATGGTGGGTGCTCACGGAGCGCTCAGAGAAGGGCTTGGCCCTGCATTGGTCGGGGCCCTACCAGACCAGGGGGAACTGGGGGGAGTGTTCACACACGTCAGAGGTGGACCTTGAGGCTTGGGCTCACAGAGTCCGCCGCGCAGCAGGAAACAGTCGGCCACAGTCCAGGGCGAACTTCTTCCGCAGGAAATCGCTCTCCTCTCAGTGTCCTTCAGCCCAGGGGGTGAGGCCCCCCCAACATCTCAGAGGGCACCCTCCTTTACCTGGAGCTCAGCCACGCGTGCCAGGCACCATCCCAGCGACACCCAGATGCGAGAGTGACTCAGCACCTGGGGGGACCGCCAGCCCCGCTCCCGAAGGAGCCGCCTGTTGGGATTCTGTCCCCGACACCGAGAAACTTCCTCGCTCAGCTGTGTGCCTGTTGTGCCCGTTGCTGTGTGCGCCCGGGCTGTGCTGGGAGCTGCCTCTCACTTGCAGCAGAGTCCCCAGCGCTCGGGGGACCCCTGGCACGCGGGACGCTTTCAGAAGTGTTTGTTGAATCGTGATCTGTGCGTCCATGTCGTCATGGTGATGTGCACGCCGATGTGCCCGTCGGACGCTGATGACGGGGACGCCCAGGGCGGCTGTGACGTGACTCGTGAGGCCCTTGCACCGAAGAGCGCTGTCCAGACGAGCCCTGAAAGGGAGACATCGGTGAAACCCACGTCTTTCCCGCAGATCCCGTGGAGTGGGGTCTCTTAGCCTGCAGGGTGGCTCCGGGCTTTGGTGTAAGATAGGTGCAAGCCCCAGCCCTGCCACCTGCTAGCTGCGCGACTTGGGCAAGTCACTGGGCCCTCTGAGCCTCGCTGGTCCCACCCAGAAGTCCGGCAGGCAGCACCGGACCCGGGCAGGGGAAGGCTCTGGGGGCGGGAGGCGGGGTCGACACTCTTATTTTTAGAGACCTGTTTCCTGATTATAAAAAGCCAAGCACCCTGATCGTGGGCAACCTCAAACATCCCGAAAAGCAGGAGGAGGAGGGTGAAGCCCACCTACAACCCTGCCATCCGGACACGCCCAGCACTGAAGTCGTGGGGTGTCTTGGGTTCAGGGTCTCCCTGTGCGTTCCTTTCTCCCCAGCCCACCCCCCAGGGTCAAGATTCAACGCCTCAGACATCAGGTGAGGACGCGCTAGAATATCTGACCTCTGTCTCCACGCACGGGTCCTGTTTCTAGGTCCCGTTCCACCGGTTCCGGACACAATTACTTACATCTATACACGGGTTTAGGGAAAATCCGTGCAAAGGCGGAAGGCCGTTAGCCATGCCCGTGAGCTGCTGGCCCACCCGCATCCAGACTCTTCTTAATTTACCACCCCCCACTTGGGGGCGTCGAGGTTCCGATTAGTTGGCATCTGTGCAAAGCGTTTTCTGGATCTTGGACCTCCCCCGGAGAGGAGGTGCCGTAGAATGACCTCCATCAAAGGTGAACGGCATCTTCAAGGCTGCAGGCACACATCAGCCAATTGGCGGGTCACACGTGAAGAGTGCACGGGCCTGGCCACGGCCTGCGTGAGCCCCAGCGGCGGGACCAGGCGAAGTTGGAACCTGTCTGGACTTCCACGCGTGTCGCACGTACTCCTGATCGTGCAGTCCTGAACCTCGTCCCCACGAGAGAGGGACCAGTAGCGTCTGGATTTTGCCAGGCTCAGAGGCGGTTAGCAGCTTGCTTTAACTGGCCCAGCCAGGTGGTGGTCAAGTCAGGGTGTGATCCCTACGTGCTGCTGCCTCCTGGGACCATACGGTGTGCTTGCTGAGGGTCCTCGCCCCTTCCCTCCACGTGGGGCCACAGAGGCTCTCTGGAAGAGGCCGCAGAGAGGTACCTCCGTGGGCTGGAACTCAGGTGTCAGCTGATTCTGCCATCAGAAATGAGAACCAAGGTTGGGAATGTGTCCTTTCGGTCTCCCAGTCAAATGGCTACCGAGGGTCCTTTCTGATGGCATGGTAGTCAGGAAGAAGGAGACTGGAGACCCCAGGGACCCTTTGGAGGGTTGTGTGAGCCCTGTGTGACCGGGGGACATACTAGTGACAGCCTTGCTTGGTCCCTGTGGCTGGACAGGAATAAGGACGTGAGCACATGTGTGAGCGTGGGTGTCATGAGAGCCATGTGTAAGCATGCGTGTGCGAGTGTGCCTGGGGCCTCTGGGGGGCTGGGAGTCCTCTGCGGGGCTGCTGTCCCCCGAGAGGCCAGTCCTGTCACCTCTTTCCACCTCCTCTGTGGAATCTGCATCTGGTGCATGGAAGGAGCTCACAGCAACTTCAGGAGTAAACTATGGTCATGTTATGCTCCCATGACTCAGTTTCCCTGGTAGCTGAGAGCCGAGGATGCCTTGGTAAGCGGACAGATCAGGCAACTCTGGGGCCGCAGGATGTGTAGGCTCAGAGGAGAGACTGGCTTTCGTGTTTGGTGACCCTTGCCTAC
Organism: Herpailurus yagouaroundi; assembly: GCF_014898765.1. Taxonomy (NCBI): domain Eukaryota; kingdom Metazoa; phylum Chordata; class Mammalia; order Carnivora; family Felidae; genus Herpailurus; species Herpailurus yagouaroundi. The sequence continues at coordinate 36,698,191 of NW_024412421.1, forward strand.
AGTGGGCACGTAAATAGCTCCCACCAAGTTCATTGGTCAGTGGGTGCCGTTGACATCTTGCAGATGTGGACATGGGGGCTCACGAGGGAACATGACCTGCTGAGCGTCCACAGAGAATTAGGAGGGGCCGGAATCCAGCCCGTCCTGCTTCTCCCAGTGCCCACCGCCCTCCCTGAGCCTGGGGGTGCATCTGAGCCGCTAAACTGTCCTACAGAAAGCCCCAGAAAGGAGCCCAACAAAGGGCAGCCCCCCGAGACCCGCGGGCTGGTGACCCCCAGGGAGGACGCCTCCTGAATCCCCTGTCAGCAGGTGTCCCCCCGCCACGCTGCTGAGGAAACAGTCCAGAGGGTTAAGAAAACCAGCAGCCTCGCAAAGAAGCATCTTCCGGCGTCTTCCCCACATGTTCCAGCTTATGGTGGGGAAAGCAAGGGGGCGGGGGGAGCCCGGTGGAGACCAGGGCTGGTCCGTGGTCCCTGAGTGCAGCCAGTTTGTGCCCCTGCACACGCAGGGATGACGTTCTCCGGGTCCCTCCCGACCGGGCAGAGGCAGGGTTAAGTGCGTGGAGGGAGTGGGAATCCCGGCTGCCCGGGGCTTGAAGCTCCCCAGCCGAGTGGAGGCCGAGCGGAGAGAGGCAGAGTCCGCCGCCCCGCGGCCGCCGCAGGCACCTGGGCCGGCGCCGTCCCCGAGGACACGAGGATAGCTGCCCCGCCACACGCCACACGCCGGGACACGCAGCAGCCACGGCACTGCCGCCTCCAGGGTAAGTGCAGGCTCCCCGCGCCCGCGCCGGTCCGGACGCCGGCCCTGGTGCTGGCTGACGGGGGTGTCGGAAGTCTGGTGCTTTCCTTAGGAGTTCGGATGTGACGCCGACGGGGCCGCCTGTGTTTTTGTTGCTGTTGTTAATGCATTCACACTTGCAACCGAATCCTGGGAACAAATGCCACCTGGGGACGTCTTTAAGGCAGAGCAGAGCGTTCTGTTTTCCTTTTGAAAATTCCGAGCCTGGACCAAATGTGAGCTTCAAGGGCAGATCACTTGCTGGGAGTGGAGACCGCCTGCAGCCCTCGATCCGAGGCCGTCGGGGCGCCCCCTTCACGAAGGGTGCCTGCTGGATGCCTGCGTTGCCGTTTCCTCTCTGAGAGCCGTCCGTCCACGGCGACGGCCTTCTCTCTCAAGGCAGCCGGTTCAGACGTGCTCCGGACAAACCCGATTAGCTGTCCGTTCTGCTAAATGTGCGTCTCGTTACGGCTTCCCTGACTGAGCGAGGAGGCAGGACCGGTCGCCCCGACCAGCCAGGAGCAGAAGTGGGACTTCCCGCTTGCGGTCACGCGGCCCGTCCGAAGCCCGCTCCGGTGACGACAGGCCACTGCCCCGCGCTCCTGAGCGCCGGTCTCCACCCCAGCACAGGCCTCTCTCTCCCCACACTCCCGGACTTGTTTCCCAGTATAAAGCCGGGCAGCGACCGGGAACGACAGTCACGGTTTCTGCACCGAAACTTCCTGAGACCCCCTGAGAAGGTCCCTCCGCCACACGCAGACTCGACCCAGACCCCCGTTGCACGGGGTTTGCTGTGGCTTCTTCTGGGTTCGGCCTCTGTGGCCGGAAGGATGGCGGCCCGGGTTGTTGACGAGTGCCCGGAGGGAGCCGGATGACAGGAAGGGACGTGGATGAGGCTCTGAAGGTCCAGGTCTCCCCGGGTGTCACCGCGCTTTGTGTAGAAGTCGTGGGATGCCGGGCGTCGGCAATTCCTCGCGCCTTCCGCGTCCTGAGCTGTAAGGGGAGGCAGGTGGAGGCAGCTTGGGCCGGATTCCCCGCCCCGGTCGGATGGTGGGAGCACGGGGCTTCCTCATCGATGTGTCCCTGCTGGTGGTCAGGCGTCCGGATTGGGAAATGCCCCCGTCAGTGATCACAGCCGTCTTCCTGGAATCGGACTCTGCGGAGAGAGAACTTCCAGACCCGGAGCTCAGCGCGGGCTGAGCAGACAGAAGCGAGGGGCTGGCGCCAGAGACCGGCGCCCCGCCCCCCACTCCTAACACATTAGCTGCCGGGTCCGTTTGCTTCCACGTCCACCCTCTGGGACCCTGTCCCCTTGGTTTCGTCCTGCGGCACGCACCTTGTGGCTGCGACCCCCAAAGGGGGGGTGGCCGGGTTCTGGGCAGACGTGCCTTTTCGTGGTTTTGATTTTTCTCGAAATGGTGTCCCGGTGTCCACAGGCGCCCCAGAAGCGGGACTGGCTTTTCTGCGGCTCCCCGCTCCGAGCCCCAGGCGTCTCCAACCCAACACACGCAAGAGTCTTCAGGTAGGAAGAAGCCATCACTGCAGCCGCCGGGGTCGGTGGTTATGGGTGGGTTGTCCCAATGCCCCCCCCCCCCCCCCCCCCGGCAGCTGGTGTCCTTCCTTTTGCCGTGCGGTCCAAGCGGCTGAGCTCTTCCCTGAGAACCGCCTCGCAGGGGGCTCCTTGCTGGGTGCTCCCGGGGAGTGTGGGGCTCCAGCCCCCAAGCCCCCCCTACGCAGTGCCAGGGGCCATCGTGGGTGGGGGTGGGGCATCTGGTCCCCTCTTTCCTGCAGCAAAAATGCTCTCACCGTGTGGGGCGAGGGGCAGGAGCACCACCCTCACTGAGCCCCGCGCCCTGGCTCCTGCGTCTGGGAATCGCCAGGCCTGCTCCCCAGGAACTGGGTTTACCGCATCTTTGGGCCTCACGAGAGCCCCCCCAAAGCACAGTGGCGTGAGGTCTCTTAACACCCTCCCCTTTCTGGTCACAAAAATGGGGCCTCAGGGTGGTTAAGACCCTTGCTCAGGCCCCCTGGCCCGGAAGTTCCTAGCCGGCCGCGAGCCTGGCCGTCCCATCGTGAGGCCTTCTGCCTCCCAGATGCCACCTGAGAGTCCCCGGTGGGTTCGTTGAGATACACAGGGCGCTCGCTGAAAGGGCACAACCCCGCGGTCTCTGGCTTATCTGCAGAGCTGTGCAGCCCTCCCCACTGTCTGTTTTCGAACTTCTTCATCAGGGCGGGCAAGCCCGTGCCCCTGAGCAGCGCCCCCTCCCCAGCCCGGCAGCCCCTCACCCAGGGCCTCACAGGTGGCCGCCTGTGTCCTCCGGGCCCGCCCCCGTTGTAGCGTGTGTGTCCCCTCGAGGTCTTGGCCCGCCCCGCGGGGCCTCGGAGCCTTCGGAAGACCGACCGGCTCTCCGTGCGGCGACCAGATGCCTCTGCGCCGCTCACGCCCTCCCTGCACAGGCGCAGACGGTCGCGGCCCGGCCACGAGTGCGCATGCCCCGGCCGTTCCCACCCCGACGGTCCAACCACTCATACGTTCACACAAGTTTGACCGCTGAAAGGGTAAGGGGCCCCCATAACACCCGCGGCGCTTTCACGGGATCCAGGGGGGGGGGGTGGGGGTGCGTTTGCCAGCAGACATGTGATCTCAGGCAGGACTGGGAAGCAAGTGTCACTTCAGACGGGTGAGGCATCCAGGGCCTGACGTGCTGTGTGGTAAAGGGTTCCGCAGCCCCAGCTGGAGTTTCCGCGATTGATTGCCGATGCCTGCCTTGGACGGGGGAGGGGGTTGCCAGGACGTGTGCCGGGCGGTGGCGGGTGCACGTGTGTTTAGAGGGGAGCAGTCGCCAGATCTCAGACGCCAGGGCCAGGGCACATGCAGAAGGCGGGGGCTCACGCCAGCCCGTGTGTGTGTGTGTGTGTGTGTGTGTGGACGGAAGGACACGTCCCCAGCCCAGCCTCGCTGGCCAGGCCACGTCTCAGGCAGGCGGAGTTGGGCGCGGGCCCGGCGAGCTGGTTCCAGGGAGTCCGTGCGGAAGTCACTTCCCAGCTCAGCCGCCTCTGAGTAATCGAGGATTTCCGACGCGCAATATGCTGTCTGGCCACATCTGGTGGTACTCGGGCCAGCGCAAAGCGTTTCCTTTTGGCCGTTGAGTCCCCGCAGAGGGAGACGGCGTGGAAGGGCGCCAGCGTCCCGCCACTCGCCCCCACGCCTCTGCAGTGCACTGCAGCGGAGTCACGAGCCCGGCCTGCGCCCCCGGCGGCCTGCCCCCGCGCCCCACTCGCTATTGACGCGCAGCCCTCGGCAGACGGGGCTCCCGCAGGAACGCCCTCCAGCAGACACGGGGTCCAGGGCGGTGAACCTCCCACCGAAGAGATTGGCTGCCTAACAGGGAAGAGCCCCGTGTCCTCTCTCCAGGGAGTAGGGATGTGGATGCACGCTGCTAGAGTTCCAGAACTTTCCCTCAGCGTCACCTGACTTATCTTCTTTGTTTGCAACCTCCCACCTAACTCTTCTCCTCTGGAAGGTCCTATTTCCCCTTAACAACTGATCCAGACAGCAGATGTAGCGGAGGGAGGAATGTTTGTTCCACGTCTCCGTATCTGGGCTGACCAGAATCTCCGCTTCCCGGACGTCCTCAAGTGTCAGCCACCATCTGTGGCCCCGACGGGGGGGTCTCCTCCTCTGCTGTGCAGCGTGTGGGCTGGCCCACGGCCCCGCCTGGTCCCGAAACACAGGCCCTTGACCCGAGCTGGCCCTACCCACCAGGAGAGAGGGCACCGGCTGGGGTACTGCCCGTGCGGACCATCGCCGGGCCCACGGCGGGCACGTGTTCTGGGTGCCTCTGCCCCCCTGCGCCCGTGAGGGCAGGTTCATGGCTTTCCTGTTTTCGGACACCGCGACTGGTAAGCCGAAAATGGCCCCCCAATGGCGTCCTCGTCCCAGTCCCCAGAACCCGCGGTCGTGTGGCTTCCCGAGGCAAAAGGACTTTGCAGGTGTGATCCTGTTCGGGCTCCGGAGACGGAGATGTTTTCGGGATCATCCAGGCTGGTGGGGCGTGGTCACGGGATCCTTACGAGAGGGAGGTGGGGGGAGCCTTGGTACAGACAGAGGAGGCCACGCGAGCGCGGAGGCCGAGGCTGGGCCCCCGTGGCCACGCTTGGAGAACCCCCTCTGCCTCCTGCTTGGGCCGAGCTGGCAGTGCCTGCTCCCGCGCGGGGTCCCGTCCACGGGCCTGGCGGGCCCCTCTGGGCTGTCGCCACGTGTCCCCGGCTGGCTCCGACGCAGGTGACTCGCAGGGTCTGCATTTAAGGCCCACCGGCTGCGTCCTAAGTGAGCGGCTTCCCGTGCCAGCGGCGAGGGACCCGCCGGGTTTGCGCAGCCCCGGTGCCCGCCTCCTGCCCTTGGGCCCTGGGTTCCCTCCACGCCACCAGCCCTCTGCTTCAGCGCCGGCGTCTTCTAGTGGGTGAGCTGTGGCTCCCACTTCAGAACTAGAGCGTGGCCTTTACAGTTTGTTTATTTTTAATCTCTGTGCCCAGCGTGGGGCTCGAGATCGAGAGTCGTGCGTCGCCCCGACCGGGCCGGCCGGGTACCCGGAGTGCGGCCTGCAAAACCCACTCGTTTTTGTTTTTTGGTTTTTTTTTTTTATTTTTGGGACAGAGAGAGACAGAGCATGAACGGGGGAGGGGCAGAGAGAGAGGGAGACACAGAATCGGAAACAGGCTCCAGGCTCTGAGCCATCAGCCCAGAGCCTGACGCGGGGCTCGAATTCCCGGACCGCGAGATCGTGACCTGGCTGAAGTCGGACGCTTAACCGACTGCGCCACCCAGGCGCCCCACGTTTATTTATTTTTGAGACAGAGAGACAGAGCATGAACAGGGGAGGGTCAGAGAGAGGGAGACACAGAATCTGAAACAGGCTCCAGGCTCTGAGCTGTCAGCACACAGCCCGACACGGGGCTTGAACTCACAGACCGCGAGATCATGACCTGAACCGAAGTCGGCCGCTTAACCGACTACGCCACCCAGGCGCCCCAAAACCCGCTCGTTTTAAAGTAGCTTCTCTGTCCGGGGGAGGGAAGGATTTGAAGCCAGCGGGTTTGGAGCAAGGCGGATCCCTCAGGGCAGACGCCGAGCTCGGCCTGCGCACGTGCCTCGGGACGGGCCCAGGTGAGGCAGGAGACGCCAGCGCCCGACGGCTCGGCCAGGTGCGGCCAAGTGGCGAGCGCGTGTCCGAGGCGGGTCTCCGTGCTGGCCTGGCCGCTGCCGCCGTGAGGCCCCAGGGCAGGTCTGAGGACGCGGAGAGACCACAGGAGGACAGGAGCATCCGGTCCCCACCCCGCTCGCCTCACAGATAGGTAAGCCAAGGCTCCGAGTGGACGGTTTGCCGGGGGGCACCGGCGCGGAGGCCTTAGCTCTGCAGGCCCCCGCCCCCCCCCCGGCTGGCGCCCTTCCCTCTGCACCCTCCCCGGCCCCGGGCCAGGCCCCGCGGCCCCGCCATTTCCATCAGAGCCAGTTCCTGCTCAGACGCCTGGCGCGGCCCAGGGTTCTCGGGGGTTGGCGGCCGCCCTGGGCCGAGGGCAGGGGACTGGGCGTTAGGGACCCGCATTTGAAGCCCATTTCCTCACTGTAACAGCGCACTTCTGAGCTTGTGCACGTTTGTTTCCCTTTTAAGGTCGTGCTTTCTTTGCAGAGCAGGGCGTCGTGGCCCGTGAGCAGTCTCTCCTCTCTCGTGTTCCGTGGCCCCGCACTGTAATTACGCTTCCCTTCCGTTCCGGCGTGCCCGCATCGCCGCTCTGACGCCTGCCGGGTGGGGGGCAGGTGGCTGGTGAAGGGGCAGTCGGGCTAAGGGAGTGGGAGCTCTTGGCTGTGGAAAGCCTACCGTGGAGTCTGCTGGGGAAGCTTCCGGCTTCTCTGGATGGTGCGGGGAGCCCCTCCCCCACTGGTGCGAGCACAGTTCCCACGGAACTGAAAGGCTGTCCGGTGGGGGACGCCAGCCTCGGTGCCGGAACGCCGTGATGGGGGGCCCTGCGGCACAAAGGAAATGCCCTCCCCTGACGGCCGGCCGGGCCCAGCCCCCACTCAGCTGCCCTGGCAGGTCACGGCGGCCCCACCCGTAAGTGGGGAGAACAAAGTAGACAACGTGCATATGCCTCTCGGGACACGGGCCCTTCTCCGGGGGAGGCCAGGCTGGACGGGAGGAGGCGCGGCCCGAAAGGGCTTCCAGGCTTCAGGCTGTGTGGTGTTTCAGCGATCTGGGTTTCGGGGGCACAAACGCAGAACCACGAAGAGCCTCTGTCCTGCTCTGGTAGGGGGATCTGTGTATGTGGGGCCCGTGTGTGTCTCTGATAGGGATCCTAGGACATTGACACGACCCTCCCGACCTGGCGAGCGAATCTACTGAAGGGAAAAGCTCACACCCGGCTTGCCGAGGTCCCGCCCTCCAGCTGGGCCGGCACAGCCCGCGTCAATTCCACGCGGCATCAATTCCACGCGGCGCTGCTGCGTCCTCGAGGCACCTGCGCCCATTCTACAGGCGGGGAACCCGAGCGCCAGGGTGCAAGGCCGCGGGCCGGTGAGTGACAGATCCCGAGGGGGGGCCCGCATTGTTTGACCTGGAACCTCCCGGCTCGTTTTCCCTTCCCTCCTGAGCCAGACTTGCCACGTCCAGGGAGCGCCCCGGCCTCATCCACTCCAGCAGAGCGGGGAGGTAGGAGGAAGCGTGGCTGAAGCAGCCACTGTGTTTATTTCTGGCCGCTTAGATCACTTCTGCACCTCACCGTAGTTTCCAGTGTATTTACGATAAGTATACGTTATTTTCGTGATCAGAAAAAGTTATAGAAACCTTTAGGGGCACGAGCATAATGCGTGAAGTGTGTGAGTCCTGGCGGACGAAGCAGAGTTACTTCCCAAGAGCAGCTGGGGTCTACACCCCGGGCGGCCACACGTCCAGCCACCCTGCACGCCTTTCCTTTCTCACTTTAACCCTGATTTGTCTGCAGTGGCGTGGGCTCGGTTAAAAACACGTGTGGCTCCCTCGCAGTTAAGGCTGTGTCCATGAGAGGACAGTGAAATGTACCACGCGAGGCTCCCGGGGAAGCAGTGTGTTTCCTGTGCGGTGTGGACGGAGGGACAGGCGCACGGGTCGGTAGGACAGCACTCAAGGCCCCGAAATAGACCCGCGCAGACGCGCCCAGCTGATTCCTAATAAAGGCCAAAAGCCATTCCGTGGAGGGAAGGCAAGCTTTCCAACAGCGGGACATCGAGGGGCGGAAAGTGACCCTCCAGCTACCCTTACGCCTCATTCAAAAATGCGCGCAAAACGGGTCAGGGATTAAATCTCAAGCGAAAAGCTATGAAACTTTAGAAGAAGGAATCAGAAAACGTTCAGGATGGAAAGCCAGGCACAGAGTTCCTAGACTTGACGCTTAAAGCATGGCCCGCTAAACGACCTTCAGAAACGTGCCGACGCCCGTAAAAGGGAGTCACTCAGGATGAAGAAACTTTGGTTCATTGACAGACTCCATTACGAGGGGACGGAGCGGGAGCGAACGTTTGCCGAAACTAAACACACACCCGGCAATTACACTCTTGGGGCATCTGTCCCAGAGCAACGGAGGCCTGTCTCTGCACAGAGTGAACACAGATATTCGTGGCCTCTGTGTTCCTGACAGCAAAAGACTGGAAACAACTCCGGCGTCCTCCGTCAGCATGGGATACGGGAGCACGCGGCCGGGAGAGAGCTGATCGCGCGTCCTCACTTCCTTCCCATCGGCGGTGACGGGGCGAGTGGGACTCGCCCCAGAGGGTCTTGGCCCTGCCGGACTTCCTTGGGGACTCTGTGCCTCCGAGTCTGGGTGACGGACGCGTAACCTCTGAAGTTGTCGGTAATGACCGTGGGGGGGGCGTGTTCTGAAGGCTCAGGCCTGTAGAGTGACGTGGCTGGGTGTTCCCGTCAGTGGGGCACGCTCGGTGGCTATTTACCTGTCGTGCGCCGCACACAGAAGGGGGAAGCGAAGCACAGAGAGGTCACTTGCCCCAGGTCACCCAGCTAGCGAGCGGCAAAGCAGCGATTTCACCCCCGGCGCTCTGGTTCTCCACTCTGCCTCGGCCGGTGCCGGCTGCCACACCCCCGTCCTCAGAGGGGACGAGCTGGGTCACCAGCTCTAAAGGTGTCTCTGTGGCCTCTGGAGGGCGGACGGTCACCCTGCTGGCGACGGTGAGGCTGTGTCCCCGCCTGTGGTGGCTTAGCCGCGGATTTCTCCACGGAGGCGGCTCCTTTTCCTCACTGAGTGGGTCTTGGCCTGAGCCAGGCTTTCTGCCCACATCTGGCCCTGCTTCTCCACCCGGCCCTGGGGCAGCAGAATCCAGACGAGTGATGGGGCGTCTGGCCTGGGAAAACGCCCCTCAGTGGAGAGGGGTGGTCCATGTGGGGCCCAGAGCCTGGCCTGAGGCCTGGTTTTGACGCTCTCTACTGTGTGGGCTCGGGGGAGCTCCTTAACCTCTCTGGGCCTTAATCTCCAACCCAGCAGGCTCCGACGGGCTGATTGGAGGTGAGCTCTGTTATCTCGGGCTCAGAGCCCTCTCTCCTCCGTGAGCATTGGTGAGCCTTTTGGAACAGCATCCTGTTGCCGTCAGTGGCCTCTCCCCGGCATTATGACTGCGATGCGAGGAGGAGGGAACACGGCGGCCCACGTTCTGTGCCACTCTCCCCAGGTTGGCCTGCCTTGTGCTGCTAGGTCTGTCTGGGGACAGGGGACTGCCCTGCGCACGCCGCCGGCCACCTTCCAGAAGGGCCGCAGAGGGCATTCTGCACCCAGGTGCGGCGTCCAGGAGATTTTCATTCCTGGGCCCGTGCAGGCCCTGTGCTGTCCCCTTCAGGCTCTGTGCTGTCCCGTGAGGCCCCGTGCTGTCCCGTGAGGCCCCGTGCCGTCCCGTGCAGCAGTGCTGTGGCATCCTCGCTGGATCGGAGGTTCCTGACCATCGCGGTGCCCCCGACCCCTTCTGGAGTGAAGATCTCAAACATGTCAGAGAACACCCGTGCTCTGGGTATGAGAGGAGCCAGGCCGGCTGCAGCACACCTATCCCAGAAGATAAGTCAGGGTTCCACACGGGCTCCCGCGGAGTTGGAGAGGCCGCCCCCGCCCTGTTCTGAGCCTGCAGCCTCGTGGGGCCGGGCGGCATCTGTGGGGTCAGCAGTGAGCCCGCGGGGCGCTAAGTCCCGGGCACCGCCGACCCTTGTGCACTTTGGGAGGGACACTCGTACCCGCAGATGCTCCGTTTCAGTACAGGGCTGTGAGGACGAAGGCGTGATTGTTTCCCGTCCGAGCTCACTGGCTCCTCCTCTGGAGCCCTTGTGCTCGAGACCGAGGACGGGCCCCAGGCTGGCCACCCGCGGGGGAGAGAGCACCGCGTTGGAAACCACAGGGCCCGATTGATGGTCCGTCGTCGGAAAGGCACGGGGCTGGGCGCCCCCAAGACGTTCCCGTCTGGAATCTCTATGGGCGGAAGCCGGGAGTCTACACTCACCGCTCCACCCTAGGAGGTGACTTTGCACGCTTAGAGCCTGGGAGCATCGCAAGGACCCAGGAGCTGTTCACCTGCAGGCCCGGACGGAGCGAGGAAGGAACAGCCCCCCGAGGCCTTGACAGGCAAGACTACGGTCTGTCTCTCTCTTCCTCCTCCCTTCCCTCCTTCCCTCCTCCTTCCCTCCCTCCTCCCTTCCTTCACTCCTCCCTTTCCTCCTTCCTTCCTTCTCTCCATCCATCTCACACACACACCTGTAGGATTTTTTCTGCGGCTGGCTGGTTAGTTATGCCCCCGTATCCCCGTATTGAAAGGCTGTCCTGGACCCTTCAAAGGTGATGCGTTTCTTCTAGAATGCTCGATGGCATCTGGGAGCCTTTCATCTTTACTCGGGGGCAGTTCCCAGCACGGCCCTGAGGAGCCGAGGCCTTTGGGTGGAGCCCGAGCTCAGTGTCCGTGCTCTCGACGTGGGGGGCGCCTGCTGTGGGGCTGCTGCTGGGTTTGGGAGCAGAGTGAGCTGGTTCGGTCGATTTTTCTCCTCGGTCCTCATCTCCAGGGTGGCGGTTGAATAGACGAGACGTTAGGCATGTAATCCAGGAATGAGAGGCACCGCTCACTCTCCTGTCTCCTCGGGTAGAGCTACCTGACCTGGGCTCAGGTCCCCGCTGTGCCTGCACTAGTGCCCTGATGGAAAAGGTCCTTTAAGTTTTTTGTGATGTTTATTTATTTTTGAGAGAGACGGAGTGTGAGTGGGGGAGGGGCAGAGAGAGAGAGGGAGACACAGAATCCGAAGCAGCTCCAGGCTCCGAGCTGTCGGCACAGAGCCCGATGCTCTGAACTGTGAGATCAGGACCTGAGGTGAAGTTGGATGCTTAAATGACTTAATGCTTAAAGGAGCCAAAGGGTCCTTTTTACCAGATTCTGACTCAAACCACCACAAAATGCACACACGTCAAGGATTGTAACTCGAGAACTCGGAGGCGATCTCAGAGCCCCGCGCACGGGCAGCCGGGAACGCCGGCTGGGATTTGCTGACGGACGCGAGGCCGGCCTGTTGGCACACGCTGGCTCCTCTGCGTTTCTGGGACCGGGGCCACCTGCACCGTTACCGCCGGCCTGTCGTGCAGAGAACAGCCCAGACGGCCGAGGGCGGAGCGTCAGGCTGCGCACGTCGTCGGCGTTTCTACGCCCGTTTCAAAGCGTGCTGCAAGTTTTCCTGACACTTGCAACTCTGCTGAACAGTGACGCCATTTCCCCGACCCTCGGGTGGCTTTGTGGAAGTGGGTTTGTGCGAGGCGTGTGCCCCCGGGGACCCGGGCCGTGGCAGCCCAGGCTGTGGCTTCTTGGTCGGCTCCTGGCTGGGCCGGGAACCCGGTGTGAAACCCACTGCCTCCGCCCCCGGCCCAGCACGTCAGCAGCCTGCAGCACGTTCGCCGCCACAAGCACCGCCGCGCCGAGCCTCACAGCGCTTCCCAGGGCGCCCGCTCCCCTCCCAGGCCAACCGCCCAGAGCAGCCAAGCGCGGGAGCGTCAGCACCGCCCCTGGCTCCTTAGGAGTCGGAGGTGGACGCCCGCGATCCGCTGCGGGGGCCGACGGCTCGGGTGCGTTTCCACGGACGTGGGGTCAGCGAGAAGGAGACACGGGCGCCGAGAACCTGTCCTGCCAGGCGGCCGTCCGCCCACCGTTGGGGCCGATGCCGGACCGCCCGTGAGTTAGGAGTCAAGAGGATGGGCAGCCGGGGCCTGTTGGCTGCACCGCTTGGGCGGCTCTCCGGGGCGGGAGAGTCCGCGTGTCACTTTCGCCTGTTGGGGCCTGACCGCTCCAGCGCGGAAGGCGCGCTCTTCTGGAACAAGGGGGGCGGGGGCCAAGCGTCTGGGCTGCGGTCGGGGACACCCTCACGACGGGACGGAGCCCTGCCCGCGGGGTGGGGGGCTCTGGACAGGGTGCTGACTAAGCAGCCTGCACGTGGGTGGACGGGTCCCGCAGCAGGTGGGTGGGGAAGCCCGCTGGCCGCCCTCGGCTTTTCCCGTTTCCGGCCCACGTTGATCTGGAGGACTGAACGGTCTTCTGAGGAGCCGGCGCGGGCCCCAGGGAGGGAGGCCTTCCCGGCGGTGTTTCAGAGCGCTGGCGCTCTCCGGGTCGCACAGGAGGTCGTGGACCCTTCTGCCTCGTGGGCGTCACGGAAACGGCAGATGGAAAATTCATCTGTGCCTGGGAGCTTTGTTTTCGTTTCACACAGTGATGTCATCGGGCCCTTTAGGGAGGCCTTGTTAGCCAGAGGGCTGGGAAAGGAAGCGAGGTGCCCCCCACACCCCCCAGGACCACAGGCAGCTGCGGGAAGTGGTCGGACATCGTTCCCGGCACCTGAAAACTCCGGGCAGGCAGCAGGACCGGAGGCCGGCGTCCCCGGGCCGCGGGCGGCTGCGCTTTGCCAGGAATGAGGTTCCGCCTGAACCCCAGAGCTGGCGCCCAGCGCGGGCGGGAGATGGCACCGCCCTCCGTCCGCCAGCGCCCAGCTGGGCTCGCGGTTCTCCGGTTCCCACCCCGAAAGCCACGAGTCACCGCCGGCCCAGGGTGGGCCTCGCGGGCGAGGACACAGGGTTCCCGTGCTCCCTCACCGAGCTGGCTCTCGGTGGGCAGAAGGCACGGAGCGCGGCTGGAAAACGCGAACAGATGGCAGTTGGGAGGCAGAGGTGCCGGTTCCGCAGGAGGGGAGCCTTGCCAACGGCGCCAGGGAAGCCCGAGCAGAGCGCCTCGCCGAGGCTGTACCTCCTGGTGGTCTTTCTCGGACCTCGGCCACGGGGGTTGAGTCCTGAGGCTTAGAAAGGCCGCGTCCCGTCTCCCTCCCTCGACGGGACGAGGGTGAACGCCCGCGGGGTCTGCGCTGTGCCTCCTCTGACCCCGATGTTCGTGAAAACCCTCCGAGACTTTAACCGTGTTATACAGACTTCAAAAAAGACTCAAATCGTTTAAGAAATTTGTCCAAAGTCGGACAGAAACCAGACACCAAGCGGCCGTCTCACTGGCTGAGAACTCAGAACCGTTGATGACGGCACCGGACGGGCTGACACGCCCAACGTTCGGAGTAGCGTGAGCCGCACAGGGACGCCGTCGTCCTTGAACGGACTCGCCTTCGGCCACTCGGCTCTTAGCGCCCGGCCGAAGTCCGTGATGCCGGCTCACGTCCTCCGTCCTGCCCTGGGCCTGCGAGAGAGCCAGGAGGGGACATCCCACAGGTCGTTAGCACATCCATTTTACTCCAGTGACCGGAGGACAGTGAATCGTTTTGCTGTCGCCTTCTTGACCCCTAATTGGCAGAGCAGTTGCGAGACCACGTATCGCGGTTCCGACGTAACCGTGTAAAAATTAACACTGGGTCCCTGCTGGCGTCTGGTTTACCCTTTATCGTTCAGGCATGTTTTGTCACGCTACGCCTCTTCCCTCTCGACTCACCAGCCACTTGAGTAGAGGTCCCTGCATCCCCCCCCCCCCCCCCAAAGCCATCTGCCTCCCGTCCTCAAACCCACCGGGCAGCTGGGAAGGTGCAGCACGGATCCCGCCCCCCCCGGGCCCACCCCACTCCCGCCACTGGAGGATTTAAGGCCAAGCCCAGCCCGGCCCGAGTGGCAAGTTGGGATGTCGTCGGCTGCATCCGCTGTGACGGCCCCGCTTGCCTCCGCGTGGGGCTCAGCTGCGTGCTGACGAGCCGTATCCGAGATGGGGATTGTGCGGCAGTGCCTGTGGGATCTCGTTCCTTCTGTGAGGCTCAGCTCTGGTTCTTTATAGTTTCCATAAAACTATAGACTCCCGTTGGGGGTCCAATAAATGGTGAATAAATGGGCGAGGGGACACCCAGTGTTTGTCCTTCTGAGCCGCAACCTCCAAAAAGCCACACACGCTGTGAGCACGGTTATGAGTGTGAGGGTTTGGCCGTGCACTTGGGTGCTTGACTCTGTGTCAGTCACTGTGGTTTTGACACCGGAAGGATGCTGTCGCCAGCCAGCGGGAGCCCTTCGGGACGTGCCTGTGTCTATTTATTTATTTAGTTTGTTTATTTTGAAAATTTTTTAATGTTTTATTTCTTTTTGAGACAGAGAGAGACAGAGCGTGAACGGGGGAGGGGCAGAGAGAGAGGGAGACACAGAATCCGAAGCGGGCTCCAGGCTCCGAGCTGTCGGCACAGAGCCCGACACGGGGCTCAAACTCACAGACCGCGAGATCGTGAGCTGAGCCAAAGTCGGACGCTCAACCGATTCAGCCCCCCAGACGCCCCATGCCTGTGTCTTTTCAAATTCTCATTTTCTTATTTTTATTTTCTCCTATTAAATACTTTTAGTCACTTGAATTTTGTGTGTTGATGAGTCTGGACTAGCTTATACACGTGTAACCAACACCAGTATCCGGGGTAAATCCTTTTCGTCCCTCACACCGTCACCCCACCATATCGGCTTCCTCTCACATAGATCGGATGTGACCGTTCTGGGGTCTCACGTAAGTGGAGTCCTACTAAGGACCCGTTGTGTGCTTTCATGCAGTGGGATGTGCGTGAAAATCCCCACGGGGGATTGTCTGTCAGGCGTCCTCCTGTGTGCGGTTAGCAGCATCCCACTGTGTGAATGCACACCAGTTTGTCTGTGCCTCCCCCCCCCCCCACCTTGGCGCGGGCCCGTGGGCCATCTCCAGCCTGGGGCTGTGGGGCACAGAGCTGTGAGCACACACTGCCAGTCTGTGCGTGGACGTGTGTTTTCATTCCCCCCGGGCCGACCCCTGGGAGGGGCTGCGGCCTCTGAACAACGAGCTCTACGAGCAGCTGCCAGACTGTTCTCCAAGGCGGCCGCTCCCTGTGCATCCCGGCCTCCAACGTACGGGGGTTGCAGGTGTGGGGGCTGGGACGAGGGCGGGGCCCCTGCAGACTCTGGGAGGTGCCCACCCGCCCCTCCCTGGCCCCGGTGCTGCCGGCTGGCACGCTTGCCACTCTGGGTATTGTCAGTCGTTCCAACGTTTCCTTTCAGCTGTCCTGGCGGTCGTGTGGGCATCGTAGTCCGCCCATCTGCCCGTCCTGTGGGCCCATCCGCACCGTCAAGGAAGGGTCTGTTTAAATCTTTTTACTCCCTTTTTATCGGGATGTTTGTGCTCAGTATGGAGCATTGAGAGCTTTTCGATATGGCCTGGACAGGGTCCTTTCTGAAGTGTGTGTTTGGTGAATATTTTCTCCTGGTCGCTGGCTCCTTTGTTTTCTTAATCACACCTTTTGGTTTTTTTTAATTTTTTTTTTAATGTTTATTTATTTTAGGGGCAGAGAGAGACAGAGCATGAATGGGGGAGGGGCAGAGAGAGAGGGAGACACAGAATCCGAAGCGGGCTCCAGGCTCCGAGCTGTCGGCACAGAGCCCAACACGGGGCTCAAACTCACAGACCGCGAGATCGTGACCTGAGCCGAAGTCGGCCGCTTAACCGACTGAGCCACCCAGGCGCCCCAATCACGCCTTTTGAAGAGCAGAGTTTATCAGTTTTGTTTTGTTTTTGTTTTTTTTACAGCTCATGGTCTTTTGTGTCCTCTCCAAGGACTCTCTGTCCATCCCAAGGTCGCAAGCAGTTTTTTAGGTGTTTTCTTCCAGAAGTTTTAAAAATCAAGCTTTTCCATCTGGATGCATGATCCATCGCAGGATGATCTTTGTGTCTGGGCTGAAGCAGGGGTCGAGATTCATGTACATTTTCATATGGACATGCACCTGGGTCACTACGTTTGTTAGAAAGACCGTTCTTTGCCCCCGTTCTTTGCCCCCAGCACCGTGGTGGCACCTGGTTGGGAATTCAGTGGCCGTTTGCCAGGGGGTCTGTCCCTGGCCCTCCTCCTTCCATCCGTGTGTCCGTCCTTACGAGAACGCCACACTGCTCTGATTACGGTAGCTTTCGTTACGTGTCTTCCAAATTGGTTCTTCTTTCTCAGAAGAGTTTTGGCTGTTACCGATCTTTTATGTTGCCCCGTGACTTGTAGACTTGGCCTTCCAGTCTCTGCAAAAACAGCCTGCTGTCCTTGGGTCTGTTGAGCACTCTGGGAGGAGTCTGTCTCACTGTGCCAACTGCTCCGATCCACACGGAGTCGGCTACGTCCTTCGACGCGTCCTCTAGTCGTGTCCGCGGTGGCCTGCGTCGCCGGGTCGAGCCCGTATTCTGCTAACGATCCAACTGTATGTGACATTTAAATTTTTTCTCAATTTCCAATCCCTTGTGCGTGTACAGAGAAATACGGCTGATTTTTGGTACTGACCTTTATCCTGAGACCTGCTTGCTTGCTTTATCTGTTCGTTCATTCATTTATTCATTCATTCATTCATTTATTTTGTAATCCCGTAGGGTCATCTAGGTAGACGTTCGCACTCTCTGAGTAGAGGTTCGTTAATGTCTGTTTCGGCACCGGCTAGGACCCCGGCACCACGTGACGTGACCGTGAGGAGACAGACGCCCGGACGTGTGTCTCGCCACGGAGGATGGCGTGAGCTCCGGAATTCACACGGTCACTGATCTAGGGGGCTTTCGTCCGTCCCGAACTTGCTTGGAGTTTTGTCACAATTGGGCGCTGAGTTTGATGGACAGCTTTCACTAAACCTCTTGAGAGGGATCTCATCGTTGTTCTCCTGTTTCCCGTTTGCATGGTGAGTCGCCTCGGCCGGTTCTCAAACAGGGAAGCCAGCCTTTCCTTCCTGGGACCCACGCCCCCCGGCAGCCACAAGTGGTCATTCTCACACATTGCTGGCCTTGTGTCTGCTTGTGAGAGGTTTGGGTCCTGTTTGCGTGGCACGTCACCTGGTGCTGGTGTCAG
The DNA here is from genome assembly GCF_014898765.1 of Herpailurus yagouaroundi. Classification (NCBI taxonomy): domain Eukaryota; kingdom Metazoa; phylum Chordata; class Mammalia; order Carnivora; family Felidae; genus Herpailurus; species Herpailurus yagouaroundi. The sequence goes on from NW_024412421.1 coordinate 36,715,314, forward strand.
AGTCAGGTGAGTAAGGAAACCTCCTTCCTCCTTTATTTTGGAGCGACTTTGTGCGGTCTGGAGTTGCCGCCTTCCTCCGGGGGCTGGCAGATCGTAGGGCTGGACCCACCTGCCCCGCAGGACCCAGCATCAGCCTGTGTCTGTCGCTTTTATTTTGCGGTTACTCTGTTTACTCCGAGGAGTCTGACGACGTCCTCTGCAGCCGGGACAAGCTAGGTGTCCGTGCACGTGTTTGTGCTTATAAGTAGGTCTCGGGGTCTTTAGACGTAGTAGTGATCGTGCACGGAGGTGGGGAGACTGTGCATCTCCTGGGAGGCTGCCCTCCTGGGGGGCTGTGGTGGGGACGCCATGCACCCTGGGGGCACCCACCAGGTTCGGGCTGTAGGTGGGGCGGGGCTCCTTCCGATTTGGATTCTACGCTGGGAGGTGGTGTCGGCCACAATTGTGCATAGGAGGAGAGCTTTGTTCCTGAAGCAACACATCCCTCCTCCCTCAGGGCAAAGGAGCGCTCAGGGGGCCGTCCCAACACTGAAGAGTGGAGCTGATTTTTGAACGCCTCCCCCAGAAGTGGGCACCAGAGCCTGCAGGCTAGAAGCTTTCTGTGTAGACTATGGTTTCGCGATGTGTGTGTTCTGGAAGGGCGGCCGGGGCTGGCTCTCGCGCGCCTTGGGGGCCTGTGCAGGGGGGCGGGGTCATGAGTGCCCACGCCCCGGGAGGGACGAAGGACAGCGGCTGTGGTGCGAGCCCGATGACGACCGGGGCACTGGCTGGTGCTGCCCTCTGGAATGGCAGCACGTCTCCCACGACGGGGCCATGAAAGTCACGTTTAACTGACCGGTTGAATTTCTTTCTGCTGACCTGACCCTCCGGCCCGCAAAGGAAGTCGATGCTCCGGGAAGACGCACCTGCCGCCGCTCAGGAGGTGCTGGCCCCGCTTCCCAGAGTGCCGCCCCAGAACGCTCCGGAAGTCCTCCTCACCCGTGGGGACCCAAGCTTCTCGGTGCAGGTGCTCCCTGTGTGGTGTGACATCTCAGCCCCGTGGCTTTGTGGCTCCGTCCCCCCCGAGTGCCAGCGTTTGCTCTGGGCACCTCCTCGCCTTCTTGAGAGGGACTGGGGACTCCCAGGGCTGCCCAGGGAGGAGGTCAGGGGTCCCGGCTGCCCCCCACCCTGTGAATCTGCCCCGTCCGAGGAGGCGGAGGCAGGCGTGACTGCCTGTTCTGGAAAAGCACGCCCTGCGCTCAAGGCGCTGAGAGAAAAGAACAGAGCAAACCTTTCACCCCACTGGGGACCGTGTACCCGGGATGCACACACGCAGTACACGCTTGGAGAAGTGGTGCCGCGCTCGTAGATCTACGTAAAGGCCCCGGTGCCGTGGCAGCTTCGCCAGTTGAGAATTCTGGTCTCGGCTCCGGTCGTGATCTCGCAGTTTGAGAGTTTGAGCCCCGCGTTGGGCTCTGTGCTGACAACATGGATCACGGCACGGAGCCTCCTTGGGGTTCTCCCTCCCTCCCTCCCTCCCTCCCTCCCTCCCTCTCTTTCTCGCTGCCCCTCCCCTGCTCGAGCTCCTTCCCTCAAAATAAATAAACATTAAAAAAATGGTTTAAATACAAATAAACCTAGCATAAAGGTTGAGAGTAAGTACGAGGAGTCAATAAAAATAATTCGCGATATCCGACAGAGCGCGAAATCCCCCGGACAACCGAAAGGTGCCCGATGCGTTCACTCAGACGAGAGAACTCAGCGGTCAGCAAGTCCATGCAAACCTGCGCACGTCGCTGGCCCTCTCTGCGCCTCGGGTCCCTTGTCTCGCCGTGACAGTTGCCCGGGGAAGCTTTTTGCGCGGATGCCCGAGGACCCGGCCCTCTCGTTCCTTTCCAGGCGCCCCCAGCTGGAGACTGGGAGTCGGGGGGCACCGTCCCTCCGTCTGCACGTAGGTGATCTGTGGTACATTAATTCCCCCAAGCGCCGACTCTGGGTCTGGTCTCGCGTTGGTTCGGTGGCTGGTGCTTGGAACTCAGTAGGTGATGAATAAATGCGCGTTCAAACGAAGTACTTGTTTAACCAGCCGTTGAAGTTACTCTGAGGGAACCCTTGAGGGCCTTTGGTTTGAAGAAGTTGCCAATTTGGGGCAAAACCCTGCCATGTGGCAGGAAGAGGTTGTTGTAGCTTTCTCTGTGTCTGAATTAAAAGGACCGTACAGGGCGCTTGGCAGGCTCCATGGGCCGGTGGAGCGTGTGACTCCTGATCTCAGGGTCGTGAGTTTGAGCCCCACGTTGGATGTAGAGATGACTTTAACCACAACAACAAAAAGGGACTGTATAAACGTGTGGGCGGGGCATCTGCCCCCAGAGCTCACCACGGTCCGGCCCTTGCCTGTCGGTCGTTGGAATCCAGGCGGCAAACCACACGGACGGAGCCCGTGTCACCGGCGCCGAACGCTCTGGAAGAGGGGGCCCGAGCTGCGCCCCCACCCCCGGGGTCTCCAGGGAGGATGGAGGGAAGCACTGGGGGCCTCGCAGGAGGCAAGGGTGTCCTCTGGAAAACTCACACCTCACACATAACACGGACGGCTCTGCCGTTAATGTGACAGGCGTGTTCCTAGAAACCACCACACCGTGTGAGCTCCTGCGACAAAACCCACGAGGCCTGTGGGGGCAATAGGGCTGGGGCACAAAACTCAAACCCTGTGAGGGGACACGTGAAGACGGAGCCTCATAAAACCACCGTCAGGCTTCACGTGCGTTCAGGGGTCACACACATAAGGACCAGGACGAACCCGGCCTGCGGCTCGACAGGTTGGGTCGCGGGCCTGGGCAGGTGGCCGCGGCGGGTGCGGGGGGCTCCGTCAGGGCCGCCCGCGTTCGGTCTTCTTGTAAAGAGAAAAGTTAGCGCACACATCCGCCCGTTGAATCGCGTTCGAAATGATGGCTCTTCTCAGCCAGAGACTGTTGGGAAATGAAAAGCAAAGCAGAAGGGAAAAGAAAACAAAGACTTGGAGCATCATCTAAGCGGCGAGCCCGTCCAGACGCGGACAGAGGCCAGAGGCAGACGGAGGGCGGGCCGGTGCCTCTCGATGGCCCTTCCTGCGGGACGGTCCTTCCCCGGCCGCCCGCCCCGGGGCCCCCTCGCTCTCAGGCAAGGGAAGAAGAGTGAGTGCACGTTTCCGCAACTGGGAAAACGCACCAGAGGCCCCTCCTCCCGGGAGCCCCTCAGGCGGCCGGGGAACCGAAGCCACTGAGGTCAGGCGGGCCAGCGCGTGTTCCCGCAGACATGTTCCCCGGGGTGTCTCCGGGGGCCTGGGTGTGCGCTGCCTCCAGGAGAGAACGCCGGACAGTCATTGTCCCGTCCACCCACTGCTGACGGCCAGGAGCGTGCTTACCCCCAGACACACCCCCCAGGTCAGGATGCCCCGTGACCTCCTGGGGGTGGCCTGGGGCTGTCCCTCTGTCGTCAGGGGCGCTGAGGACAGTGGTACTTGATCTCCGCCCCGCGGGGCCGTCGGCGTGGGGGGACACCCCAGCCTCCCCGTCTGTTTTGCATCACGGCCTGCAGTCCCGCGGCTTTAGTCCCTCGCAGCCACACGTTTTGGAAATTACCATCTGCGCCCAGCCTTGCGGTGACTTCAGCCGGCTCGCGCTCCCTCGTGACGACGGCACAGGACCCGTGGCCCGCCAGCTGCTTCTGCTCAGAGCTCAGAGCCGAGAGGGTGTGCAGGGCTGGGGTCTCTCCGTCCTCGAGCGCCCTGGCCTCCGCCCCCTCCAGCCTTCACTCGCGGGGCCCGCGGCCTCCACGGCCACCACCTCCACGCTGCTCGCCTGGGGGACGCCGCACCGGCACCTGCCTGGCCCGCTTTGTGCAGCTCCGAGGCAGTGACGTGTCCACACTCGGGAGGTCCTGCTCCTGTGGCTGGCAGAATGGCGTCCCCCCGAAGACGCCCATGTCCTGACCCCCAGAGTCTGCGGCTGTGTGACCTCACGCGGCCTAACGGTCTTCGCGGGTGTGATCAAGGACCCGGGGACGGGGAGGCGGTCGCGGATGATCTGGGTGGGCCCAGTGTCCTCACAGGGTCCTTACACGGGGGACACGGGGGTTCCGAGAGGAGAGGAGATCCTGGGAGAAGGGGGTCACAGGCCGGAAGAGGCCGCTGCTGTGAACACGGAGGGAGGGGCCGGGGGCCAAGGCCGCGGCGCCTCTGGAACCCGGGACAGGCAAGAAAACAGCCCCTCCCTGGAGCCTCCAGAGGGAGCCAGCCTACCCACACCTTGATCTTGGCTCCGCGAGGCTGGGGCCGTGCCTGACCTCTGCCCTCCGGACGGAGACAATCCATTTGCGTGGCTTCCGGTTACTCAGTCCGTGGCCCTTTGCGGCAGGAGCCCCAGGACACCGTGACCCCCCCGTCCTCTGCCCCCACCCCCCCTTGACCTGAGGCGTGAGCCAGAGAGCAGACCTGCCGAGCGCTGGCTTTCTTGGGCTCCGCCGGTGGTCAGACGGGATCAGGTGGGCCACGCGGCCCTGGGCTCCCTCCCGTCTGCCCCAGCCTTGCAGCACGCCACGTGACGTCTCCTTGGCAGTGCTCCCGTTCTTTCCGGCGCCACCTAAAACGTGGCCGTCCGGTGTCACCTGTCTGCGGGGTCAGCTCCGGATCCGTGTCGGAGTGTTTTGGGAACCGTTTTAAGCATCTGTATCTCCTTCTTCAGGATGTTCTCCGTGGTGACAGGTATTTATCTTGCGAGGGTGGGTTTGAATTTCGGGACAAGGTGGAAACGTCTGGAATGGAAACTCGATGAGTGTCCTTGACAAGAGTGACCGTGCGGTCTGCGAGCCCAACGTTCTCTGGCGCAGGGAGACTCGGGAGCCCTCCCGGCGGCCCCGGCGAGAGGCAGCGGAGACACGGTGCGCCCTAAGCCGCGGGGGTGTGGCCGGTGCCCGAAACGGGTCCCGGCGGGAGGCCCCGCGTCTAGGGACCCCCCCAGCCCCCGCCATGTGTCCATTCTGTCAGCACTGAGGGGGCCGACCCGCCCACCCCAGGGTTCAGGTCCCAGGAGTATGGAGGGAGGGGGCGCGCACTGCCCCGATGCTTCAGTAATCCCTCCCTGTGGGTTCCGTGACGCGGGGTTTCCTTTTCAATGAGCGTCGCCACTTACCGTCTTTGCGCAGATGTCCCTTAAATTCCCCAGGGTAAGTTCCCAGAGGGGCCCACACACAGAGTCAGGAGCCCCTTTGAAGTTGGGACGGATTCCCAAGTGACACTTAAAGTCTGCTGTGCGAGGGTCCGGCCTGTCACAGGGCCATGCCACCGGGTGACCCTGCCGTCCACTCAGGACGCGGCCCCTCTCTGGGGCTTGTCATCGGCCGTCAGTCAGGACTCATAGCTGCTTTCCTGTCCTCCGTGCTCCCCAAGCGCCAGGCCGGGTGGCTGCTGGCCTGGGGTTGTGCGTGACCCTACTCACCCCTCCTTCACCTCCTGACGGCTCCTCACCCCTCACTCCTCCTTCCCTTCCTGAATCCTCCTCACCCCTCCTTCACCTCTCGAGGCCTCCTCACC
>NW_024412421.1:36721258-36742844 GCF_014898765.1 Herpailurus yagouaroundi
ACCCCTCCTTCACCTCTCGAAGCCTCCTCACCCCTCACCCCTCCTTCTCCTCCTGAATCCTCCTCACCCCTCCTTCACCTCTTGAGGCCTCCTCACCCCTCACCCCTCCTTCACCTCCTGAGGCCTCCTCACCCCTCCTTCACCTCTCGAGGCCTCCTCACCCTTCACCCCTCCTTCACCTGCCGATGGCTCCTCACCCCTCACCCCTCCTTCTCCTCCTGAATCCTCCTCACCCCTCCTTCACCTCTTGAGGCCTCCTGACTCCTCACCCCTCACCTCTCCTTCACCTCTCAACGGCTCCTCAGCCCTCACCCCTCCTCCACCTCCCGATGGCTCCTCACCTCTCACCCCTCCTTCACCTCCCAATGGCTCCTCACCCCTCACCCCTCCTGCACCTCCTGAGGCCTCCTCACCCCTCCTTCACCTCCCGATGGCTCCTCACCCCTCACCCCTCCTTCATCTCCCGAGGCCTCGTCACCCTGAGTCCATATGTGCAGCACACGCTGTCCATCCGCTTTGTTCCCTCATACCATGTCTGGGGCTCCAGCCCACTCAGTTGTCATCTGCCAGGAAGGGCTTGAGGCCGGTGACACGGCTGGAGAGCATTCGCTCCGGGGGAGGCTGTCGTCGGACAGGATCCATCACGGGCCCAGCGCTGGCCGTCCGCGGGACTGGGGGCCAGTCCCCTCGCCCCTACTTGTCCCCAACAGCTAGGATGGCTTTTCCTGATGATGCAGCTGCTCAGCAGAATGCTGGTCTGGTGCCGGGACCTTGAGAGCAAAGGGACACGGATCCGGCCGAGTTGTGGTCGGCTGAATAAGGGCCCCCAAGACGTCCACGCCCTGACTGCAAGACCCCAGAAAGTGTGGTTGGCAGGATGTGGTGCACGTGGCTGTGTCGACTGGGGCCTCCTGCGGCCAGGAGACGCTGACGGGCAGCCCCTGGTCGTCTGCAGCACCCCCCTGCCCCCCGCACCCTGCACCCTGCACCCAGCCTCACCCTCACCCTCGGGCACAGACGTCCTCCTCATTCTCTGCTTTTCGTTTCACAGACTCTAATAGCGGCAGTAAAGCCAAGCATTCCCAAGGTGCGCGGACGTCCCGGGGCCCCGGGGTGACGCGGGCCACAGCGTGAGGCTGTGTCCCCGGCAGGCTCCGCACGCGGCTGGGTGGAAAACAGGTTGGGAGCCGGCGGGGGGGTGGAGGCCCCGTCTCCCTGCAGGTCAGTGCCGCGCGCCCCTCCCGCCCCCCTCCAGCTGGGTCTCCGGGCCGGGGAGGGCTCGTCTGTGCCGAGCCAAGAGCAGAACCACACAGACCGGAGGTTGTGTGAGATCCCGAGTCCCTTCGGGAAGGACTGTGGACAGCTGGTCGCAGGCGCCGGAAGGCTTGTCGGTAGGGAAGCAGTTGACCAGAATCTGCCTGAGGTCGGGGACTGCGAGCCTGACTCCGGGTCCCTCGGGAGACCCTGTGTGCCAGGACGGCTCCAGCGGGCTCTCCTGGAGGGTGGAGAGCCCTGGATTGCTGCCACAAAGACCCCCGTGGACACCGATTAGCTGCGCGGCCTCTTGGGCAAGTGGATGTTCTCTGCCAGCCTCAATCTCCCCACCTGCAAAGGGGACGATGCCCCCTGGGTCCTGGGGCCAGAGGGGTCCACTCTTCAGGACAGCTACAGAGGGCCTGTCCAGCATCTCTTGAGAGCCGAGAGCTGGTTTCCCACCCACAGTGGAACGAATCCATTTTCTAGTTAACCCTCTCTGGCGGAAGCAGACTTGTTGTTCCGGAAAAAACCTGAAGCTCGCATCCTTATTTTCTTGTCAGTTTCATTTGGCAGCTTCCTCAACCACACAACGTCCTGGGTTTCCTGTCAGAGGGTTGACGGTACGGATAAGTAAATTGTGCCTTCCTGGCAGGAGTGCCCGGCTGCCCGACAGACGGCGTGGGCGCCTCCGCGTGCGGCCAGTTTGCACCTCGAGACTTCCCTGGGCGCAGAGGCCTGTGCGACCCGCCCGATCGCCCATTTGAGTGGGTTCCCGGGCAGCTGCCCAGCCAGCCTGCCCCTCGGTCTGGTTTTTTTTCCCCCTTATCGAGGGGATTAAATGGTACTAACATACCGAAATGCACAAAATCACAGTGCAGAGCACGATCCTTGCTGTGTGCTCAGATTGCTGCCAGTGAATTAGGGTAAGAGGGCCTGAGGGTCGGGCGCGCATCGAGCCTTGTCCTGAGCCCGGAGACGAGGAGCTGGGGGCATCCACGCACAGGCAGCTCCGTGCGCCCCTAAGGATGGCTGTGTGGGGCCTGGACTGGAGCCTTCCCCTGAGGCTCAAAGCCCCAGGAAGCTGCCCACTTTGCCCCTTGGCCTGGGGAAGGTATGAAGAAACTTGCTTTGTGTCCAGGAATTTAAGTGGAGGCACCAAATCTTCACTGTCCGTGGGTCTGGTGACCACGGAGGCAGTCTGCACGGCACAAAGTCACAAGGATGAGAATTCACATAAAACAGAGGCCACAACCCAAGGAGCTGGTCAACCCAAATACATTTTCTGTTTCCCAGGATCCCTGGGAGGCTCCCAGGAAAAAAAGACTCCTACCCGCGATGAGGACACTGTGAAAAACCACATTAAGAATGAGCTTTCCTGAGGAGTAATAAGCCAACGGAGAATCGGCACTCTGTCAGCCAGAAGTAAGAGAACAGAGTAGAATAGATGTGTTTGTTTAAAGTTAGGATTTTTGGGGGCGCCTGTGTGGCTCAGTCGGTGGAGCGTCTGACTTCAGCTCAGGTCATGATCTCGCAGCCCATGAGTTCGAGCCCCATGTCAGGCTCTGTGATGACAGCTCGGAGCCTGGAGCCTGCTTGGAATTCTGTGTCTCCCCCTCTCTCTGCCCCTCCCCTGCTCACACGCTGTCTCTCTCTCAAAAATAAATAGATTAAAAAAATAATAATAAATAAAGCTAGGATTTTTTTTTTTTTTTTTTTTTGAGAGAGAGTGTGTGTGAGAGCATGAGTAGGGGAGAGAGGCAGAGAGGGAGAGAGAATCCCAAGCAGGCTCCACGTGGAGCCCGACACGGCTGGATCCCACTGCCCTGGGATCATGACCTGAGCCAAAATCAAGAGTCAGAGGCTCAACTGACTGAGCCACCCAGGTGCCCCTAAAATTAGGAAATTTTAATTTTTTTAATGTTTACTTATTTTTGAGAGAGAGACAGAGACAGACAGCACAAGCAGGGGAGGGCCAGAGAGAGAGGGAGACCCAGAATCCGAAGCAGGCTCCAGGCTCCGAGCTGTCAGCACAGAGCCCGACGCGGGGCTCGAACCCACGAACCATGAGATCCTGACCCGAGTCACAGTCAGAAGCTTAACCGATGTGGAATTGAGCAGGTGGAACTTATTTACAGGAGAGACGGGCCTGTTGAAATAGGAAACGGGCTGGGTGTGCTCCACGGGGACCCTAACAACGCCGGCTGGCAGTCAGGTCCAAGGAGCCCCCACACGCGAGAGGTGCCAGGTGCCGCGGGGAAGCCCAGGGCAGCGCTGGTGCTCGCGGGACACACAGCGCGAGAGGCAGCATCGAAGAAATTGAGGAAAAGTCAAGGCCTTGCCCTCCTGCATCTCAAAATCTACTCCAAAGCCGGGCTAATGAAGGAGCGCGGCACAGAAACCGCTAAGTGGGTTTTAAGAAATGGATGCAGAGTTTCATTTAGGATCAGTAACACTTCAAAGGAAGGGATCGTCGTACAGGACCAAGTGGTTAATCCACCACTTGGAAGAGAAGGATTTAGAGCCCTTCCTCACGCACAAGCTGAATTCTGCACGGATCGTGCAGCTAAATGTCAAAACAAAAAGTGTCAGAAGACAAGTAAAGTATTTTCATAATTCTGGCTGGGCAAAGACTCCCTCCCCCAAGCGCTAAATCCGTGCAGGACGAGACCGATGCATCTGGTGACTGCATGAGACACCCCCCCCCCCCCGCCCCCCACCGCCACCGTGAGAACCCAAGCCGGCCGGCAGGTGCGGCAGGGAGAAAACCCTCACGCTGTGTGACGACAGCACGGCAGACGCGTGTCGGCCCACAGACGTCCAAGCCCGGGCTGTCGGGGGCCCCGTGTCACCACAAGGCCCTTGTGAGAGGAGGTGGAGAAGACGTGACAGAAGCAGAGGTCAGGCCGGCACGGGGCATAAGCCCCAGAATTCGTGTGGGGTGGGGGTGCTTCTCTAGAAGCTGTGGAGGGGCAGGAGCGTCCGCAAGGAGCCAGCCCTGCCCGCACCCGGATCTTAGCCCCCTGAGAGCCCTGCCAGACTTCGGCCCTCCAGACGGAGGAGAACACGTCCAGCTGCTTTAACCAGGAAAGCGGGTGCTCGTCTGTCACAGCAGCGGCAAGAAGTTCATACAGACCGACGTGCACACTCAGGCCGGGTCTTCTGTAGATAATACGGACACGACCCCCAACGGGCCCAGCACCGAGGAGATGGTTCCAGAAGAAATACAAATGGTGTCCGGGGGAAGAGGTCAGCCACCTCGAGCCCCAGGGCCAAGGGAGGGGGTCCAGGGGGACGGCTTCGGCCAGGGCTGAGGGATGTTGCCTTGTCCCTGGCCCTGGCCCGTCCCCTGCCTTGGCCGTCGGGGTCCCGGCAGCCCGGCCTCCCCGTAGGCTCTCCCGAGACGCCACGGGGAGACGGTGGGAGGGCACCGTGGGCCATTGCTGAGCGCACACAGTGCGGGCTGAGGGTCGGAAGCCAGTCTTCGTTCAGTCTGAGCGCTCTTGAGAGCGTCTCCCCCCGACTGAACGCTCACCACGTGCTAGGCAGGGTTCCCTGCGCGTCCACGGTACAGAGCTGAAGCCACGGGCCGCCCGGGGCTGCCTGCCCCTGCCGCGTGCCACACTGCTGTACCGTCCCTCTCCCTCCCCAGGGAGGGTGGCAGGGCCGGCTTCCCAGGATGTGCGGGGGAAACGCGTGGCAGTGCCCGGATTCCATCCCTAAGAGGCCCGAGGGCTTAGGAATCACGAGATCGGGACCCACTGTTAACGACAGCTCCCCCTTTGTGTGGAGGGCAGTGTCTTCCACGTGGGCCCCCCAGCCCCCCACGCTGACCGCACCGACCCTGTGCCAGGCCCTGCTGTGCTCCGTGCGCTGCTCGTTACTGATGGCGGTCTGCCCCCAGACCGTTTCTCCGTCAGCCAGCCTCACTGGGCGGGTCACCCCGTGACCTAGAGCAGGATCCGCGGTCCCTGGAGTGCCTTCGTGTCTCTGCTCCCCCACCGGATGGCACGTGACCTCTGGCAGGTGTCACCAGGCCAGGCCTCCACCTGTCCCCCCCCCAACCCCATTTGTAAGGTGGGGGGGTCCTAACATTAGCCTCGCGGGGCTGTCTGCGGGATTGACCCTGCGCCTGCGGTATAGACCCAGCCTGGGGAGGGGGTGTGAGCTCTGACTCACAGACTCACGGCTGGGGTCTGGATTAATGCTTCAAGTGGGGAGCCACCTGCCCCGAGGGAGTGAAGTTTTGTTCCCTTCCAGAGTATGCTGATGTCTGCGCTGGAACGAGTGCTAGGCTCTGCCAGGGCCACCCTCCAGTGCCCGGCGTGGCCTCAGGGGGGACGAGGCTCCTGGTAACCATCTCCAGGCCCGGGGCGGTCTTCGATCAGGAGAGTCTCTGTTTATTCAATGGTATAAACATGTTCCAAGGTGGGTGGGCCCGCCTGCCCCACCGAGCTGCCAAGAGCTGGGAGGGGAGGGGGGCTGCTGCCGTCTGAGCCCCGCCCTCCCCGATGGCCCCGGCGTCATCCCTGCACCCAGCTACCGGCACTGGCTGGCCGGCGACCCACACCCTCCGCGTGCACGGTTCAGGGACCGTGACGCAGTTTCGGTCCCCGCCAGGGCAAGGACCTGCCGCCGTTTCTGTGTGTACGTTAACTGCCTTTACTCTCCCAAAGCCTCTGATAGCATCGGGCCCCCGGCCTCCGGGCCCCCCTGCCTCCCTGCCTCCCTCTTCCCGTCACGTTTACCGAGGGCCAGTGGTGTGTCCGGTGCCGCAGAGTCAGCAGAGGGCCGGGAGCAGAACCAGTGCTCTCGGGTAGATGGATGCACAGAAAGGCGGTTATACCCAGGAGGGGATGTGCGGCAGGGCAGAGGCGCAGCCGAGGGGAGCGCCCGGCCCAGCCTGTGGGGGCGAAGGGCACCGGGAGCCAGAGGGGCTGGGGTGCGTGGCAGGAGCAGAAGCAAAGCGGGGGACAGGAAGTGGGGGGATGGGAAGCGGGGACAGTTCAGTACAAAGTGGGGAGCAAAGAACAAAGGGGGAGGAGAAGAGGGGGGAGGAGCCAAAATGTTGGAGGCGCTTGAAGGCTTTCATGGAAAGAAGCCCAGACTGTCTGTGTGTTGGGCTCAGAAGAGTCTGCTGTGAGTCATGTACACTTTAGTATGAATGTACGAGTGTTGCTTCCATAGGTTGATTTTTGTGTACTCCCGAAAGGATTGCGAACCCCTGAATCTGGCCGGGGCGGTGGTTTGGAAGTAAGAGAGGGTGGGAGATGCATGGTCCGGGCCCCAGAGCTGCTCTGGGCCGGCGCACCTTTCAGAAAGGGAGCCTGGGCACCTGGTGCTCTCAGGGGTGGCCCAGGGTGGGGTCTTGTCCCCACGGAGCTGCGCCGTCTGCTTGCTGGTCAGGTGTGTCTGACTTAAGCGGCCGTGCTCGGTGTTGCCACGAGGGGCCGTTCAGTAGAATAAAATACTACCGAGTGTTTGCTGGGTGTCCCCCCACCCCTCCGATGTCCCGTCTGCAGGCAGTGACAGGTGACAGGACAAAGGATCTCTCGCGGTTAATGCCAGCTGCCCATGTCCGACGAGGGGAACGAAATCGATCGTGCCCCTCCAGCTGCGGTCACCGTCTGCGCCTCGCGATGAAAGTTCGCCACACTTTTCTGTCCCCGTTCTCAAGGACGGATGTGTGAGAGATTCAGCGTGCCGCACTGGGACGGTTTGAGGTTAACTTTTGCCTTTGAACGAAAGATTCTTCACGATCTGCGTTTTCTGGGTCCTCCTCCGAGTGCCCGCGCGGCCCAGCAAAGCCCCTGCGTCCCGACGAGAGAGCAGAGCTCTGGGCTTCCGTTTAACCCAAAATGAGGAGGTGATCCATGGAAGGGGCAGCAGTTTCGGGTCATTACACGCCTCTGTTACCTTTTTAAGATTAGAAATGTGGTTTGGGGGGCTCCTGGGGGGCTCAGTCAGTTGGACCTCGACTTCGGCTCAGGTCACGATCTCGCGGTCCGTGGGTTCGAGCCCCGCGTCGGGCTCTGTGCCGACGGCTCGGGGCCCGGAGCCCGCTTCGGATTCTGGGTCTCCCTCTCTCTCTGCCCCTTCCCCCGCTCTCTCTCTCTCTTTCTGAGCCGTCACCACCTCTTCATCCTACGGCTCCCGGGCCTCGTTCACCACTGGCGCTGCACCCCCCACCAGGACCCCCTGGTCGAGTGTGCCCGGCCAGAAGCAGGACAGGAGGGAGGCATCTCACCCCCTGGGCGGGCGCAGCTCTCCGGCTATCGTTTCGCAGAGGACACGCCATCCCGGGGCGGGACCGGAGAGGCCTGCAGCCCGAGGGACAGCTTTGCCAGCGAGAAAAGGGGTCACGCAGAGGCCCCGGGGCCTCCTCCGGCAGCTCTTCAGGCAACAATGAGGGAGCGGGGAGTTCACGGAACTGCCGGGATGGGAGGGCCGGAGGGGCCGGAGGGACAAACGGGCAGTCCCAGGGTTAGGGTCAGCGGGCCAGCTGTGTTTAGAGTGTCCCTGGGCATCGGGGGTGCCGGGGTGGACGCGTCACGGCCCCGGAGCCGTCCACGGCGTGCTCCCCGGAGCCTGCGAGGACGGGGCCTTGCGTGGCAAAGCGCAGCCATGACGAAGGACCCGGCTCACCCGCGGTCATGGGGCACGTGGGGGCCTCGCCGTGTCTGTTTCTGTGGAGCCAGCCACGGCCATCCAATCCTCCCCTGGTCTGTGGGGCTGGGGTCTGTCCCTCGGCAGAGGACGTCTGTCGGGTCCCTGACTCTCGCCCCCCCCGGAACTGTAGCCCCAGAGCAGAGACCAGGTCACCAGCCTCGCTCTTTACCAGCCCTGCTCTGAGCCGCCAGCCTCTGTGGGCTCGGGTCCACGTGGGGCAGGGAGTTAGTAAACGGTGCTTGCGTCTGGGACTCGCGCTGAGAGCCCATCTTCCCCACAGTAGCAAGGGGACACGTGTCCGGTGGTCTTACCTCTGAAGACCGCCCCCCCGCAAAGCTCCCAAGGACACACAGCCGTTGGATCTCAGCGGGTCATTCCCCCCCCCTTAAAGTTTATTTATTTACTTTGAGAGAGCCAGAGACAGCGTAAACAGGGGAGAGGCAGAGAAGGAGGAGGGCTGCCAGCACAGAGCCCCACGTGGGGCTCGACCTCCCGAAACTGTGAATTCACCACCTGAGCCAAGACCAAGAGTCAGACGCTTAACCGACCGAGCCCCCCAGGCGCCCCTCGGCCCCCAGTTTCAATCTCAGCACCAACACAAGTTGGGCACATTCTTTCCTCTCTTCAGGTCCCAGATTCTTCCTTGCAAAACAGGAGTCAGAGCAAGTCTTTGAACTCTTGCGCCCAGCAAACTCCTACGTATCCTTCAAAGCCCTGGTCCTGTGCCTCTTCTCTCAGAGTGGAGACAGCTTGCTGTCCTCTGGGGCTTTGCTGTGCACCTACCATAAAACCTGCCCTGTGTCACATACCTCCGTATCTGTCGCGTCCCACGGGCAGGCAAGCACACACCCACCCTGGCACCTGTGCGGGTTCCAGAGTGTTTATCGGTCGAACAAAAGGGGAGACTACAAACTCCCTCAAAGCTGGCTGTTTTCTTGGGGCCCTTGCTGAAGGGGGCTGTTTTGAATACACCCTGATTCTCTCCTCGGTGTGCAGAATGACGCCTGGGAAGACTGCTTTCTGGAGCACAACCCGGGGCGTGTGGCTGCAGCCCACCCGGGAAGCTCTTTCCCACCCCCGGCCCGGCCTCGCCGCCCGCGAGGCTGCCGTTGGACCTGGAGGGCTCGCTGGCTGAGACCCAGGCTGTCCCCCACAGGAGAGGAGGAGGATGTCTTCGGGGAGCTGCCTGCGTGGCTGGCGTGCTCCGGGCTCACGGTAGGTGGCTGACCGGTCCCCCCAGCAGGCCGCCCGCCGCACCCTCCGCCCGCAGGCAGGACGCCAGGTGAGAGTGACCGCTGGACCGGGGGAAGTCCGCATTTTGCGGTGTGGTAGCAAACTCCCCACCGGGGAGCTGTGATCTGGGCCACCGTGGATGCCTGAGAGCCGCCAGCGCTCCCAGCGGGGATTGTGACCCGCTGTTAGAGCTCCGGCTTTGCACCAGCTGGCCGGGTGGCCTCACCGTCAAGGGGGAGGGCGGGACTTTATTGGTCTCTCCTCAGTGCTTTCGTAAACTCGCACCATTAGTGAAAGTTTGGGGGTCACCTCTAGATTAGCACCGTGTGTAAAAGGTTGTTAAGAGCACAGAGATCTGGGGACTTGAGATGTTACAGAATGGGCTCATGGGACGCGTTTTTCCGCTCCGGGCTTCCCTCGGGGGGCTGGGTTGGGGTCTGCGAATCGATAGTCTGAAAGGAGTCCATGGCATCTGGGGAGAAGACACGTCTGCCCCCTGCTCGGTTCTCAGGTTTACGTGGGCACAAGGATCGCGTGAAGGGCTTGTTAAAGTGCAAGTATTTGGGACCCCTCTGCCCCCAAATGCATTCAGAGCCTGGCGTCGAGCCCAGGAATCTGCATTGTAAATCGGCCCCCAGATGACTCTGCTGAACGTAGGTGGTCTTCCGACCACACAGCAGAAACCTCTGCCAGGATCGTTAATGGTGCCACGTGAGCAGGGCTCATAAAAAGCAGGGTGGGTCTTACGTGGGAGCTTTGGACTTTCAGGTTTTGAACCGCAATAGCCAGGAGAGGCTGGATGAATAGGGGCTTGAGAGGAAGGATTCTGCCTGCACTCGTTTTATTTATGCATTATTTTTATGGTAGTGAAATACACCTAACGTGAAACTCACCCTCTTCACCATTTGTGGGGCACGTTTCTAGGGCATCGGGTATATTCGCGTTGCCACGCGACCGTCCCAGCCAACCTTCCGCCCTCCCAGACTGGAACCCGGCCCCCATTAAACACCGATCCCCTCCCCCCCCCCCCCCCCCTCCCCCCCCCCCCCCATCCGCTCTGTATGAGTCCGACTCCTCTGGGGACCCCATATGAGTGGGATCTTACAGCGTTTGCCCCTCTGTGTCTGGCTCACCTCAGCCTAAGGTCCTCCAGGTTCATCCAGCTTGTAGCAGGTGTCCAGATGTCCTTACTTTTAAGGGGTGGATCACATTCTGTTGCACGGAGAGACCGTGTTGTGTCCACCATTCGCCCATCGACGGACACCTGGGTTATTGTGAGTCACGCCGCTGCGAGCATGGGCGTGCAAGTCTCCGTCCGAGACCCTGCTCTCGGTTCTTTGGGGGATATGCCCGGGAATAGAAGTTCCGCGTTGTATGGTAATTCCATTTTAATTTTTTTTTTTTTTTTTTTTTGAGGAAGCTGGATTCCTGGTTTCTTTGACTCTTGGTTTGCCCCGAAACATCAAGGAAAATCTTCCCCTGTCGCCTTCCTATAACTTGCCTCTTTCTCTTTTGTAAGTTTTCATTCATGTATTTTGAGAGAGCGAAAGAACGCATGTGCGCACGCGCACGCAGGGGAGGGGCGCAGAGAGGGCGCCGCCCTGACGCGGGGCTCAAACTCGTGAACCCTAAGATCACGCCTGAGCTGAAACCAAGAGTTGGACCTTAACCAACTGAGCCCCCCCAGGCGGCCCTCTACAAGTCACTTCTAAAAAATCTTTTTTAAATGTTTATTTTCGAGACAGAGACAGAGCGTGAGCCGGGGAGGGGCCAGGAGAGAGGGAGGCGCAGAATCCGAAGCAGGTTCCGGGTTCGGAGCCGTCAGCACAGAGCCCGACGCGGGGCTCGAACTCGTCAACTGCGAGATCATGAACTGAGTCGCCGTGGGACGCTCAACCCACCGAGCCCCCAGGCGCCCCTCTCTAAGTCACTTCTAATTTGCTATATTCCCTCCTGGTCTCCCAGCCCCCGAGGAAGGCGCTCACACCTTTTGCTGCTGTGTAGTGCACGTGCTGTGGGCCACGGCGTCCCTCCTCGCCCCTCGACGGCCGTCCGCTCGGGTGGGGATCCACACAGCCGGCCCCGCCCTTGCTCCCGCCCTGCGGACTTGGGTCCCGTGTGGGGCGAACCGGCACACACAGAGGTGGGGCCCGCCGCTTACGAGCCGTCGCAGCGCAGGGGGTCGTGAGCTGCGAGGAGGCGCCAGACCCGTCGTCTCGCACAACCGGAGAAGCGTCACAGGATCCCACGGGGGCGCCGGACTCTCCTCTCGAGCTGTGCGGTGTGACCCGGTGGGGAAACTGAGAGCAGAGGCCACGGGTCTGCATCCCTCGGGCCCAGGAGGGGGTCACGGCCGTCGGGAGTACCACGCGGTCCCGAAATGCCAAGCGCGGTCCTCCGGAGGGAGCACGTGCAGACGCAGGAGAGCCGTGCCCGCTGGACACGGAACGCTGGTGGCAGCCACGTCCTGGGACCACCTGTGGCTGACGTGGAGTGCGGGGCCTGGTGAGGACGTGTCCCCCAGGTCTTGACTGTTAGCTTTTTTTTTTTTTTTTCAATAAGATAAAGAAGGAAATTCGTGGAGCAAAAAAGTCACCTCGTTGTCATGATGTTTATAAACACGATGGGTATTTGGACATTTCATGTTACCCAACGACAGAAGCAAACAAGGAAGGGAAGATCTGTTTTGTCCAGAGTAACTCGGTTACTTGAGACGGAGAAACGCCCCCACCCTGTAGCTCATCAGCGGTTCTGAGAACTGGGGCCGAGGATCGTGGTCGGCCTGGAAAGCCCACGTGGGCCCTTGGCCTGGCTCATTCGGTTGCTTAGCAACATCCGAAACTGTGGAAACTCGAGCTGCCGGGGTTTGAAAGCGCGTGCGCCTGCGCGTGTCCCGGATGGAACCCTGAACTGGAATTGGCGGCGGTCGCCCCTGCTCTCCGCCAGCCTCGCCCCCGTGGCACCCCCGCCCTGCCTGGGGCCGTGGCTCGTCAACCACAGTCCTTGAAAAGTCCCCGGAGACACGGCCCGTGCGGGAGGCCTCCCTCCAGGTACCCGTGTTCAAAGTGCGTCTGTGAAGGCGCCTGGCTGGTTCAGCGGGTTGAGCGTCTGGCTCTTGATTCCGGCTCAGGTCACATCTCCCGGTTCGTGGGTTCGAGCATGGAGCCCGCCTGGGATTCTCTCGCTCCCTTTCTCTGTCCCCGCCCCTCCCACCGTGGGCTGGCACTCTCTCTCTGTCTCAAAACAAAAAAACCTTGAAAAGGTGCCTCTGCGGTCATCCTTTGGCACAATTATGTCTGTCCCACCGCCCGTTCTAGCGTCTTGTATGTGGATGGCAGCACTGTGATCGTTCACCGCGATGCTTTTAGCAAACAGCTAACAGATGCTTCCGTGCACCCCCCGGGGTTCTATGAACGTGCCCCGTAACTGGACCCGCTGTTCAGGGAGAGTAGAGTCTTCATTCTGGCAACTTCTGTTTTCTGGTTTTGTTTCGTTTTTTTTCCTTTCTAATGTTCATTTATTTTTGAGAGCACGGGAGTGGGGGAGGGGACCAAGAGAGGGGGCGCAGAGGATCTGAAGCGGGCTCTGCGCTCACAGCGGAGAGCCCAACGTGGGGCTCGAGCTCACGAACCGTGAGACCACGACCTGAGCCAAAGTCGGACGCTGAGCCGACCGAGGCCCCCCCACCCCCTCCAGGCGCCCCTCCTCCGGCCACTTCTAAATTGAACTTCACTTCGTGAGAAACTGAGCCCCAGAATCGGGTGGGGAACACGTTCGTCCGGGCGTACTCGAGTGACCACAACGAGAACGCAGAACTTGCTTCAAGTGACAAAGTTGGGGGGCCCTGGAAACCCAGAGAACACTTTCTTGACTAAGCAAGGCTTGCGTCAAGGATGTGCTTCTGCAGAGGGGCTAACGTTCCCACACCAGCCGTAGATTTTTCTCCATTCCCTCACATGGCGAAAATTAAAAAAAAATTAAAATTCCTGCCTCCCCCGCCCTCGGGAGGCCGGGAAGCGGGGTGAGCCCGATGGACAGACGACTCGAGAGAGAGCAGGGGCTGGGGACGGAGGGGCGGGGGGACGGCGAGGAGGCAGTTGTGCGGAGGAGGTCAGGCCTTCCTTCCAGAACGTTGACGGGAGACAACTCTGAGAAATGCAGCAAAGGGAGAGCTCGTTGTAGAACGCGTCGAAAAAATACCACCGTTTGGCTACAATCTGCACTCGGCGCTGCTTTGCGCCACAGCCAACGTGAGACCCTCCGCGAGGGGGCGCCGGCGGTGGAAACGGTGCGCAGCCGGGAGGACCGCAGGCGGGCGCTCGGGTGTCCAAGGGGCTTCCCGACATTCCCCTGTGGCGTTCCCTCACGTGGGGGTGGGGACGTGGCTGCTTCTCACGCCAGGTGCCGGCCGGAACCGCGGCCTGGGCAGCTGGGGACCCCGGCCGTCCCCGGGGCGCGGCCGAGCTCCGCCTGGCCCGCCGACTCCCTCCCCGTCGGAATCTGCCCCGCGGGTCCCCCCCGCTCCCGTCTGTGGCCGGTGCCAGCCGCGACTGAGTCACAGGGAGCAGGGGCGCCCTCGGAAATGCTTCATCCTGACGTCTGTGCTCATGTGTTTTATCGGGAAAAAAATCATTAACCTCTACCTGGGTCTCTGGGTGAATTTGGGGTTTCTTTTTGTTTTTGTTTTTGTGTTTTTACCGCAAGAATTACTTAGCAGTTGGTAGACCCCTTCTCTCCTTTGAAAACAGCTTCGCGTGCAGAGAAGCCTCTCTTGCCGGGAATTCTGAGATGCTCTAGAGGCACACGGGGCACTGGGAGCCCTTCCATGACTGTGGCCACCCGCTACGTGTTTCTTCACAAACGGCGGTCTGATGAGTTGCCAGACTCGAACCATTTGGGTTTCCAGTGGTGATGTTGGACCGGGGGCAAGTTTCTGTCCAGGGGATTTGCTCCAAATGCTGTTTCCTTCGTGCTGCTTGCCGAGAAGGCGGGATCCCGGGGCCGTGCATGTCCCCGGCACCGCTGACCTGGGCTGGGGTCTGCCGCCATTACTGACATCCACGCCGGGTTCCGGATGGTGTGAAGGGGGTCCCTCCCGGCCAGAGGGCACTTCGTTCTGGAACCTCTGCTGCCCCAGGCAGATCGGCAGGGCCTGGGGGGGGGGGGGGGGGGAGGAGAGGAGGCCCATGCACGGTCCAGGGAGGCGCCTTCAGAAACCCCCCCCGAGCCGAGGACAAGGGGGCAGAGCGGGGGTGACTGAAGTGTGGCTCGACCCCAGCGCTCTCCAGATGGAGTTTCTCTTGCCGTCACGGGGGGAGGTGCTGGGGTTCCACCGTGCACCCTTGGCCAAAACTCCCTCCCCAGCCCCTTTGCGCATAAATCAGGAGGTCAGCGTCGGTGGTTCCCCGCATCTCACGCAATGCCGACGTCCCGGAGTGGGCGAGATCCCTGGTGTTTTGCACGGAAAAAGCAAATGCGAAGATGAGGGGGATTTTTCTCCAAGTGGGGCAGAAAGATGTGCCCCCCTGACCCCCCTGCACAGGGCGAGGGGGATCTCCCTGTTTGCCTGTTGGATGCGCGAGCTGCGTGCGCCTGGAGGGGCCGCCGCCTTCCGCGAGGTCCCCGTCACACAGGGTCAGCTCGGGCTGCCACGGCACAACACCACAGCAGGGTTTAAACGGCAATTACTCTCTTCTGATCCCGGGGCCTGGAAGTGTGAGAGTAAGGTGCCGGCCGAAGTAGGTTCCAGCCGAGGCCTCTCTGACCGTCTCCTCTGTGCGAGCCCAGACGCAGCCTCTCCCGGAAAGGCCCCCGGTCCTGCTGGACCTCACGTGACCATCACCTCCCCAAAGGCCCCGCCTGCAAACGCTGTCATGTTGGGGGTCAGGCTGCACACGTTCGGTCCCCAACGATGCGTGAGCCCGCGTCTTCATCATTCTGGTCCCCTCTGTCCCCCCCAGGGCCTTTCCGCTCTTCTGAGCATCTTTACAAAATGCCAGGGTCTTACCACCGAGCCGGGCCGCGGGGACAGATGGATAGGGGCCTCTTTCCCTTTGGTCTGAGGAGGTGACATCTGGTGGGAACCAAGAGGCCCCGCCACCTGTCATCTCGAGGACGTCAGGCCCTCAGAAGAGACAGCACGCATGGACTGTGTGGGTCACAGGGGGCGGGTCGTAGGCGCAAGCCTCTCACGCACGTCTGGCCGGATACCATCCACGCCTGCACAGACACGGGGGGCACGGGTTTCGGTTTTGTACCAGGGGCTTGGATTGCACGCCCTGACCCACAGCCGCGGCTTCGCTCAGCCTATCCCGCGTGGCTCCATTTCTGTGCGTCCGGCCCGGCCTCCTTCCTTCGCGTGGCAGCGTGTGTCCCACAGGGAGGAGGAACCCCGCCGGCTGTGACCTGCCCCCTGCCAATCACCCTCAAGGGATTCTGGGATTTTGCTGTTTCCGGCGACATCGTACTCATCTCCTCTTACGCACTCGCGCTTCTTAAACATGGGCGCGTCGAGTCCGGCATCCAGGTGTGTCTCCGCTTCTGGCGACGTCCTGTATTAACGTTCCTCCTTATCCGTGTTAATCTGACGGGTACACGGGGCCCTTCCTGGTCTTAGTTAGTTTCCTGGCAGTTCTGACGCCAAGAGGAGACCGAGTCCTTGGTGACGGGAAGGCCACCTGTTCCGCTGAGGGGCGCAGAGCCGGTGGTCTGGCCCTGCGTGCCTGCAGCCACGACTCCTGGCCTCCCCAGCTTTGCTCTCCTCCGTGCTTGTCAGACCAGTGGGCTGGGCCAGGCGGGAAGAACTGGGGGCCCTGAGTCAGAGAGGGAGGACCTGTACCAGGGTCCTTGGCCACCAGTGGGGGCTGGGCACCGGCAGGCGTGGGGAGCACCCACGGCACGGCGCTGTGAGGGACGCGGGAGAACACAAAAATGCCCGCACTTGCAGCAAGCGTCCCTTTCCCAGACCCGTCGTGGAGCGAGTGGGGCCAGAGCGAGAGCCGCCCTCCCCGGTTCAGCACGACATGGCGTGGGGCAGGGCGCCACGGTCAGCAGCGTCTGGAACGCGGTCGCGCGGCACGGAGGGTCTGACGGGGCCACGCTCGGAGCACGACGGACGGGGCAGACTGCCGATGCCGCCCGCGTGGAAATGGGAGAGGCCACCGGGAGCAGTGATCTCTGAACTCGGTGTCCCCAGAGTGGAGGTGGGACACAAAGCACAGAGAAAGCAGCCAGTGGTTCCCCGGAGCCTCTTCGGTGGGGAGCTGTCGACAAGCACACCTCGACTTCCCCCCGTCGGTTATCTGAGCCCCGGACGTTGCCGAGCCCGTGCCGCGCATTAGCGGTGGAGGCTGGAGACTCCTCCCTGAGACGTGCGCTCACGTGATGGCCCGCTGCCCGCTGTTTTGCAAGAAGACGCTAGAAGAACGTACTTGCGGAAAGACCATCGCGTTCGCCTCTGTATTTTTCACAGTTGTTCGGCGCCCGCCGCACAGCGGGGCCACGAGAGCTGTCTGCGCCGGGGCCCCCGTCAGGCGCACCCTCGGCTGACTCCCCACGTCCTCCGACTGCCTTCATCTGACACACCCCACACCTGCTTGCATGGAACGGAATACAGAACCTTGGAGGTGATGCTGAGCAGACGCGGGACCTCTGTCCCTGTCCCCTCCCCGCCAACTGCCGTTGGTCTGTTCACGGGAGGGTGGACTGTCCCCCGGCTCCATCGTTCACTGGCCCTGGGCGTCTGCCTTCAGTGTCAAGACCTAGCGTCGGGCTGTGTCCTCGGTCACGCGTGCTCTGAAACGGCAGTAGACGGGACCACGTGGCTGTGCCTGCACCTGCTGACGTGAAGTCTCGCGTGTCGGATGCAAGTCCGTGGCACTGAATCGGGCGAGGAAGAATAAGACGTCAGGGGCCTCCTGTTTCCAACGGGGGGGGGGGGGGGCGCGTGGACCTCGTCGGTGAGCATCGCAGCCGGGCCCGTGTGGCGCGTGAGGCGGGGTGGGTCCGTAGGATCACGGACCCCGAAGGGAGTAGCTTCCGAAGTGAGCCCTGAAGGGGGCCCGGGAGGAACCGAGCAGAGCCCAGAGTGGGTGGAGAGCCGCTAATGAAATGGTCCAAAGTCACCGTAGCGGTAACTGCCATCGCGTACTCTGCGTGCGTCACGGGCCACGTTTGCGTTTGCTCATCTCATCTACACGACAGCCCCACCGTCTACGACTCGTTAAACTCGAATAAAAATTAGCATTCCTAGAAAAGACAACCCAGGTTTTTAAACCAGCAAAGACTGAATGGGCACGTGATAAAAATCTCCACGTGGCCAAAAACCACGAAGAGGGACTTGAGGTCATTAGTCATTAGGGAGCCACAAGCATAAACCACAACAGGTGTGAGAAACCGTCACCCGAGTGGCCAGACCATCGGTCATTTCCATCTGGAAACGTCGTTTGATTTATCTTCCAGCTCATGAAGTCCTTCTTCAGTGAGGCCTAATGATCAAATTCTGGATTCCAGTTTTTACATTTCTCAGTTCCAGAATCCTCCCTGGCTCCTTGTTAAGCGCTGCCACGGTGCCGAAACGCTCAGTCTTTTCCGCCCTTGAAGTCCACCACCGCCTTCCACGGCGCCGTTTCTGTTGCGAGGAGGCAGCCTCCCCCCGCCACCCCCCTCCCCAGGAACATACGGAGAAGCCCGCAGCCAGAGCCGAAGCCGTTGTTCGGACATTTGAGACCCCAGACTCCACGGAGAGACACTTGGGGAAGAGCAGGCGTGGAACCGTGTGCTGCATCATGGCTGCCCGTGCCCGTGGTCCGCATCCGGTCCTCACGGCCCCGGGTCAGTGTCGGCACCAGCCACGTCCCACTGCTGAGGAGGGAGGCTCGCGGGGAAGGACCCACGTGCTGCTTGCCTGATTTTGCAAGAGCCGGTCAGGACCCCGGTGTTGCGCGGTTCCCCAGGGCTGCCCTGCTCCCGTCTGCCTCGCCTGCCTCCGCGTCGCGGGAGCGGCGTTGGGCTGTGTTGCGGGTAGCCCGTCAGCGCTGGTCAGAGGCACGAATGGACGAACGAAGGAATGAATGAAACGGCACAGCGGGAACCTGAAACCTCGTCTCCTTGCAACCTGTGCGCTGGCTTCTCCCACCGTGACTCCCCCCACACAAGGACCGGCGGACGAGTCTTCTGGGCGGTTTTATGAGGATGGGAGGGACACGAGCAGTGCCGCGAAGAGGCACGAATTCTGTGGGCGCGGTGAAAATGTGGATTCTGACGAGCGGGTCTGGGGGGGCCTGCGATGCCGTGCCCCTCGCGGTGATGCCCGTGCTGCTGGCTCACAGGCGGCGCTGCGAAGGGTGTGGGTGACGAGGGCATCCAGGGTTGGGGACGATGCCCGTGGGAAGTGTGTGCCCGGCGGGGGGGGGGCCGCCCCGCACCACGGCCCTGAGCTCAGGTGGTTTTAATGTGGCTTTATTGAGATAAAATTCACCTACTGTTGAATCTATTTGAAGGCACAGTTCAGTTTTCGGTGTGTTCATGGCGTTGTGCGAATACCACCCGTGGTTCATTTTAGAACATTTTCGTCACCCCAGAAGGAAACCCCGCGCCCAGTGTCTGTCACCCCCGATTCCCCTCCCGCAGCTCCTGCAAACCGCGAATCTCCCTCTGTCTCATTTCACATAAATGGGACCACGCACCATCGGCCTGTGACGACCGGCTCCCTTCCGTCGGCCTCACGTTTCCATGGCCCGTGAGGGCTTCATCCGGGTGCGGGTCCGACCCCAGCACACGGCGCGCCCGCCGTTTACCCGTTAGTTTGGTGGATGCTTCTGTTTCCGGGTTTGGGCTGGGGTGAATAATGCTGCACCGTTCGCGTGGACACGTGTCTTCATTTGTCTCGGGCGCACGTCCGTCTGGGAGCGGAGCTGCAGGGTCGCGTGGTGACCGTGTCCCGTGTTTGGAGGGGACGTCCCCTCCTTTCCGTCCCCACCGGCACCGAGTGAGGGTTCTGATTCCCCGTCCTACAGACATGACCATCTGTCCTTCGACAGGAGCCGCTGTAACGAGTCAGAAGCGTCTCTCGCGGTTTTGGTTTGCGTTTCCCGGTCGCTAATGGTGGGGGATCTTTCCCCTGCGCCCGTGTAAACGTCTCCTTTGTTCTTTTTCATTGTGGACTCGCGGGATTTCTTCATACGCTATGAATACAAGTCCCCTGTCGGGGAGATGACTTGCAAGTATTTTCTCTCATTCTGTGTCCTTTCGCTTTCTTGATGGTGTCCAAAATCTGGCATTTTGACCCGGTACAACGTGCGTATTTTAAAAACCTTTTCTCGCTTAGCTTTTGATGTCACGTCTGAGAGAGACCGCTGCCCAACCCAGGCTCGCGACGGTTTGCGACCTCACCTTCCGAGGCCTGCGCTTGAGCTCTCGTGTGTAGGTCTCGGAGCCTCGTTGAGTTCATCTTTGCTGTTCTGCGCCCCCCCCCTCCACCCCCCGCTTCATTCTCTGGCACGTGGGTGTCCCGCCGTCAGCTCCACCTGGCGAAGAGACCGTCCTTCCCCCACCGAGCAGCCGTGGCGTCCTCGTCGAGAATCAGGTTGCGCGTACGTGCGAGGGCTCAGGGGGCAGATTCTCGCAGTCGGGGCACAGATGAAGGCCTGCGTCGTCCTGCCGTCGTGAGGGATCCGTGGCATAGTCGGCGAGAGGAGGGCGCGGGGGCCGGCGGGGGCTCGGGGAGGCTGTGCCCCCGCCGAACACGCTGCTGCAGAGGCGCGGCCGGAGCCCAGGCTCCCGCAGCCGTCTCGTTGCCGTGCCAACACGACCTGGCCCGCGCACCGCCAACCTGGCGGGCACGGATGGAAAGAATGACTCCGTCCTTTCACGGAGAGGGACGATGATCTCAGGTGAGGGGCCGGGATTTGGAACCAGATGTCCTTGGTAACAAAGAGTCCGGGAAAACGTGGCCCCGGCCGTGTTTCCAGGGCGGCCGCTTCACCCCTGCTTTCCCCCAGGCCCGGCAGCCGCAGGAGGCGTTTCTTCCCTGCGCGGGCCTGGCCGGGCCTCCAGGCTTCCCGAATCGCTCCAGGCGGCCGGCCGGGGGCTGACGCCAAGAACCCCCCACCCCACGGGCCTCCCCGGCAGTTTCCCAAAGGCCCGGCGTCCGGAATCCTTCCCGCCAGAATGTTCCGTGCTCCTCCTGGGTTCTGCGGGCCGCCTCCTGGCGCGAAGTGGGCGCCGTGTCGTGTCACGGGGGGACCTCGTGCGGCTGGCTCAGACAGGACCCGCTTGCCGCTGCTTCGCGCGCTCCAGGAACCTCGTCGGTGCCACGTCCGACTTCCTGTGCGAGATCCCGACGAGGGTCGCTCTTCCGTCTCAGTGGTGGCTCACGGGGCGGCCGTCCCTTGTCCCCGTGGTCCCCCACCACTCCCGCCGAGGGCCGGTGCTGTACCCTCGGGGGCGGGCAGTGCCCATCTCTCGGGGGCTCCCGAGGCCTCAAAACCACACCGGGCAGACCCTCTCGGGAGCCAAAACCGCCACGGCGGGTGGGCGCCGCCAGGAGAGGCTGACTCGGTCCGCCGCGGGGCCGGCGAAGCGATGCCCGGGCCCTCCCTCTGGGCCGCCCTCCTCGACCGGAGCCCCCCCAGTGCTGCTGCAGAGGTCTTGTCCGCCCCCGCCTTCTGAGACACCGCCCCTCTAGCCCCTGCGTTACATCCCCTGCTTCTCCGTCGTCACGAGGCGACTGTGCATCCCCACGAGGGCAGGGACGGCCAGCCTGGTCACCGCGGAGCGCCGGCAGCCGTGGGCACTCGCGGGGCCTTGCCGGAAGCTGGTCGGGGCGAGGTCCGGCCCCTCGGACCCAGGTTTTCCCGCCCGGTCTCCCTCTCTCTCCGCCAGCACGGACTTTTCTCGCATCTCCCTCACCTGCTTAGAGAGGCGCCCGGCTCCTCCTGCCTTCAGGATAACCCCCGAGACTTCCCGTTGTCTCTCCCCGAGCCTGTGTCCATCCCTAGGAGCCAGTCCTGCCACACGTCCAGGGGTTCCGTCCCCCACTCCCCTGCAGGTGCCCCCCTCCTGCCCTGCCCGGAGGAGGACCCCAGAGCCAGCATCCTGGTCCCCGGTCCGCAGACCGCCTCGGGCAGCGTGGGCTGCAGCTGAGGGAGAGGACGCCGTGCGGGGGCACCGCGGCTGTGGAGATCTGTGGGAAGGAGGGGGGCAGCACTGCCTGCGCGTGCCCGGCAGTGCCTGGCCCTCGGGGTGGCCCTGGGCTGGCCATGCTCGTCATCCTGGCACATGGGAGTGGCATGGGCTTGTCCGCGCCTGTGCCCGGAGCTCCTGGTGGACGGGCGCGCTCCGTGTGCTGGGGCCCTCGCACGAGGAGGAGCGGAGGACTGTCTGGATGGCCGTGGAATCACGGCGGGGACCGGGGGAGGGCGGGGGGGGG
>NW_024412421.1:36747844-36768525 GCF_014898765.1 Herpailurus yagouaroundi
GGCCAGATGGATGGATGGGGGATGGATGGATGGATGGATGGGGGATGGATGGATGGATGGATGGATGGATAATTGATGGGATGGTGGGTGGATGAATGGGCAGATCAATGGATAGAGTGTGGATTACACTTGGTCATTCATAAGACCGTCACTGATACTTTGGTTGTGAGTTTTGTTTCTTTCTGAGTCTGAAGCACATTATCCTGGTTCATTACAACACAACCTCCCTGTTGACCAGATCATTTTACGCTGTGTCATAGCTCTGTGAGTTCCTGGTCATCAGAGTAAGTAGGTGAGAAACCAGGACTAGACTAAGTTGGTATAAATCTTGCAAACCGTTGGTGGAGTTTGGGTTTCCAGATGGTGGTGTTCAGAATCTGTTTTTGATTGGACGGGGCACTTTCCCATTAGAGGTTGTGACTGGCCAAGGACCCCTTCGGTGAGGCAGGGTCACGTTCTGCACCAGGTGTGGTTTCCAGGTGGCTGGCAGATGGGATCCACTGTACCTATGGTCCCGAGGGAGGGTAGAACCAACGTGGACCAGGACCTTGTGTCACGGAGCAATCCGGGACCATACCCATCCACTGAAATCCTGCCCGTGGGAGGAACTCCCCCAAGAGGCCACCCACCGCCTCTCCTTTTAGAACACACCTCCGCCTGCTCTGAGCTCTCCCAGCCCTTGGCTCACACTGCCCCCAGGTGACCATGGCTTGTCTTCTACATCCTGGTCCCTGCGAGCCTGCAGCTTGCCGTTCCCTGATGCTCGTTGAAAGTAATCGGATGCGGGGGTCGCTGCCAGGATCTGCTGCCCTCTCCTGTTTCCTGCTTCCGTGAGGTGCTTATTCAGGAGGCCGACGTTCAGAAGCTTCAGAAGGTCAAGGCTTTGAGCTGTCTAACTGAGTCAGGTCTCAGCCAGATTCCTGGTGTTTGGAGGGGAAACGGCTGCTAAGAATCGCGGGAGCTGCAGGGTGCCGCCGCGTGCGAACCCTAGAAGGGGCACGATCACCACTCTTCAGTTTCAGTTGGGGGACCCGAGGCATAGAGAGGTGAGGAAGCTGACCCACGGCCCACAGCTGGTTCATGGCACGATCAGGGTCCAGAGCAGACGGGCCCGTGTGCCCTTTTCCAGCCTTTTATTGTAAAAAGTCCAGCACACAGGAGAGTTAAAACAACCTTGCGGCGAACACCCACATGCCCACATCTCATTCCACTGTTCCCGTGAACTGCATTCACGTCTTCCGTCTCCATCCGTCTCTCGTCCCTCTGTCCATCCGTGAATCCATCTTTTTTTGGTGTACCTTTCAAAAAGCATTTGCTGACACTGGTAGGTTTCACCCCAAACCCTTGAGCTCACGTTTCACCAACTGGAGTTCGACATTCATGTTTTTGCGTGGAATTTCCATGCCACGAAATACACGCACCTTAGGTTTACTGTTTGCCGAGTTTCAACAAAAGCAAACGCCTATGGAACCCGTCCCCATATCAAGACTTGGAACCGTCCCATCAACAGTCTCCATACTTCTTAATAAGTCTACCCCCCCGTCCCTCGGGGGAACCACAGCCCTGGTGTTTTCATCATAGATTAGTTCTGCTTGTTCCGGAACTCTACAGAAACCAGAGTCAGCATTTTTAACCGCTAGTCCACACCGCCATGTGATGAGGGGTTTTCCAAGGGCTGGCTCTGGGGGACCGACAGATCTTTCCTTTCTCTGAGCGCCGGCCAGGGTTCTCCTCGCTTCTCCGGCGAAGCGGAACCAACAGGACATCTACTGTCTGTCTATCCCTGTCTGTCCGTCATCTATCCATGTTATCTCTCTCTCTCTTGCTATCTACCTACGAAGCACCTCTCTCTTTTTATCGTCTGTCAACATCTGTCTGTCTCCTTTCCCTGCAGGGAGAGAGAGATTGATTTTTATTTTTTTGAGATGTATCTTAATTTTAACGACTGTGGGCTGGCAAGTCTGAAATCTGTAGGGCGGGTCAACAGGCCGGAGACGCTGGCTAGATGTCTGCCACGGTCACGAGGCAGAACTGTTTCTTCTCTGGGAAAGCTCCGTTTTTGCTCCTCAGAACATCAACTGGTTGGAGGAGGCCCTCCCACCGTGGGAAGACTGACCCCTGTTACTCAGAGCCAGCTGACCACACGCTCCCCGCATCTACCGAGTACCTTCGTGGTAACGTCGCCTCTGGCGTCTGACCAAACGGCTGGGCACCCCGGCTTCCCCAGCTGACACGTGAAATTGACCTTCACGCTGGCTGTGGGAAGGCGGGGTCCCCACGCGGAGGCGGGACCTCAGCAGCTGTCAGGGGGAGCCCGAGCGGGCCGGGCTGCTGACAGCACAGCTGTCGTGCACCGAGAAGGTTCTGTGCGCCGCTCTCCACAATGAGGATGACGCACTCCTCCCCATAGATGATCTGATCGTGTTTTAATGAGAATATCTGCTGCGAGGAAGGATGAATCCAGCCATGGTTTTATGTCAGCCAGATGTCTTCAACTATTTACCCCCTCCCAGGATTAGGGGTCTGGCAAAACCTGTAATGCAGCCGCCCCCCGCTCCCCCCACCCGAGGTCCCCTCCCCCGGCCCCGCCACCCCCCTTACTGTCAAGCCCATGGGTGTTTCCAGGGAAATGTGGGCCGTGTGTAGCTGATTCATTTACACGTTGCTCATCAAAATACAGCTTTGTCAGAGCTAATTGGCGGCCGGGTAGCCTTTCAAGTCCTTTTTGTAAGTCTCTCACCATCCCTGTCGTTTCGGCCAAGTGTTACCAGAGCCTCTGTCCGAAGCTCAGAAGCTCTGGCATCTGAGCGGGCACCAAACTTGGCCGAACGTTTTCTGCCGATTTTCGGCGGAGCAAAGCCCGCAGCTGGGAAAGACGAGACTCCGGGCGTAGTTAACTGTTTTCTCCCCTTAACGTTTTTCAGGCTCACAACACGCTCTGGGCGGAGCATGCGGGACCCAGCCGCCGCTGTGACAGGTAGGGCTCTGCCCCTGGGTCCCGGGCCGCTCTGGGATGGCTCCGCGTGTGACCGAGTTGCCTCGCGCGGGTCTCTCTTTGACAGGCTGTTTGCTTTCACCAGAGAACGGGGCAGGGAAGTCGTGTCTGTTTCTTCGCTCTGGAGCTTAGCTCGCTCTTTGACGTGTTCCCTCAGTCCCTTTTGGTGAACACCTGCTGGGTGACGCGCTCTGGAGACAGGGCTGGGCGGCAGCCGTGACAGCGGCTCGTGTGCGTCCCTCCGGAGGGACCGACCTGGGGTGCGGAGGCCCCGCACAGCCTGAGAGGGAAGCGCCGGGCGGCGGGGGTGGGGGGGGCGGGACACGGTGTGCTGACGCCATCGTGTGGGAGGAGGGACAGGAGGTGGGGGAGGTCACGCACGTCCCCGCTGCGTGAGGGAGCTTGAGATGTCGACCGGGCTGCGGCAGGTGTCAGACTGGGTCCAGTTTTGCTGCTGTTTCAGTCGGGTTCGCCGGGAGGTGATGGACTCCGGTAGAACTCGGGTCTGCGACCTGCCACGTGTGCACGCGGTGTAACCCTCCCGGCCAGCACGCGACCCGCCCTCCGCAGTCGGCTCCTCCCTCCCGCCAGGCCCCTGCAGCCCCTGCTGGACCCCCGCGACCCCTGGTGCACTCCACGAGACCCCCACAGACCCCGCCCTCCCCCCTGCGTGACCCCTGCAGTCCCCGCCAGATCCCCAGGACTCCTGATACACCCCCGCGGACCCCACCGACCCCCACAGACCCCACCACACTTCACCGCCTCACACAGGCCCCTGCTGGCCCCAGCAGCCTCCATCCGATTTCTGGCACCGGAGGTCAGTGCTCCCTTTTCCGGAACGTCACTGAGGTGCAGGGACCCACGATGGGACCCTGCGCGGCTGTGTCCCCTCCCGCCACCCTGCGTCTGAGGGTCTGCTCCCTTTGCGGCCGACGGCACTCCCCGATGCGGACGCCCGGTGCTGGCTTGTCCACCCGGGTGGGGGGGGGGGCGCTGGCCGGGTCCACTTCTGCACCGTCGAGCATGGAGCCCCTGGGAGCCCTTGTGCCGCCCGGGTGGGCCTCGGACCCCCGGCTCCCCGTGTGGTCACGTTACGGGCCGCTGCCGGACGTCTTCCAAGGTGGCTGCAGCGTGAGGCTCGGCCACGCGGGACAGGTCGAGCCCCGGCGCCCGGCGGCCTCCGGTTCTGCGGGGTGAGCGTCGCTGACCTGGGCCATCCTGGCGGGTGTGCCGTGGTCCCTCCCGGGGGCTCGGATTGGCGCTTCTCTCACGACTAACATGTTGAGCATCTTTCCGTGGGCTGCACCGGCGGCCTATTTATTACAGGTGCGGAGGGGGGAGCATTGGGCCGGGGGCCGGTGGGGGGCCGAGCCCGGGTCTCAGCTGCCGACTCGCTGTGTGACCTCGGGCAAGTTCCTCGGCCTCCCTGAGCCTCACCTCCCGCAGCTGTTTGCGTCGGGGCTGCTGTGAGGCCGAGTAGCGGGTGGCAAAGCACTTGCCCCTTGGTTGCGAGGTCGTTGTGCGGTCGCGGTCGTGGGCCGCGAGGAGCTGCGCGGGAGTCTTGCTGTCACTCCCCCTGCCTCGGTTCTGCCGCTGGACGTGGCGGCTCCCCCTTCCTTACTCACGTCCCCGTCACGGTCACGGCGGCAAAGTCGACTGTGTTGACTTCGACTGTGGCTGCGGAAATTTGGGTAGCGGGCTGCTCTCACGTACAGGTCTGTTTTGTTTCCTGGGGCAAGGGGGTGGGGGGAACTGATACACGAGGGTCCCTTCTTCTGGAAGTCTATTCCCCATCAGGATCCTCCAGGTCTCACCCCCGCAGCTTCCCTGCCGCCCCCTCCCCCCCCCGCCCCGCACACATGCTGGCCTGGGCAACACAGGCAAGACCACGTTCTGACTTTCTCAGGCCATGAGCCTTGGGACCATCCTGGACACCCCTCCGGCCCGCCCACATTCCGGCATCAGCAGGTCCTGTGGCTCCGCTTTCAGGGTGGGTCCAGCACCCCAACGACGAGGGTGACCGCCTCATCGCACGCACTCAGGCGGTCCCTCCTCTCCCACCTGGCCCGATGCCGTGACTCGCGAACGGGTCTGCCCGGTCCCCCCGCCCGGGCCTGCAGTCCGTTCTCCAGAGAGCGGGCGGCCAGAGGTCTCCCGTGTCCCTCGTCCCCAACCCCCGTCCACACCCCTCCCGCCTGTGGCCTCCTGCCCAGGCCACCCCCACCGGCTCCGTCAAAGGCCTCCTCCTCAGACCCCCGCTGCCCTCGGCATCCCCCACCTGCTTTGTTCGCCTCACGGCACGGGCGGGCAGCTGACAGGTTGTGCCCGTGTTTTGGGTCTGTCCTGCCTCTCAGGTGTCGACCCCGTGCCACAGGGGTTCCCTGCCCTCGTTCCCTGCCCGTCCAGGCCCCCTGTGCTTGATGTGCGCAGGGCCCGGGGCACCTGTTGAGGGAGCACGCTGGGAATGGCCTTGTGGATCCCCCCAGACTTGGTGACGGTAACGGCCGAGAGCTGTAGGGCTCCTCTCGCGAAGATCAGGCTCAGGAGGTAAATTACTTTTCCGGAACCACCGAGGAGTCGGGAGGTGGTTCCCACAGGTCACGTTCATCCAGTCACGGCAGGGCATACGTGGGTCGTTCCTTAGCGCGGGGGTGTGGGAAGAAGGTATTAAGTCCGGATCTCTGAATACGCCGGGGCCTGCCAACGGGCCCCTCAGGAAGGCGTGCACACAGGAGGCAGCTGTTGCACACACGCCTCCCAGACGTCAGCCTCTGCGGTCCTTGCTCTTGGGTTGACGGTTTTTCTGGAGTGCCCCCCGCCCACGTTCCAGCTGAGGATGAGGAAGAGGGCGAGCCGGGCCCCAAACCCCAGCAGGGAGTGGGGGAGAGGCGTGTGTGGTCTCGGGGCCCGGCATGCAGCCTGCAGTAACGGGTGATCGACTGACTGATGGGCTGAGGCGGCTGGCGCTCGCCTTGCGTTGTGCCCTGGATCCCCGTCAGAACGGAACCTCTGCCTGCGCCAGGCCAGAGAAGGGCCCCTGACCTCACGCTCCCACTGCTGGGGATTCCTGGGCTCTTCACTCCCTAAGCTACCGGAAGGTTCTCTTTCTGAACCAGCATTTTCCCAGCAGCGCCCCCCAACACGGCCGTACGCACGGAAGTTGCAGGCTCCTAGGCTTTGCTCTTGGACGTGCGGACCCTCCACCCTCTCAGCCTGTGCGGTCACCTTCCATCTGAAGGCGCCTCCTCCGCCGGTCCCTCTGGGTTTGCCCCTCCTGTTCCTTTGCTCGCATCTCGGTTTTGCTCAGGGGCAGAGAAAAGTGGCACACATCGTCGGTCAGATTTAACCAGAGCTGTAGACTTGTTTCCGAAGTTTCCAATTCTATCTGAGAGAAGCTCAGTCATTATTATGACTTTAATGCCTCTCAAACAATTGCTGGTCTCTTTCTTAATGAAGGAAGAGGAAGCCACAGGAAGCAGGGGTATCTAACTGGAATTTACGAATAGTGTGTCGTTTTCATTGTATTTGTCTTCGTGGATTCCTTGGTTTGTTTTTTTTTAAAAGCAAATGATACTGATTCCCCATTGGTAGTAGTGACAAAAATTTCTCTTTAAGATAAATTTAGATGTTTCAGAAAGAAGTTGATTTTAAGGAAACACGGTAAGGGAAGAATGAGGTAGGTATTATTGAGATTTGGCAAATGTCATCGGAGGGGTACATAAATGATTGGTGTTTGGGAAACCCTCAAATAGCAGGAAATGCTCTGAGCTTCTGCTGGGCAGACCTGAACTCCAACCCTGGCTTCCCCTGTCATGGTGGTGGACCCCACCACCCATTACGGATCATTCGAGGAATTCGGTATGATGTCGATACGTTTTCCTTACCTGGGAGCACCTAGAGGGGTGTGGAACACGTTTTGGAGATCGCTGTCCTAGGAGCTCGGTGACAAGTACCCGTCCCTAACTGTGCCACCCCGGCCCCCGCCCACCTGGCACACCCAGCAGCCCCCAAGGCAGAGACCTGCCATTAGTTCCTCCAGGCTTACGATAGCTGCTTCCAACATACATACCGAATGGTGATACCAATAGCCTTAACCCCTGTCGCCAGGCACGGTATCTCCATCATCTCTAATCAATATTGTCCTCAAACGTCAGCCTGGGGAAAATGCTCATAGTCTGTGGTTAAATAAGGACGTTGCAGAGAGTCTATAAATTGCCGTAAAGTCCACAGCTGCCCTACCTTGGGGAGAAATGCTCTTTATCCTGAAATTATGTCCTTTTCGTTATTTGATGAAATGATCATGTTAGCAGGGGGTAATAGATTTTTAGGGTTTTTAGTTAAAATGTGGAAATAACAAATTATCAACCTGACATTAAACCAAAAAACTCATCTGAAAATTTTACTGCTTTGGGGGCATCTGATTCTGGCCAGTCTGGAGCAACTGGAACAGGCTTACTTCCCACTACATTTTCACCCAGAAAATGGGGTGAGGTCGACAGAGCACAGCCTCACACATCGGGAGGCAGATGGTGTGAGGAGGGAAGCACACAAGGGTCCCGTGACTGCACCAGCCCCTCAGGAGGGAAATGAAATAGAGGCGGCAGGCTCACCAAGTGGGGAGACTGGAGTTCGGGGGGGCCAAATCAGCAAGAACTGAGGGTAGGGGACCAGGGGCCTGTAGAAGGACTCCACAGCGTTGTGCTGAGCGCTGAGTGCACATGTGTGGGGAGGAGGTGCCCGGAGGGGCAGGCAGAGCAATCCTGGGAGCTCGCACAGGACTGGCTAGTTTGTGTTTACAGCAGGCAGAGTGGGAAGGACCTTCTAAGACGCTGGCATTGGGCGGAATCTCAGAAGAGTGCTCTCTGCATGATGGTGGTAAATTAGCTCTCACCGAAGTCTGCTCTGGACCCACCCTAACAGCCTTTAAAAGCAGATCTCAGGAGGATATGACCGACTCCAAACAACTGGACTGCACACCTGAGTAAAATCCATCACTCTTTAAAAGAGCACAACAAAAGCCAGAAAGCAAGCATGGACACGGGCGATGTCTGGCATTCAATCAAAAATAACCAGGCATGGAAAAAAAAAGCAGAAAATTAAGACCCATAATCAGGGAGAACATGAATCAACAGAAAGAGACCCAGAAGTGGTAGAGGTGATGGAATTAACAGACAAGGTTAATACAGCTGTTGGAAATATGCCCCGCATGTTCAGGAAGGAAGAGAAATACGTAATGAGAAATGAAAGATATAAAAAAGTTACAAATGGAACTCTAAGAGATGAAAACTTAATATTCGAAATGAAAAATGTGCTGGGTGGGACTCACAGCAGATAAACACCGTGGAATTAAAGATCAGTGGGTTTGAAGCTATAAAAATGATCCAAAACAAACCAGAGAGAAAAAAGACTGAAAAACAAAATAACAGAAGCCTGGTGCCCTGTGGGGTAATATCCAGTCCTCCAGCCCATGTGTAACTGGGGTTCTGGAAAGAGGAGAGAGAGAAGCAGGGACAGAGAATGTTTTGAAAAAATAATGGCCAGAAATTTTTTGAATTTACTGGAAACCATAAACCCACAGATCTAATGAGCAAAATAAACCCCATGTAGAATAAACATTGAGAAAGCACATGAAGGCACATTATAAACAAATTCCTGAAACCCGGTGATAAAGCAGAAACAGCCAGAAGCGGCTGATAAAAACAGCACCGTGGATGCCCGAGCAGAGCTGTGAGGGACAGCAGACCTCCTGCCAGGAACCATGCCACCCGGAACACGATGGGGCGACGTCTTCAGTGTGTTAAAAAGGGGGGAAACCGTCAACTAAGATTTCACTGCCCAGTAAAAATGTGGTTCAGAATTGGAGACAAAGTGAACGCTGTTCAGACGAGCAAAACCCGGTAGAATTCATTGTCAGCGTATCCACCCGATAAGAAACGTGAGAGGCGTTCTTCCCGCGGAAGAACGGTCCCCGATGGAAACAGCCCCACACACAATAATTGCACAGGTGACCGGAAAATGTGGTTTTCTTGTTTTTCTATCTCTTAAAATGATAATTTGCTGTCCAAAGCAGAAATAATACCAACGCATTGTGGGGTTCATATTCTACATGGAAGTACCATCCCCGATGATAACAGCACGAGGGACGGGAGGGGGACATGGGAGTGTGTTGTCCTCACACCGTGTGTGACAAGGCGTAACAAGATGTGGAGGCAAACTGTGATGCGTTTCACACGTACGTCGTAACCTCCAGAGCACCCACTGAAAATAAAACGTGAAGGCGTAGCTGATAAGCCCATGGTGTGGAGAAAGGAGAATCATTAAAATACGTCCCTCGGTGAACCCACAAGAAGCCATGACCGTGGAAGCAAGAAAACAAGGAAGGAACAGGAGAACAGAAGCCAGATCACGGGGACGGTTTGAAAGCGGCTCGCACGGATAATTACGTTAGTGTCAACCGTCTAACGCTCAAAGCGGACACAGACCGCGAGCCGGGACAACGTGGGGACCCCCAGGAAGCGCTGCCTGCGAGACGTGCGGCTTCACTAGGAGGGCACACGTAGGTTGGAAAAGACAAACCATCTAAACCCACTAGCACGAAGCTGGAGGGGCTGTGTCAGTGCCGGAGTAGATGTCGCATCAAGGAAAGTTTCCAGGGATAAAGAAGTCGATTCTCGGCATAAAGGGGCCCGTTTGCATAGAAGACACGAATGCTAAACGTGTGGGTCCTTAGTAACAGCTTCAAGTGTGAAAAGGAAGCCTCAAGAGCGTTGTGGGGAGACACGGAGAAATGCACGTTTTTAGCCAGAGGCTTCCACACGTGTGACCTGCAGGGTCGTAGCTGGGGGTGGCGGGGTGTCCACAGCCAGGACAGGTGGGGAGGTACCAGGAAGAACACGGAAGTGGCTCGTGCGGCGGTGGGGCCGACCAAGCAAGCCTGACGGCAGGGGTGCAGGCAGAGGTACAGCCAGCACTGTTATTCGTAGGAAGACAGTCTTCTTTCCCCGAAGAAGCATCGGCCTGCCTTTCAGGGTCCTCCGAAGGGGTCTGGCGGGCCCACGCAGGCTCCTCCCCCTTACGTGAAGCCAGCTAACTGGGGACTCAATCCCATCTGCAAACCCCCTTCCCAGCAGCGCCTAGACGCGCGTCTGGCCGCCCGACTCGGGCTGTCGCCCAGCACAGCCAGCACAGCAGCCCTGTCCCAGCAGCTAGAGGACAGGCGGACAGAAGATCGGTGACGACACAGGAGACTCAAAACGCGTTACCAATTAACTGTACCCAGCTGGCACCCCTAGAACATTCCAGCCCACGGCAGAGCGCACATGGAGCGTTCATCCGGATGGGCCGTATTCCAGACCATAAACCAGATCCCAATGAATGGAAGATTCGAACCATACAAACTGTGTTTTCCGACCAAGGGGGTTAATTGCAGAGAGGTCAGGAGACTTCTCCAAGACCAGGTCGCTAATAAGAGAGGAGACTAGGGTTTGGACACAGGCTTTCTTCCCACTTCCTGTGCCCCTGGCTCCGGGCGAGCGAGCAGGTCTGTGCCCCAGGGATGGGACCCGGCTGGCGCCGGGTGGCACCTGTGTCTTGTAAAATGCTCCACGTTGCTGGTGACCGTGTGTTACTGGTGCCAGGCTGCACAGTCGGTCGTCGAGCTCAGCGTCACACACGTCGTCAGAAGGGCCTCACGGGCTCCACCCCGGGTGCGTTTGTCTTTGCAGACAGACCCCCGGCATGCACTGACG
Organism: Herpailurus yagouaroundi; assembly: GCF_014898765.1. Taxonomy (NCBI): domain Eukaryota; kingdom Metazoa; phylum Chordata; class Mammalia; order Carnivora; family Felidae; genus Herpailurus; species Herpailurus yagouaroundi. The sequence continues at coordinate 36,758,588 of NW_024412421.1, forward strand.
TCGTGGGAGTTTCTCTGGAGGACCCAGAGAGGCGGCGGGGACAGCGTGATGGATTGGAGCTGGCTGGGGACCCTGTGTCCCTCCTGGAGGTCCACAGGCACCCCCCAGACACTGCCAGAGTCGTCTCCGACGGAACGCGGGGTGGGGAGGCGGCGGCTGCCTGGGCCGGCGTGGAAGCCTTCACGAGCCACCTCCTCCCCCGTGAGATAACGGAAGAGGTCCTGCTCCAAGATGTCTTGACCTTGGAGCTCCAGCTGAGATGTGAAGGTGGGGACTCTTCCCTGTTATCACTGAGTCTTTGTCCCTTGGCAGGCTTCCGGGCTGCCTGTGGTAGGTAGTTCTGGGCCCCGTCCGTGCAAACACAATCCCATCATCCACCAAAACTCAAATGACCCAGCACATCGTCTCGCTTACTCATCTGCTTTTGTGGCAAGTTCGGGTAAAAAAGCGGCTGTGAAAAAAGACAATTAAATCCAAACCAGATGTTGCACGAAACACGTATGTGAACCCTGGATGACGAAGCGATGTGCCCAAAAAGCCGCGGCGGGACGGGGACGTGGCCGTTCACGCATGGCACGCTGCACTGAGGTCCGGCGCCAGGACCGCGTGAGCTTTTCCGAGGCCGCAGAAATCCCGAAGCCGAGGCGATGTACTTATCTGCTGATTGGCAGGTGATAATGCTTTATTGGAGCACAGACATTTCCGGAGTAATTTATCCCTTCACTCATCTGGTTGGGAAAGGGGAACACTGCAGGGAGAGGGGGACGTGGAAGCGGGTTAAGGGGGCCGAGGTCGAACTGGTTTGCCAAACTACACAACTACAACGAAACGCTGAATTAATCACCACAAATTAAGACACTGTTTACCGAGGGTTGGAGGGGTCCATCGCTTAGTAACTGTGGGGTTTCCTGTGTCCCTCCTGATCCCCCTCCCGGCCCCCGCTGCCCGCTGGCAAGCCGGCGTGTTTTTCTTGCCACGTGAGTCCGCTGGAATCGGGACTCGGGTTCTCTTGGGAGCAGCGTGTTCTGCGGTTACTCTGAGCGGGGACAGGGCGTCCCCAGCGCGGCCACGGGGACACCCCAGGGAACCCCACTCCTCTGGCCAACAGCCCCTGCGTGGAGCCTGGGGGCCTGTCTTCTGCTGCGTGAGGTTCTGTCTGTGTGGGCTGCAGCCCAGCGAGGCTCTGACCACGGTGGCCCCGACTTCTGAAAGCCCCCCCCACCCGGCCTGTAATGGGCCCACGGATTCCACGGTATGTCCACTCTCCTGGGAGGTTGGTGACTTTCCAATCCTTATTCCAGTGGTCACCCGCCCACCCACCCCGTTCTGCAAGACACGGAGCTGGAGAAGGGCGGGGGCCCTGCCCACAAGGGGTGCACAGGTGGGAAGGTTTGGGGGGGCCCTGGTAGCAGGGGCTCCAGGAAGCTGTGGGGTGGGGAGCAGCGCACTGCAGGATGGGGGCCCCCAAGGGGCTGGGATGCCAGGGCTGCGTCTCGTGGACCCCAGCCCAGGCGACTGGCCGTCCCTCCCCAAGGACACCGACGTACAACAGGACGGCCCTCGGTTCGCCACCGGAGCGTGGCGCCTGCTTTGGACTCTGTGTGTGTGTCTCTTTCTCTGCTCCTTCCCAGCTTGCACCGTGTCTCTCAGAAATAAATAAACGTTAAAAAAAATTTTTTTTGAAAAAAAGTAAAAGGACAGAAAAATTGCAGCCTGAACACAGCATATGAAGTGGCTGTCAGACGGGGATCACCAGACAGGAGGATGGACGTTTTGTGGCCCAAGCGTCGTTCTGCAGGGAGGCGTCACAGCTGCACGTGCACCGGCCCCACACCTGAGGCCTGAAGCTCCTGTCCGCCAGCTGTCGCGAGGTGGGGTGCAGGCAGCCCGGGGCAGCAGGGTCCCTGCACAGCACCGTCCACACGGACCTGCCAGACATCCACGGGACCGTCCTCCCCAAATCAGCGCAACGTGCCTTTTTTACAAGTGGGCACGGAACATCTGCCAATGGGCCACGTTCTGGGTCATAAAACAAATCTCAGTGAGTTTCAAAGGAATGAAATTCTGTGGCACGTGTTCCGTGGCCACAGCAGAGTCAGAGTGGAGATCCGGAGTATCTCCACCCACCCCGAAGACCGGCCGGGAACCCGCCCCGTCCCACTGTAACGGGCGCAGCGGAGGACGGAAGCCGCGAGAAGCCACAGGCGGGCGAGGACCCCGGTGGTGGGCCCACAAAGAGTGGCCGAGGAGTGGCAGAGAGGGTCTGAGTGGAGGCGTCGGTATTTTGCCGCAGAGGGTGGGACGGACGGAGGCTGCAAGTCAGTGTGTCTGCGCCCCAGTCTTGTGTGGACAGGGCAGGGGGGGAGGCATCTGGGGGGGGGCCACGTGCGGGTCGGGCGGCCGTCCTTCCTGCCCACGGGAGGGAGAGCCCACATCGCCTGCATCGACTCCGCGCCTCTGCTCCCCATCCTGGCTTCCCCGGGGCCCTTCTGGGTGGCTCCGTGGCCCCGTGGGTCCCCTGCCCGGCACCAGATCTTCCAGGGACACGGGGCGGGTGCCGCTGACTGATAAGTAGCACCTCGCGGTCTGCCTGCCGCTGGAAAACCTTCTGGAAAGTGGGAGGAACCAGCTACTTAACATATTACTTCTGCCATGTCCCCAAAGATGCAGCCAAGGAGAAAGCTATTTTAGCAAGAGACTGGAAAGAAAAAGGCCATTTTTCTTGGCCACGTGGTCTCAGTTTCCTCTGCTTCTGGCGATGGGTCTGTTTTCTCTCTCCTCGCTACGGAACGGCAGCACCGCCTGCGTCCGCCGACCCGTGGTCCTCCCGCCTCAGGCTGTGGGCGGTTGAGGTCGCCTCCGAAGCTTCCAGTAAAGCAGGCCTGCTCCGCGGTGACCCGGGGGCCGCGTGCGCGGGCCGTCCCGTCACGAGGGTGCTGGACCCTGGTCAGGAAGCACGCGCTGCTCACGGGCTTATTCGGAGGACACGGCCTCTCTCAGCCCCGTGGCTCCTGCCTGCCTCGGGCCGGGCTCGTGCGGAGACGCGCGCGCACGGGCTCGCAGAAACATTCGCCCGCTCTGACACGCGCAGACACGCGCTCGCGGGTGGCGGCCTGGGGAAAACTGGAGAAACGTTCTAAACGCTCAGATTAGCCATCACCCTCCACCAGTGGATGCCGTTGGTAATCGTTTCTGCGTATTCCTCATAAAACCGGATTCGAGAAGGGGGTGCGGTCTGGCCCGATGGCCTTCCTTCTGGGACGAGCTCCCAGCCCCAGGCCGCAGCGTTCAAGTGTGTCTTTTTCCGGCGGGACGCTGGATTTGTTAGAGGGTCTAGATCAGGTCCTGTCGATGGGTGTCCACGGTTGGCCTTTTCCCCCCCTTTCCTTATAAGTCGGCCGGTAGCGGGAGGCCATCCCCGTAGCCAGAAGCCTCTGGACACCAGAGCTGCTCCCCCCCGAGCCGGAGGGTCTGGGCCGGCTACCCCTGCAGGCTCCCTCGCGGTGATGCGTTCAGGGGAAGGTGAGCCAGACTTGTAGCCGGAGAGTTGTCTTTGGCTCAGCGTCCTCACGAAGCCTTTAGCCTTTTCTCCGAGAGAGACCAGCTGGGGCGAGGAGTCAGAAGACATCCCTAAAGATAAGTGCCAGCCGCGGTCCCCCCAGAAGGCCGCAGGGGCCCCCTTCCTCCTCACAGGAGTCAGCTCCGCCCAAGAGGCACCGGCTGCTGCCGGAATGTGCCAGCCGGGGCCCTGCCGCATGTGCTCAAGCCTCTTTGTGTGGGAAAAGTGTATGCAAAGTAAAATAAACAGGGCTGCGGTTGGGCTGGGGGCTGCCGCCTGTGATTGAGTCGGGGTGGGTCCCAGACCGGCTGCTGCAAGACAGACTCTCGGGGAGACGCTGGACTCCGGACACTCGGCTCGACTCCCCGCTGCAGTGGGGGGGGGGGGGGGTTGCCGCCCCGGCCAGAGGCAGGAGCCCGTGGGAGTCCGGCCTGCCGGTCCCGGGATGCGATCGCTAGGAGGGCCAGGTGGGCTTGGCCCAGACGGGCCCTCCGAGCTGGGAGCCTCGGCTCTCGGCGGGGTCCCCGGAAGCCCGGCATCGGCCTCCACGCCCGCGCCCTGGGGGGACGCCGAGCCTTCCCCGACGCGTGGCTGCAGTCTTGTGTGCAGCCTGGGAACGCGCGTGTCAGCGCAGGAAGGACGATCCCCGAGTCTCCTCGGTGCAGCACCACCGTGCCTCTGTGATTAGGACGGTGCTGGGTGATGCCTCACTCTGTGGGACGACGCTGTCTGCGGTAACGTCTTCCCACCAAGGAACCGGCCACGCCGTCTCCCGCCCCGCGTTCACTTAGGGGATTTGGGACCCGGAGAAGGCTCTGTAAATTGAATCTCAGAAATGCTGAGAGCATCCCAAATGTGGTTTATAGAAACAGGCTGAAGTGGTCCGACTCAGTGCCAGACTGCCTGCATTTTCTTACATCTGTGAAATCAAAACCAGACAGAATGCTTTATTAGAATGCAGGGCCTGATGCTATTTTTTTCTCATGGCGAATATAATCGGCCCCAACTTTTTTGTTTCTCTGCGTGTTTATCTTGGAGGGTCTCGAGTCCCGTGATGGATCCTTCCTCCTCCTCCAGAGCCACTGCCCAGCCCTTTCTCCCCGGCGGGGTCTGGGGAGGGGCCTGGCAGGCAAGCGGGGAGGGGGCCTGACCCTGACCCCCCTGCAGAGATCACGGCCTCCCCCCTGCACCCGCCCCCCGCGGCCTCTCTCACACAGGCCCCTGGCTCCTGGGCTCGCCCTTCTTCCTTCCGGGACCTGGCCCACAGGGGAATCTGGTCTGGCCCTAAGCGGATTCATGCTCCCTGTTTCCAAGCAAAGCCTGCTGTCCACCCTGCCCGGAGCGCCCTCCCTTCCTGCCCTGGGGGCTCCCACTCATCCTCCCCCACCCCGAGCCGCTCCCTCCCCCGAGCTCCCGTGACAACTTTGCACATCCTGTGATTGTAGCATCCACATCGCGGGTGGCCGTCTGTTGTCTGTCTAGCGTGGACCTGGGACGCCCCAGCTGTCGTCCTGAGGGCCGGCTCCCGGGGGCGCCTGAGCTGCCGTGTTGAGGATTCACGGAGCGTGTGACTCAGCAGGACAGGACATTCTTGTTTCATGATGTCATCGTGTGCAAGGGAGGAGGACATAGTCCAGACCCTGCGATGCTCAAAGTCGCTAGAGCATCCGAATCCGCTGGAGGGCTCGTTGAGCCTGGACTGGCGGCCCCTCTCCCCAAGCTTCTGCTTCCAGAGTTCTGGCTGGGATCCCAGGGGTTGTCGGTCCTGCTGGTCCCCAGGCTGGGGGGCACTGACCTGCGTCCCAGGCCGGCAGCCTCAGCGTCCCCTGGGGCCCTGCTAGAAAGGCAGAGCCTCACCCTGCATACGAATCTGATTTTAGAGACCCCTCGGGGGGCTGCTGTGTGTGTCAGAGGTGAGGAAACACTGGTTTCGACCCTGAGCTCCCTGGTGCGGGAATCACATACTGGTCATCCTGTGCCCTCTGCACGCGGAGGCCCCTCACACACACGTGTCGACTGAATACTCGGTAAGCCGAGTGTCCCCCGACTTTCCCTTCGTTCCCAAGTTGTGTATGAAATGTCCCCGCCGCGGGGAAGACGCTCTGTCAGAGATACTGGAAGGACACTGCTTACGGCTTGCGCGTGTTCAAGGACACGTAGCTTCAGCAAACACACGCAGGCCTTTCTCGGGCCTTCCCGAGGGCGGCTCGGCCACCGTCATTTCTGAGGACAGCAAAAATCTGAATGCCCTTCCCCAACTAGTGCCAGAGGGAAGAGCTAGAAAGATAAACTCGGCCACGTTTGGGGGCCCGGACCCAGCAGCAGAGGGGCGCAGAGGCCTCGGACGCCACGGTGTTTCTTTCCGGTCGAGTCTCTCGTGGCGCCACCTGGCCGCCGTCAGGGAGGGATGTTGGGACCTGTGGCCACGATGCCCGCACGGCTCTGGGAACCCCTCTCTGGAAAGCACTGGGTACGTTCATGTATGCAACGTGTGTTGATCGTGCTCCTGCTGTATACGGGGCCCTGGCCGGGGTTCAGGGGACCTGCCCTTCACAGAAGGCATTGCTCCCCGTGCTACTTGCCACTGTGGAAAAAGCCACAGGAATATTAGCCAGCCAGGATGGGACGTTCGAGAGCCCCATCTGCACCCCGTGGCTGCCCCTCCCTTTCTATCTCGTCTCCCCCTCTGATTCTTTGTGCTGGGAAGTAGGTTGTCATACGTGGGACTGCGGGCTTTGGAGCGGTGGCGGGTGGGTCCCAATCCATATAAATAGCTAATCTGGATAAATCAGGCCCAAACCTTCCCGGTTTTCCGGGCATGTATTTTCGTGTGTTCTGGAACATTCTGAGCATCGTAGACTCACGGAACAGGGAAAACGTTTGAAGGCTAATTTCCGATCGACGTTTTCTGGAGAAGAAAGGAGGAGCCCGTGAGCACCGGCCACGCCAGGCCCAGTGCCTTCCGCTCTCCCTCCACGGCCCCTGCGCACCTGGCACCGCGCCAGGCCTCACCCTCTTCGTCACGCGCTTTGTGACATTAGCGGCAGCTCGCGGGACGGAGGGGGCGCAGACACTGAGCTAGAGAAGAAAACTGGGGTGAGATCACACATACCCCATAATGTGCTTCTGAGATTAGTTCTTGGCCCGAGGGCAGTAGGGAGCCATTAGAGACTCTAGGCTGGGAGCAACCCAAGCACAACTGTGTGTTAGGAGCATCCCTGTCGGATGTGGTGGGGCTGAGCTGGAGGCTGAGGTGAGGCGGGTGCACAACCTGGGGGAGGGGCGCCGCTGGCTTGAACTGGGGAAGCTTGGGTCTAAATGCACACACAGGATGATCGCTGATTGCTACAAAGTCACGCTTCCGGTTGACGCAGTGGTCGTGTTGGCTTCTTGTTGCCTCTGTAACAAAGGACCACAAACCAGGTGGAAGTTTATCCTCTTGTAGCCCGGGTGCCAGCAGCCCCAAATCAAGGTGTGGGCAGGACGGACCCTCCAGGAGAGGGTCCGTCCTGCCTCTCCCAGCTCCTGGGGGCTCCCCGCACCTCCTGGCTGGTGGTCGCGTCCCTCGCGTCCCTCCAGCGTCTGCCTCCGTCCCGCAAGCACACTTGTGGTCACAGTGAGGGCCCACCCCGCCGCCGGGTAATCTCAGCTCCCGGGACCCGCCGGGCAGAGCCTTGGCCACGTCGGCAGCCCCTCTGGGGTGCGGGTTGGGACGGGGTATCTCTGGGGCTGTGGCTCAGCTGGGCTCACGCGGCCGGCACTCCGTCCGTGGAAGCGGCTTCCACGGTCGGTGACTCAGCGGGACCTGCCCCCGGGAGCCCGTCGGGGCCCACACCTCTGATGAAGGGCCGGGCAGCTGCACCCCTGCGCGGGCAGCGGCGGGACAGGCTCCGGGGGGGCCCACGCGCCGCCCCACGTCACCCAGCCAGAGGCGCGTCCACACTGTGAGCGGGCGGGGGGCGGAGCGAGGCCCGGGGCTCACGGGCAGGGCAGCGGGGAGACGGGGGTCGCCGGGAGGGGCGGTTGCAGAGAAGCCGGGCTACCCCTTGGCTGGGGAGGGGGGCCGGCAGAGAAGCTGGGCCTCGAGCACAAACGGAAACGCTGACGGGGTGTCTGCTTCCGAGCTCAGGGGGCACGCGTGGTGGAGTGTTTCCAGCCCCGCTTCCTTCTCGAGAGGGCCCTGGCCTCGCGGCGGCAGCATGGCCTCTGGAAGCTTCCGGTCCGAGCCCCGGGGGCGTGAGCCGCTTCCTCAGAGGTCCCCAGCCACGCCCCGGCACCTCATCTCGTGGGCCTGACTTGGGCCACGGCCTCTGAGACCAGGTGATGGATGTTCTGACGGGCTGGGCCCTGCGGCCGTTCTCGGAGCCGCCCCGATCCGCCCGACCAGAGGAGGGGAGCGGGGAGGACACCCGAGGAGCCGGCACGGGCGGCCGGGGCACGCGGGGGTGCCCGGCAGGGCCACCGCCGTCTGACCAGCATGCCACTTGCGGACGGCTGCTGGCATCTACGGCCCCGGCAACCACGTCCAGCGTGCACGGGGCAAGGCCTCCAGTTTCACGCGAAATGAATTCGTAGAATCACACGCGTCCGGGGGAAGGGGGAGGGGAGGGAGTGTTCCCTGGGCACGTACCGCGTGGGAGGCGCCGTGTCCTTGGCGGAAATCTCGCTTAATCCTCGGCGACCTTGAGAGGAGGGCGTAGTCATCCCCAGGCCCTGGTGAGGACGGCCAGCGGCAGGTGCTAGACGGGGATTTGAGCCCCGGGAACCCGTGCGAGCCTGTCAGGTGCCTTTTGTCAGTCAGAACGTCTGCGTGTCCTCGTGCGCTGCCGGGTGAGGACGTGGTCACCTCCTAGACGATCTCCCCGATGCCATCCCTGCCCAGCACGGGAGCCAGGCGGGGCTCGAGAGCCTCTGTGGCCCTCGGGTGCTGGTGGAAGCCGTCTGGGGAGAGGGCTCCGTGGGGCTTAGCGCAGGCACTGCCTTTAAGAGGTTCTCCTGGGGGAGCGGGGTCTGGATACTTCGGGAGAGTCTGGGGGCGGGCGCTGTCTGTGGGGGATCGTCTCAGCCCTCAGTCGAGCCGTGCCCGGGGGCCAAGGCCTCGTCGAAGGCGGGGCGGGTCCCCACCCTCCCACCCACCCTGCTTGGCTGCTGTGGCCCCGTTTCCTTAAGCAGGGGACGGGGGGGCCAGCAGGGCGGGGGGCGAGGCGGGTGCCAGGGTCTCCACCTCCCAGATGGCAACCCCGGGCCCGGGGCTCACAGGCTCTGCAGACCGCGTGCGCGCTGCTTTTCGGAACACCCCAGCGTCCCTGCGGGTCGCAGCTCCACAAAATAAACTTGCTGAGTCGTGGTCCGTTGCGTGACGCCTTCTCGCTTTGCTCCGTCGTCTTATCCAGAGATTTTGTTTCCTCCCCGCTGACGAGTGCCGGGCACAGCAGGGCCAGCACTCAGGGGCTCTGCCGGCTCCGGACGGCCCTCCTGTCACACGGTCCGTCCGCCCACGGCCCTGTGAGGCTCACCTCATTCTCACCCCGCAGGTGACACCCCTGGGACGCCCGGGCCTCTTTCCGCCCCGGAGCCTGCGCCTGGCCCGGCGGCTGCGCGAGGCCCCAGAGATGAAGGATGGTTTGCGTTCTAACCGCTAGACAGGGGTGTGTTATCACTGAGAACAGGCGTGGACGCAAGCACGTCCCCTCCCCTCCCTCCTCTGCCCTTCCCCACCCTGCCCTCCCTGTGGGGAGAACTGGCTGGCACCCTCGCTCCTTGGGCGGGGGGCCCTCTGGCAGGTCGCCCTCTAGCTTGTGAAACCAGTTGCTTTGGCCTCAGCGCCTCCGTGGTTGTCCAGCCCATCCTTCATCGCGTCAGGGCCCCTGGGCCGAGCGCAGGGTGTTGCTGGTGCTTTTCTGCCAAGTACGAGAGCCTCTGAGGATGGCCAAGTCGTGTGTGTCCAAGAGGGCGTCAGGGCCTGGGAGGTGATGTGGGGGCCTCTGGTGTTGCCGAGGGGGAGTGGTCAGGCCGCCGTGGCTGGTGGCTCAGCCTCAGGATACGGAGACACTTTCATGACAGGCAACCATGTCAGCTGTTGGAAAGCACGTTGCACGGATGGGGAGCAGTGAGCGAGTCTCCTGCCCAGCTACTGAAAGGGCCACTTGCTTTCTCTGGGTCTTTCTCTCTACCTAATAGCTCAATGCTCCTGAGGGCTCCTGTCCTGATCTCCCTGAGGGCCCCTGTCCTCATCTCCCTCAGGGCCCCTGTCCTCATCTCCCTGAGGGCTCCTGTCCTCATCACCCTGAGGGCTCTTGTCCTGATCACCCTGAGGGCTCCTGTCCTGATCACCCTGAGGGCTCCTGTCCTCATCTCCCTGAGGGCTCCTGTCCTCATC
>NW_024412421.1:36768535-36789349 GCF_014898765.1 Herpailurus yagouaroundi
CTGAGGGCTCCTGTCCTCATCTCCCTGAGGGCTCCTGTCCTCATCTCCGTGAGGGCTCCTGAAAGCAAACCCTCCTTACCTTGCCTGTCCCCACATAGCCTCAAGAGGCAGGAGCCATTATCATGTTAATCCTCGCATAGGTTAAATGATTTTCTCAAAGTCAGCTGGATGGTGCCTCAGAGCCTGTGCCGCAGCAGCAGCAACAACACTAGCTAGGATCCCAGGGCCATGACCTCCCGTGGAGGTGGCCAGTGCTGATCCTGATAGAAAGGGGCAGATCTGAGAGCCTCAAGTGCTAGGGTGGGCAGGGCTGTGGGCCCACAGAGGTGGGCTCACTGAACTGCCCAGCAGGGAGGACGGTAGCCATTGACCCGGGGCTGGCCCAGCAGTCAGTGTGGACAGGAAGTGGCTGCTCTCTAACTCAGGCGACATGTGGCAGAAATGTTAAGATGTCCCCTCCTCTTGGCATGCGGACACTATCTGTCCCCTGGCCTCTGCCATCTAGGAACTTGTATTACCTATGAGAAGGAGCCTCAGGAGTACAACTGCGCTCGAGGACCACCAGCCGACCCGGCGTGGAAACCAAAAGAAGCACCGGGTTGGGACGGAGCTGCAGGCCACGGGGGCCGCCCTGCTCTGCCACTTGCCGGGGACCTTTCCTGACCACAGCAGGAGGCGGCCAGGCCTGCGAGCCTGCCCTGCGTCTGGGGCTGGTGGGCACTCTTCTTCAGCACTTCAGCGGGTCAGCGACAGTGCAGGTGACAGTGCAGGGGTGGCCTCCGGGGGAGGGTCCGGGCGCCTTCCTGCAGCTCGTCGCCATTCTCCACGAATGAGCCAGCTGCTGATAGCCATCCCTATTGTCTAAGAGCTGCCGGGCCAGAGGAAAAGAAATGGGAGCCCTGCAGAGCCCTGGCCCCACCTTCGCACACTTCCCTGCCCCTCCCTGCCCCTCCCCACCCCTCCCTACACCTTCTTGCTCCTCTCTGCGCCTCCCTGCAAACCACCTGCTCTCAGATACAGCTGGGCGCGGTTGTAACCACATGACCTCGAGAACGTGTGCACAGAATGTGCTTTCGGAGCAGCATGGATTTTGCAGCGTGTACGAACAAGGCCTCCCGCTTTCGAAAAGCACAAGGAGGCCAAGAGGGTGAGGGCCCTGCCTTTCTGGGCTCAGGCAGCGTCTGCACCAGGGCTGTGCCACTGAAGACAGCCGGTCTGGGGGCCTTGGGTAGTGGTTTTGAAAATCCACGATTCGGCTCCCACTGATGATTTGAAACGAGGCTGCTGAGGCCTAGGATTTTCCGGGGCGGCACGAGGACTTTGGAGGCCGCCGCTATCAGCCGCCCCCACCCCGCCGCCCTGCCCGGGAAGGCCTGGCACACAGGTGGTGACGGCCCTCGCGGAAGGGACGAATCCGCGCACCGTGGCACACAGAATTCCATTAAAAAGGGCAGTGTGTGTGCCCTGGGGGGCCTTGGGCTGTCACGGAGGCACAAACACGAACTGAGCCGGGACATCGGGAAGAAGCCCCGTGGCTCTTTCGCCGGTTTCTGTACTCCGAGCTATCTAAACAGAAATCTCTTCCGGAGGAATTCATGTTCTGTGTAAACTGGTCGAGGCCGTGCTCTGTGGGTTTGGGGAGACAGGACAGAGCTCCAGAGAGAGCACTGAGGGCGACTGAGGGCCAGATAGCCAGGCCCACGGTGCCTGACTTGGGAAGCCGGGACCGTCCTGCCCAGAGGGGACAGCAGCCCTGCACACGGACGTCTCCCAGATCAGCAGCGCTCTATTCCTGCCGGAGACTGGTGCTCTGACTCACCTCCGTCAGCCCCGCTGCATCCGGCAGCCAGCCTTACGCTTTCCGTTTGCAGGCGGGGAAAACTGAGGCCCAGGAGGGACGGTGACGATGCGAAGGGGCGATCAGGAGCTGTGTGTCCAAGCCCCAGCCTTAACTGTCTGGATGGCACCGAGCCTCGCCGGCCGGCCCGGGCTAAATCTGCCGCCGGTGACAGCTGGCACTGGGGCAGGAGGGAGGCTGCTGAGGCAGGTCAGGCGCTGGCCCCCGACGGGGCAGCGTTCGAGAACCTGGTGAGGGAGGGGCTCAGCCTGCGGCACCTCTCCCTGGACCCGCCCGCAAGGGCCTGAGCCCAGGAGAAGGGCATCCCCTGAGGATTAATCGCTGCAGGTCACCGGAAAGATGCCAAGGGGAGGGAAGACGTCCACAAGGAGCGTCTCACCCTTGCTCTCCTCCGCGGTCCACACGATGTCCCTTTCCAACGTGATGTCACCCCCGCGTGGGCAGGAAGGGGGGGTGCTCAGAGAGAACAGCCCGTCGCACGAGGCCCCGTGGCTGGGGAGAGCAGGGGCTGGGCGTGGTCCGTTCCTGCCAGAGCTCGATCCCCCGGACCACGTGGCGCCCGTGGCCAGCTTCTCCCTGCTCGTCGGGGGCGGCGGGCCTCTGACGGACAGCTCACTCTTGAACGGCCGTTTTCTCGTCGTCTGGGACACGTTCCACCTGGGCTGCCCAGAGCGGGGACGTCTTGCCCAGCCGGTCATAATGTGCATCTGTGGCAGCTGCCCACTTCCCCGTGATTTACCGGGCTTGGTCCGCGCTGCAGAGAACGACACGTCTAGGAAGCTGGCCGTCTCTGCTCCGGAGGCCGTTGGAGAAACCGTACCTGTCGGGAGAGCTGCCCTTTTGGCTTTGACGGTGGAGCAGAACCATCAGGAAGAACACACGGGTAGAAGGGCGAGGACAGCAGGCCAGGCCAGCCTTTGCCGTGGGCGTCCCGCCCCGTCGTGCAGCGGCAGGGAGGGGGCTGTCCGGCCCTCGGAACAGCAGGCCGTTCACGCCGAGCCACCCATCAGACCGGATTTCTAACCTCTGCGTCCTCGGTACTGGGTACACACCAGCGGCACAGCGTGTGGGGTCACGTGGCATTAAACGCTCAGTGGGAAACAGAGGTCTTTCCCGGGGACGTGGGGCCCAGAGTTTGGGGACGACGTGAGCCGGTCTGCATTCTGGAGAAAACCCTCGTCCGTGGTGTTAGTTACGCACTACCGTGTAACAAACATCCCCGAGCCACAGCAGCTGAATGCAGTCAGCATTTACCGTCTCCCCGTTTCTGTGGGCCAGGGGCCTGGCAGTGGCTTGGCGGTGTGGTACTGGCCTCACAGTGTCTCACCCAGCCTGTCAGCTTGGCTGCAGGCATCTGGAGGTCGCCTGGGCCCCGGGGCGTCCATCTCCAAGCTCGTGCCTGGAGGCCTCAGTCACGGGCCACACGGACCCCCACCGGGCAAGCCATCCGGCGGGGGAGGGGGGGTGGTAGGGCGGTGGGCGGGATGATCTCGTCTGGTACGCCACGCACCATCACGTCCACGGCCTGCCGTGCGTCAACAGCCAACCACGAAGCCTAGCCCACACTCAAGGGGAAGGGACTTCGTCTCCACCGCTGAGAGCAGGGGCGTCCAAGTATTTGCAGGAGTGTTTTAGAGCCACCATGCCCATCGCAGCCGGATGGAGCTAACCATCCGTTTATTCAGAAAGTACTTAAAGCTGACGGTGCGGCGGGTGAGGTAGGCAGTGGTTGGATGTGCTCCTCTCCCCGTGCCGGGGGTCAGTGCTCCGGGGAGCCGCCTGTTTTGGAGAGAGGGCAGGGCCGGCTCGGAGCGCATCCCTGAGGGCCCGGCAGTGGGGTGAGGCGGTGAGGGGCTGGTGCAGCGGGGCCGCCCCTGCTCCTGCCCCCAGAACCTTCTGCCGAGACGGAAACCTTCTACACCCAATGCACACGGTTGCCCTTAGTCACACGTGGCTACTGATCGCTCGAAATGTGTGTCCGGGAACCAAAGCACTGAATGTTCGGGTTTATCAAATTCTGACTCATTCTGAATGAGTTAAGTAGCCGCCGTGACGAGCGGTGACCCCCGGGGACAGTGCGGGTCAGAGAGCAGTGGCTCGGGCTCACGTGGCAGCCAGCCAAGGGGGTAGGGAGTGGCGGGGGCCGGGAGCGCCTAGAGGGCGGGGCCGGGGGCAGGTGCCCAGGCCTCGGGACTGTGGTGTCCGGGGTTGAACTCCGGCCTTGTTCCTAGGCGGCTCCGTCTCAGCCAAATAACAAACGCCCTGGTGAGAAGCCCACGTGGCTCGGATTCAGCGAGCGGTGGCTGGCCGGCCCCATCCTTATGGCACTCTTCCTCCACATCGAGGGGCATCGCCGCCTCCTAGTGTCCTCTCGGTGACCCGTGTTGGCCTAGGTTCTGCCAGGGCCCCACTTGGAGCAGGCGGAGACTCACCAGGAACCGGGGAGGGGGGGCGTGGCTTAATGCCCCAGCTCTGTTCTGCACACACCCCCCGAAATGCCTCCCACATTCCCGCTCTGATGTCACCAGGGGGAGGCTGCAGAGGACGCTCACAAGGCTCCACGGGCTCTCTGAGGCGTTCGTGGACGTTGTCCGGGGACACCTGTCAGCCCCCATGCGCACCTGCTGGCCACACGCACGGGGGTTCTGCACGTCACAGCCAGCTCGGGCCCACGGCCAAGTCCTGGGTCACCCGCCCCCCATGGGTTCCGAGTCCCTCTCCCAGCCCTGGAGGCTCGAGGGGCACCAGCCCGGCCTGCGGGAGAAGCTCTGTGTTCGTGAGCTTGTCCCCAGGGCTTCCCCCGCCTCTGAGCATCCCACAGCCCGGCGGAGTTTGCCAGAGAAAGATGAGAACTTTTAGTTATAAAAAGGGTGTTTTCAGAGGAAAAAGGCAGCCGAGAGCGGGTGAGTGGCTGGTAAGCCAGAGCAGGGTCCGCACGGCCCCTCGGTGCCCTTGTCTCCGTGGTGGGACCGTGCCAGCGGGAAGGCATTCGGGCCTCCAGGCGTGCCGAGAGAGCAGGTGGGTGTGAGGGGCCGGCTCCGGCCTGCGTGCCACCTGTTGTTCGGGTAAAGGCCCCCTCGCCCCCGCCTCTCCCCGGGGACATTCCTTGGTGAGCGGCCCATCTTCCCGAGGATCCAGCCGGCCCGGACCACCCGCAGGCTTTCACGGCAAAGCAAGATCTCGTTTCGGGGCTCCTGCTTTCCACGGCGCATTTGTTCTGGGGGTGTGGGAAGGGGACGGTGCCCCCAAGCAAGGTGCGGACAGGAGGGACAGCGCACCCCCGCCGGGTCTCGCAGACCCTCCGCTGCTCTCTCGGGGGGTGGTGAGGAGCACTGAGCTGCCCACCGGGGACGGCGGAGGGCGGGGGGCGGGGGCGGAACGCACGCTTGCTCCCCACCGGCCAGCAACTGTCTGAGCGCACACCTCTGGGTAAGGGGCCTGCAGCAAGGTTCCCGGCGCTGGGGGCCCCAGAGCTTTCTCCCTGGGCGGAGTCCAAGGTGATGCCCCACGCGGCTCCTAGCGCCTGCCTCCGATGCCCGGGTCGTTCCTGCAACACTTTTCACTCGATGCCTCATCGTCCTTCTGTGCAGGCTTCTCGGGTCCCCGAGACCGAGGACAGCATGGGGGTGGGGCGTCTGTCGGGGACAGCCTGGGGTGGGGGGCGTGTAGGTGCGTGAGGGGCAGCGGTGTGGGGTTCAGAAGGGCCCAGGGTGGGCTTTGAGCCCCAGAGGGCTCTATGCCTGGCAGGTTGTCAGTGCCACTTCAGAGGCTCCGGGGAGGGTCCTTCCTGCCTCTTGCGGCTGCTGGGGGCTCCAGGTGACCCCTGGCTGGGGCCGTACCCTCCACCCCTGCCTCTGTCTTCACGTGGCCTCTCCCCTATACGTTTCTGCGTCTCCGTCTGGCTTTCTCCCGGGGACACCAGTCTCTGGGTGAGGGCCCACCCTAATGGCCTCATCGTGACTTAAACACATCCTCAAAGACCCTGTTTCCGAATGAGGCCCCCATTCACAGGTACTGGGGGTTAGGGCTTCCCCGTGTCTTCTGGACGGGCCGCATTCACCCCATAACAAGGACAGATTCTGAAGGTAAGGATTTCTTAGGAAGTGCATCATAAGCCCCGTGGAGTGGGTAGAAGTGACCAGAACATTGGCTCGGGGACCCCTGGGAACCTGAGCGAAGCACGTGTGCGCCTGCGTGCCGGGCGCCGTCCCACAAAGCCCTCTGGCCGTTCGGTGATGCCGAGCCCTCTTCCCACCTCGTGGAAAACTGTCCAGAGCGGGCGCGCGGAGAGGAGACACTCGGCCTCAAGGTCCTGCAGGGTTTTCCCGCACGGACGAAAGAGACGCTCCCAGGAAAGGTTGAAAACCTTACTGGCCAGACACGGGATCGCCCTTCCGCGTGGAAGTCACGCGCAAGGTGCAGGCAGAGGGAGGGCGGTGGGGCGGCCTCCTTCTGTCCCCGCGGATTTAACTTGGCCTCTCGAAGGCTGAAGGTCGTAGGGGCGTCCGCTGCATTTTTCCCCCCCGAGAAGCCTGCAGCTTTTCACTATCATTCCAGAGACCTGGATCCGGCCCGACACGGAAAATGGAGCGGTTTGCTGTGAAGCTAACGCTAGCAGCCTGACTGCAGGCATCTAGGAAGTTGGCGAGCGGCACCCCGTGCGTGTGCCAGCCCTGCGCGTATAATGCGAAAAGCAGCGGGGCGCGAGGTGTGGGTGAGGGAGCGGAGACCTACGCGTGTCCCTGGAGCGCCACGGCTTTCTGTCATGAGGCATCCTTTCTGGCGGCACACGACTCCCTCCCCCCCAGCACCCCGATTTCACCCCAGACGTTACTGGAAGCTCTTTGCCACAAGAATCTGAAGGAGCTCATTATTTTAGGAAAGTAAATGGTGAATGAGGAAAGTAATATCCGAATACATAACCTCAGACCACGATGGAGAGGTTTCCCGATCGAAAGTCAGCCTCTCGTGACCCCTGATTACTCTCCTGCTTGCTCCAGGAGGTTTGGGCGCCCCCCCCCCTGCCCCCCACCACCCCGGATCGGGGTGCCCGGTGCTTTCTGCGAAGGGAGGACGGCTCCGTGCCCGGAAACTCCGTTCCAGGCGGCCTGCCCCACTTTGGCTGCGTTTTCAAAGGGCTTTGTTCTTCAGGGTTCCGTCCGTGTGCAAACGCCATGAACAGCAGCGATCCCGACCCTGACGGTGAGCGGAGGGTCACGTCTTCTCCACGGAAGCTGCCCCTTCCCGGGCAGAGGAACCACCCGCAGACAGTGCGGGCCGTGAGCTGTCAGGGAAGCGCTGTCTCCTGAGACGTTTTCTGAGCCGTCGCGAGGAAGAATGATGTGTCTCAGGACACACACAGGCCAGAACAAATGATGGGTTTAACGTGGATCTGGAAGGAAGTCCTGAAAACCAAGGAAAGTCAGCAGGGACGCCAAGCCTCGGGAATGTTCCGAGAAGGAAGGAAGACTGTGGCCGAGGAGGGTCCCAGATGGCGGGAGGGCCGCCAGGGATTAGGGGTGAGGGTGGGGCGGCCCAGGGGCGCTGGGTTCCCAGCCGAGGGGCAGGTGCCGTGTGGGTTAGGGCAGGGCGCGGCCTCACCCTCAGGCTGCAGGTCCAGAAGGAGGCCCCGGGGAGAGACCCCGCACAATACACAGAAGGGCCGTGGACACGGGGCCTGCCCGCCTCGGCCGTGCGGGGTCTGTGACCGCAGCGGGGTCTGCACCGCGTCGAGCGTGCGAGCGCAGCCGCGGGAGGAGCGCGAAAGCCAGCACCTCCCTGCAGGAGGGCTCCCGCCGGCCTTGACCTGGGCCTCGGGGGCGGTGTGGGCTGCGGACGTCTGCCGCCCCGAGGAAGGGGCACGGGCGGGGTTGCGGGGTCCTCCGCGCCCTGCACCTGACTGACAGCCATGGGACCAGATGAAGCGGGCCGGGCGGCGGGTAGGGGTGCCCCCCTCCGACATCTCACTTAGTTTCACCTCGAAATACTTCAGGGGTGCGTGTCCCCTCCCTAAGCACAGCTCAACTGCGAGATTGGAAAATTCCAGAAGCGCTCGGTCACACTGTCCACAGACCTTGTTCAGACCCTGCCCAGTGTCCCAGCGGGGTCGCTGATACCGGGGGCCAGTGGGCGGGCGCAGGCCTGCTGTCTGTGGGACGCCCCCCAGAGGCCGAGGTCCCGGCCGAGCTCCTCCTCCGTGTGTCCTGTCTGGAGGTGCCTGATGCCGGGGGCCCCCACCCGGTTAGGGTGTCCCCTGGGCTCCTGCCCTGGGAAGGGGCTGCTTGTCATAGGTTCTGGCACCACCACAACGAAGGACCACAGCCTGGGCCGCTTAAAACTGCAGGCGTCTCTTCCCGCACAGTCCTGGAGGCCGGAGGTGTGGCAGGGGCCCCGCCCCCTCTAGGGACCGCGGGGGAGGGTCCTTCCTGCCGGGTCCGGCTCCAGGGGGCCCCGGGCGTCCCTGGGCTGTGGCCCCGTCCTCCAGTCTCTGTCCTGGCTTCGCGTGGCCTCCCCTCCTGTCTGAAATCCTCCTGTGCCGCCTCAGGTGGATGCACCCGGGGCCCACGTGCATCATCCTGGACACCCCCCTTACCTCAGGGTCCGTCACTTACTCACACCTGCAAAGGCTCTTCCCACGTGGGGCCCCCATTCCCAGGCTCTGGGCGTCGGGGCCCACGGTCACCGACCATGGAAGCTACAAGGGTTTCGTGGGGCGCCTTGGGCACGTGTAAGTGTCCTTCGTCAGACCTCGATAGATGTCCCCGTTGCTAAATGATGATTTTCCATTTCTGTCCTTCTCCTCTGCTTATGCATTCATATCAGTACGGGCTCATGGGTTTCGTTTCGTTTTACGGGTCATAACCCATGGCCATTATTCTGTGTTTTGGTGCTGAAATCGTCCCAGACTTCTGTGTCCCTTTGACACGTCCGGCCTTCTTTGAGCCAATTCCTTACTTTCACGTAAAAACAGATAACCCGGCTCACCTTGCGCTTCCTCCACCACAGCCCTGCCGTGTGGCATTTCCCCCCAAAATCCTTTTTCCCGGGCACATGGACTTCAGAAACCCAGATCTGGGCTCGGGGCTCTGCTGCCCCTGGCACTCGGCTTGCGTGAGGACAGGTGCCGGGAACACGCCTGCATCCGCAGCCCCTCCCCGGTGTGGCTCACACGCGTGTGGGAGACTGCGAGTTCACACCCACATCCCCAATCCCAGCGCCTGACCCCAGACCCCGGGGCCATTCCTGTTCCCTCCCTTCTCCGCCAGGGAGGCGCCTGGCACCCACTGTCCTCGGACTCACTTGCTTGGTCCCGGAGCAGACAAGATAGTTTCAGAAGTGCCCAGCACCCCACCCACCCCCCCCCCTCCGAGAAAACCAAGGCTATTACCCAGAGTTTGCTATTTCTTACACTTTTTTTGTCTTGAAGAAAATGCTGTTCAGAATTGACTCCGGTGAGTTCCTGCCTCCCCACACGTTATTCGCTGGAGATACACTTAGGCCCTTTTGTCTCTGCGGTCCTGGGGAGCCCCCTCCCCATGTTTTTCGTCTTCGAGTGTGTAAACTGCTGTCACGGCTCCCCCAGACGACACGCGAGCACCCTCGGAGGTCCTGCACTGCTCCCAGCTCGTTGTCCCTCCCCTCTGCACATACACCGTCTCGTGAGCTTCTGGCTGATTCCTCCTGAGAGTCTCTTTGCAAAAATAGTCATGGTCTGGGGCGCCTGGGTGGCTCTGTCGGTGGAGCGTCCGACTTCGGCTCAGGTCATGATCTCACGGTTCGTGGGTTCGAGCCCCGCGTTGGGCTCCGTGCCGACGGCTCGGAGTCTGGAGCCTGCTTCCGATCCTGTGTCTCCCTCGCTCCCTGGCCCTTCCCCGCTCACCCTCTGTCTCTCTCTAAAAACTAAGTAAAGGACCACAAGCTGGACTTCCTTTCCCCCAGAAGATGTCATACTATGGGTAGTCTTTTGCACTTTTTTTGGCCCTGAGAGCGCGTCCTGGAAGCCGCTCTGTATTTGCTCCCGGAGGACAGCCTTGCTCCTTCTCACAGCCTCGTGGAGCCCCGCGTGGACGTGTCAAGCTCGTTCAGCCCCCGCCGTGCCCACAGGCGCTCAGCTTCTTTCCAGTTGCGCCAGGTCACCTCGCGCACGCGTGCTCTGGTGCCGTCGTCGGTGCGGCTACGGAGCGCGTCCTAGCAGGGAGCTTGCCGGAGCGCAGGTGACGGGCCGCGTTCCCCGCACGGGGACCCCGGGGGGGTTTGTGTTCCTCCCAGCAAACCTGGGAGGGTCGGCAGTGACGCTTTTAAATAGCTGTAGCCCGAGAGGGGAGCCCTGATATCACAGGGTAGTTTCAACTTGCACCTCTGTTGTGGGCGACGTTGAGCAATGCTGTGTGGATAGTGGCCATTTTTATGTATTTTTGGTGAATTATGCCTGCGCGTCTTTGCTCACTTTTCTATTGGGTCTGCCCTCCCACCTCAGTTTTTAGTAGTTCCCCCTAAAGAAGGATATTATCCCTGTATTTTTTTTGTATATTTTTGCGTATAAATCCCTGTGTATTTTGTGTATATTTTTTGTGTATATTTCTGTAATTTCCCAGTTTGTCATTTGCCCTTTGAATTTCCTTAGGGTGCATTTTTTAAACCATGGAAATAATGCGCTTTTAAAAGTATTATTACTTTTGTTGAATTCTTGGCTCATAGAGATTTTTTGTTAAGACTTTATTTTTTTTTAATTTTTTTTTAATGTTTATTTATTTTTGAGACAGAGAGAGACAGAGCATGAATGGGGGAGGGTCAGAGAGAGAGGGAGACACAGAATCCGAAGCAGGCTCCAGGCTCTGAGCTGTCAGCACAGAGCCCGACGTGGGGCTCGAACTCACGGACCGTGAGATCATGACCTGAGCCGAAGTCAGACGCTTAACCGACTGAGCCACCCAGGCGCCCCAAGCCTTTATTTTTTTAGAGCACTTTAAGATCCCCCAGAAAACTAGAGGGGGCCGTACCAGGATTTCCCATATACCTCCTCCCCCTACACACACAGCCTCCCCCACTATCAGTGCCCCCACCAGAGTGGCGCGTTCGTTACAAGCATGAACCCACCCTGACTCGTGCTGATCACGCGCGGTCCATAGTTACGACCCGAAGATTCAGGCGTGGTGTCGTACGTTCTGTGGGTTCGGACAGGTGTATAATGAGCGTGTCCACCTGTACAGCATCACACAGAGTATTTCCTCTGCAGTCTGTCCATTCCTCCTTCTCCAGCCCCTGGCAAGCACTGATCTTTTTGCTGTCTCCAGAGTTGTGCCTCTTCCAGAATGTCACAGTCGGAATCATACCACATGCACCGGCTTCTCACACGTCTTCTTAGTAAGACACATGCAACTTTCCTGCGTGTCTTTTCATGGTGTGGCAGCTCATTTCGTTGTGGCACTGAGCAAGACCCTGCTGTCTGGATGGGCCACAGCTTATTCATCCATCACCTACTGATGGATGGCTTGCGAGTTTTGACCATTGGCATTGACTGATGGATGGCATTGCGAGTTTGACTTGGTGGCTTCCGAGTTTTGACCATTAGGAATGAAGCTGCTAGAAACATCCCTGTGCAGGTGTTTGTGTGGCTGTAGTCTTCTGTGCCTTTGGATGAATGACCAAGGGGTGACGCTGCTGGATCTCATGGCAAGAGTACGTTTAGCTTTGTAAGACATCACCCAGTTCTTCCGGAGTGGCTGCCCCATTTTGCGTTAACGAGAGCCCCCAGTGTTGTGGATTTGGGCCGTTCCGATGGGTGTGTGGTGGTGTTCCCGTTGTTGTTTGAATTCGTACCAACACGTCGCTGAGTGCTGTAGCTGCACGTTGCCTTGTGAGTCTCGCAGTGTCGTAGTAGCCCTTGACTTTGTTTGTCCCGTTCAGTATTGACTTGGCTATTCTGGTCTTTCGCCTCTCCATGTAAACTTTAGAATCAGTGTGTCCGTATCCACAAAATAACTTGCTGGGATACTGATTGGCACTACTTTCAATCCATAGATCAACTTGGAAAGAGCTAACATCTTGACGGTACTGAGGTCTTCCTATCCATGAACATGGAATATCTAAATGGTTAACTGTTATTTAGTTTTTTGATTGTGTTTTTCAGAGTTTTGCGGTTTTCCTCATGTGGATCTTGTACATATTTTGTTAGGGGGCGCCTGGGTGGCTCAGTCGGTTAAGCATCCAACTTCGGCTCAGGTCATGATCTCACGGTTCATGAGTTCGAGCCCCGAGTCGGGCTCTGTGCTGACGGCTCGGAGCCTGGAGCCGGCTTCGGATTCTGTGTCTCCCTCTCTCTCTGCCCCTCCCCTCTCCCGTGTTCATGCACATGTGTGCTCTCTCTCTCTCTCTCTCTCAAAAATAAACATCAACAAAATTTTTTTTAAAAGAATCATACCTAACTTTCTTATTCTGAGATGCTAATGCAAATGGTATTTTTTTTAATTTCAAATTCCACTTGTTCAGTGCAATTGACTCTTGTGTATTACCTTGTATCCCTCAACCTTGTTGTCATCACTTATTAGTTCCAGGAGGGATTTTTTTTTTTCTATCAATTCTTTCAGATTTTCTACATAAACAATCATGTCATCTGTGAACGGTTTTATTTCTTCCTTCCCAATCTGTATACCTTTTCTTGTCTCATCGAATTAACTAGAACTTCCAGTGTGATGTCGAAAAGGCGTGTCAAGAGAGGACA
Organism: Herpailurus yagouaroundi; assembly: GCF_014898765.1. NCBI lineage: Eukaryota > Metazoa > Chordata > Mammalia > Carnivora > Felidae > Herpailurus > Herpailurus yagouaroundi. The sequence goes on from NW_024412421.1 coordinate 36,781,114, forward strand.
TTTCTGTACTTGATCTTAGTGGGAAGGTTTCTAGTACAATGTTAGCTGTAGCTTTTGCAGATAGTTGAAAAAAATCAAGTCGAAAAAAATCCTTCTATTCTTTACTGCGAGTCTTATCATGAATAGTTGTTGGGTTTTGTGAAAGGTGTTTTCTGCATCTATTAATATATGTTTTTCTTTCTTAGTGTATTGATGTGACTGATGCTTTCATTAATTTCTAATTTTGAATCAGTCTTGCATATCTTGGGTAAATCCCACTTGGTCATGGTGTATAATTCTTTTATACATTGCTGGATTCAATTCATTAATATTTTATTGAGGATTTTTGCATGTGTATTCATGAGAGAGAACGGTAATGTCGTTGGTTTTGGTATCACGGTAATGCCGGCCGCCTAGAATGGGTTAGGAAGTGTTTTCTCTGAAAGAGATTATAGAGGATAATTTTTTCCTTAAATATTTGGTAGAATTCACCAGTGAGCCCCTCTGGGCTTGGTGCCTTCTGGTTTTTAAGGTTTTTAATTATTGATTCAATTTCCTAAATAAGTGAAACCTATTCAGATTGTCTATTTCTTCTGTGAGTTTTGGCAGATTATGTCTTTCAAGGAACTTGTCCGTGTTGTCTAGGTCACCAAGTTTGTAATCACAGAGTTCTTCACAGTGTTCCTTCATTACGCTTCTAATTCCATGGGATCTGCAGTGATTCATTTCTTTTTTAGTATTTTTATGATTCATTTCTGATATTAGTAATTCATGCCCTCTCATCTTAGCCCAAGGCTCCCTGATTTTATTGATCTTTTCAAAGAACCGGCTTGTGGTTTGTTGGGTTTCTCTATTGACTTCCTGGTGTCAGTTTCATTGGCTTCTGCTCTAATTCTGATCCTTTTCTCTGCTCATTTCCTATTTGATTTGCCCTTATTTTTTTCTGGTTTCCTGAGATGGAAACATAAAGTACTGATTTTAGCTCCTTTTTTTTTTTTTTTTTTTTTTTTAATGTGTGCAGTCAATGCCATAAACCTTCCTCTAAGCACTGCTTTTGGTGCATTCCACAGATTTTAGTAAGTTGTATTTTTATTTTCTTTTAGTTCAAAATATTTTTAAATTTCTCTTGAGATTTCTCCCTTGACCCGTTTGTTATTTAGACGTGCGTTGTTTAATTTCCACATAGTTTGGGATTTTCAACTTATCTCTCTGTTACTGATTTTTGGTTTAGTTTTCTTGTGGTTTGTGTTCTTTAAAAAATCAAATATTTCAAATGTAACTAATATGCCATTTAGCTCTTGGACACCGTGATAGTTCTTCTGGTGTGCATGGGTTTTTGAGGTGGGTCTGTTTTACCTGGCAGTTCATAGCGTGAAACAGATGTAGGCAGAATTCAGGTGTCAGATAAGGATTTGGGCAGAGTTTATACACAGCATTTTGGTGCCTCCCCCTCCTCTCTGTTTTTGTGTTTTCCTGGATTTCTCCCATCACTTTCCAGCTCTGTGATCTCTGTAAATGTTGCCCTTTGCTTTTCAACCCAGTGAGATTGTGCGCCTTCTACTAGAATGTCAGCCATCGGCGTGGTGCTGACTGGGTCTTGCCATCAGGCAAAAACATCATAAAATGGGACTCGCCCAGCGTCACCCCCTTCATCCACGTGCAGACACGCTTCTGCCCTCTGCCACTGGCCTGTCCTCCCCACTTCCTTCAGGGGCCGTGTTTCCTCCGTTGTCTGGTGTTGGCGGCTGTGTGGGGAAGAGAGAATCTTACAGAGGCTCATTCTCTGATACAGGATTTCAGTCGTCTTTGTACAGGGGTTGGGGCTCGTCCTATTTACTTATTGAGCCTTTTCAGGTCGTCCGGTACTTTTGCCCAGAGGACCTGGGAACTTTTTCTTTATCTTTAACTTTGATAGCTTCACTGAGTACGGCAGAGCCGGAACTCCAAGGGGAATTTCCCAGGGGCCCGGTGGCTCTGGGCACGTAGAGTCAGATCGTCCACCTCTGCAGTGATGCGTGATGCGTGCTGGCTCTTCCCGCCTTCTTTTCCAATCTCTTTTTCTCTGACGCTTTTTGCTTTTTGACTTTACCTCATTTCCATTCCCTTGGTCCACTTTTCTTCTCTCCGTCAATGGCATCATTAAATTTTACTCAACTCTGCTCCTGTTTGGGCATGTTTAATGAAGTCTTCATTGCATGTGTGACTTTGTCTTCCTTCCTTCCTTCTTTCTTTCTTTCTTTCTTTCTTTCTTTCTTTCTTTCTTTCTATGTTTACTTCATTTCTTCCTGGATGCGTGTGTCTCTGTGTGTGTGTGTCCGTGTTTGTTCTTAGTCTTGGAATTTACGGCTCAAAGCGATTGTCATACACTCAAGTGCTTGTTTGAGAATATTTAGTCTCCTTTGGAGTGTCACGTTACTGTTTCCCTCTGTTCTGTTTTGATTGGAGGGGATGGTAAGTTTTTCCACCTGAAATGTTTTGATCCCCATGCTCTGTTTCCTTTTTATAACAGCTTTTAACTTTTTCTAAAAAATTGCTAAACAGTGTCCCCAAATCTCTGTTCTTCACATCCACACACATACACACATGTGCATGCACACACGAAGAGAGAGAGAGAGAGAGAGAGAGAGAGAGAGTCTGCTTATGATGGCTCTGAAAGTACCTGAGCCAGGGTAAGAAGGGAAAATCTAGAAGTTTGGACTTCTAGCCTGTTTTTTTCTCTCCCTTAAGAGGTGTTAAATTCTTCATTATTTAGGTGAAGAATTCTATCTGCATGTTATGGACATGGCGGTCAAGTTGGGGCGGCCTATGAGATTCAGAATTGCCCTTGATTTCAGATAGCACAGAGCCTCTGGGTGCACACGGACAGGGTGTGTGCTCTCCTGGGCTGTCTGGCTGTGAGACCCGAAATTTCCCTACAGGTTTTCCCCAGCGCCTTGCCATCTCGGAAGGGCAGCTCCCCCTCTCCCCCCTGAAGAATTGCCTTTCTGAGGCTACGTCCTCAAACCCTGCATGCATTTCTGAGGTCCTGTCCTGTGGCCACTGCTGCGGGTTCTCAGAACTCTCTTTCTGGCACTTTCCCAGTTGTGACGGGCTGCCTCTTCCTGGGGGTGCTTCTAGCTCGGCCCTCTTCTGTTTCCCAAACTCATGCCGCTCCCCACCCAGCTTTCTGAGGTGGGAACGCAAGAAACAGCTCTGAAATTAGTGCTTATTTTTCTGTCCACAGGATAATTGTGAGTTTTTAATATTCGTTGTCACGTGGATGTGCTGGCAGCGTGGAACTTGCGTGGGCCTTGCTCCCCTTCAGCTGCGTGAGTTTTCGAGGGTGTTTGCAAAGATCCAGATTTAGGTGGCCGCCCTTGTCTTGCCCGCCAGGAAGCCCCTGCCCCTGCCCCACATGTTTTTGATAGGAAACTGTTCGTATCTTGAAATGCGTAACCTTGGGACTGAGGTTACCTTCACCTAAAAAGAGCAAAGAATTTGGAAGTAAGTCCAAGGGGCTGTGTGTCCACGCAGAGCCCGCCTGCTCCTTAAAGAGGCTGTGTTCCCTCCGAAGGATTCCTCGGTCGGCGCCTGACAAGCGCCAGCCGGGCTCCCCGCGCTGCCCCGTCTGTGGGTGGCTCGAAGCAGAGATTTCCGACAAAGAGGACGCGCTCCGCGAAGGCACGATGCGCTTTCTGCTTGGCCTTTTGAGAAGCTAGAGTTTCCAGATGAGAGGAACCAGGGCCGCTCCTGGTGTCCCGAAAGAGCCGTGTTAACATCCCCACCGCGACTGTGGATCTTTCCGCCCCTGCTTTTAGTTCTGTTGGCTTTTTAGTGAAAAAATACAAACTTCGGATTCTAATATTTTTCTGGCGGATTCGCCATTTTATCACGAGAAGAGATGTCCCTTTGTGCCTCCGGTAACGCTTCCCTCCCGAAGGCTTCGCTTCCGTCGCGTTGGTAGAGCTACGCCAGCTTTCTTCCGGTTCCCGTTTGAGTGGTTTTCCATTCCGTGTGCTTATCTTTCAGACTTTCTGCCTTATAATGAAGGTTTGTCTGTTGTGATCAGCACAGGAGATGGTGAATTACCGAGATGTTTGGATTTATACCGGCCATATTTTTTGCGATTTGACTTATCTCTTTTCTAAGCTCTTTTCTCTCGTGACTTGCCTTTTGTGGATCAATAAACATTCTAGATATTTCACAGTTTCCCTGTATTAACTTTTACTGGTCCTTTCGTGGTTACTCTAGAGGCACATTAATCTGTAACAATCTAAGACACTTAGCCACTCCCCATTCATGCTGGAAACGTGGAATAACTTAACTCTCTTCAGACCCAGCCGCTCCTTGGGTTTCGTGACCATGCATTCTAACGCGCCACGTATTTTGGACCCCACGACTCATCCTCATCGCGGGTTCGTGCAGCCGGCACTCAGGAAGCGTTCGTTCGCATGTGTCCACATATCCGCCCTTGCTGTTGTTTCCTTGTTCCTCCCTGAAATTCCACTTTTTCCTCTGGGGTCACTTTCTTTCTGTCTGAAGAACCTTTAGGACTTCCTTTGGAACAGCTTTTCTGTCAGGAAAGCCGCTCGGTTTTCACTTGCCCGACATGTCTCCATTACACCATTATCGTTAGAGGGTAACGTAAGCGGGCTAGCGCTGCTGCGTCGGCATTCTCAAAGACGGGACCTTATTGTCTCTGGACCTGCCCGCGTCTCTGCCGAGGGGTTGGTGGTCAGTCTCGTTACTGTTCCTTTGAAGGCGAGGAGCCTTTTCTCGCCGCTTCTATGATTTGTCTTTGGTTTTAAGACGTCTTAGGGGCGCCTGGGTGGCGCAGTCGGTTAAGCGTCCGACTTCAGCCAGGTCACGATCTCGCGAGATCTCGCGTGATCTCGCGTGAGTTCGAGCCCCGCGTCGGGCTCTGGGCTGATGGCTCGGAGCCTGGAGCCTGTTTCCGATTCTGTGTCTCCCTCTCTCTCTGCCCCTCCCCCGTTTAATGCTCTTTCTCTCTCTGTCCCAAAAATAAATAAACGTTGAAAAAAAAAATTAAAAAAAAAAAAAAAAGACGTCTTAATACGATGTGCTTTCAGCGTGGCTTTCTTCATATTTATCACGCTTCTGATGCTGTGGGTTTCAGGGGTTGGTTTCTTTTATTATCTTTTCAAGTATTACTTCTTTATCACTCTTGATCTCTTCTCCCAAGACTCCAGTTACCACACGTTTAACCTCTTAACCATGTCCTGTCTGTCTCCGACATTGTTGTCGTGAATTGTTTCCTCCTGCTTCAACGCGGTTAGAATCTATCAGCCTGTTTTCCACTTCACCAACCCTGTCTTCGGCTCTGTCTGACCTGTGTTCTTCCTCTTCAGATAGCGTATTTTCCCCCCTCGGTTCTAGAATGCCCTCTGCTGAGTTTCTCCATCTTTCCCTGCCTTTTCTTAAATTTACTCAGCATGGTCATTTTTAAAGTCTGCCTTTTAAATCTGATATCTGGATCACTTCTGGGCCTGTTTCTAAGATCTGTGTTTTCTCTTCGTTTTTGGACATGTGGTCCTGTCTTCTGTCACAAGTAATTTTATTATTGTTATTATTTTAGAGAGAGTGTGTGAGTGGGTGGGGGAGAGGGGCAGAGGGAGAGAGAGAGAATCCCAAGCAGGCTCCACACTCAGCATAGGGGCTAACACGGGTCTCAATCCCATGAGCCTGGGATCATGACCTGAGTCGAAATCAAGAGTGGGACCCTCAACCTACTGAGCCCCCCAGGCACCCCCACACACACACACTGGTGGGTCCTAGAGTCTAAACTTTGCTTCTCCAGGGCCCTCCACACAACCCATTTCCACCTAACCCCAGAACTTACCGCATCACCTGTGGGGAAAACTGGCTAGTCCTTTCAATGCCCTACGTCGCCGTTAAAAGTTCCACTGATTCTCTGTCCCTAGTGGGGATACCCTCTGGGTACAGCGCCACACGGCTCTCAGCCTCCCGCCGGTGCCACAAGCGACAGGTGCCCCCAGAATCCAAGCAGGTGCAGGTGGCTCTCCTCGCTGGTCCCCCTTCTCTAAGCCCGTCCTCCTGATGCCCTCCAGCAGGTGGCCCCTTGCCCTGGAGAGCTCTCTGGTTGTTCTCAGCGGGAATCATGGCCTCGCGCTAGTTCTCATTCCCACCTACGGCCTGTCACTGGGATTCTGAAGCGGGTGCCTCCACAGGCTCTCTGATGGGTGCGCCCTTCGGGAGGCGGGAAATGCCCACAACCAGAGCCAGATCTCACGTCCGCCGGCTGTGCTGCAAAACCGTGAGTGCTGCTTCTAAGTGAAAGCACTAACAGGTCTCGGCTCCCCTCGGGTGCCTGGGGGATTCCATAATGAGGAGTGAGTGTGCTGAACCCCAGGCTCCCCGCAGCCAGAGAACGATGCCAGCCCCCTCCTCGCCCCGCAGAAAGGTGCTGGAGGCAAGGGGCAACCGGATGAGAGTTTGACCACCTGGCCCATGATGGGCCTGGGTGATGGGGCGTTGTCATTCAACGCTCACGATCCCCTGGAGCTCGTGGAGTCCTGAGATTCATCTCATTTAATGCTTGTAACGGCTGCGAGACAATCACCCTTGCCGTCCTATTTCGCAGACGGGGCAGCCGGCCGCACTGCTTGCCGGGGGCCTGGTACTTTAAGTGGCAGGGCCTGAATTGGAGCCTGGGTGTATTGGCTTCAGGGCCCGAGCGCAGACGCGTACGGCTCTCGGGTGGCCGTGGGCCGCGAGCACGGTCGGAGGACTCCCCGGGACCTGGCCTCCCGGACCAGCCCCACCTGCTTTCCGCCTCCAAGGCTTGGCTGAATCCACTCGCTCCCTTGAGCCTGCAGATTTTTGGCCAGACGCCTCGCTGCCCCCGCCCTCCCACCACCCAGCCTGTGCCAGGTACCAGTCCCTGGGAGGGAGGTCAGCCAAAACACTGGGGCAGGCCTTGGGCTGGGACTTCGTTCCGTCCACGCTGCTTGCCGAGTGCCTGCTCGGCGCCGCAGGTGAGGCCGGGGGAATGCTCGGACACGGAGCCCAGAGCCGTCTCACGTGTCACCGTTAAAGCAGGACTTGGGGCGAGGCCGGACTGGGGTCGGCTTGGCCGCAGGACGCTGGGTCCTCCCAGCGTTGCTTCTCTTGTCCAAGGAACCCACAAAACCAGCTCCCCACAGTTGTGAGGGCGCACGGGCCATGACATAGAGGAAGTGCTTTGTCACGTGTAAACTCCCCGTGGCGCTACTCCCCATGGAGGCTGCTGGGCCTCCCTCCGGGCCAGCCCAGGCTCCCTGGTCACGGGGGCGTTTTTCCCAGAGGGGTTTCAGGACCAGGGAGCGAGGCTTTTCCAAATAGCCAGAACGTGGCCATGTCCAAAGACAGGGGAAGCCCCCTGCACACCCCTGCCAGACCGAGGCACGGGGTCCTCGCGCGGGGTCCTCGGCCCCAGGCGGGAGCCCCTGTCCCGCTGTGTGTCCAGCACGTGCCGTCGGAGACCAGCGGGGGCCCAGGTATTCATGTCTCATGGTGACCACGTGCCAGGGTAAGAGCGGTGCAGACCTGCTCCCTCACTGTAGAGGCTGGAGCCTGGAATCAAGGCGCCACCAGGCCGCCCTGGCAGCCGCATCCCAGCTCCGCCTGGTTTGTCCCGGGCCTCCGGTGTCCTTTCCTCTTTCTGTTTAAGGACGATGAATGTAGGGCCCACCTGAATCCAGGATGACCCCATCGCAACAGCCTTTACTTAATCAACCGCGAAGACCCTTTTCCCAGATGAAGTCAAGCTTCCACGTTCTGGGCAGGAGACCGTCTTCCGGAGCCACCATTCAACCCAATATTTCTCACTTTCACACTTTTTAAAAACTTTTCTCATGGGGGCGCCTGGGTGGCTCAGTCGGTTGGGCGTCCGACTTCGGCTCAGGGCGTGATGTCGCGGTCCGTGAGTTCGAGCCCCGCGTCGGGCTCTGTGCTGACGGCTCAGAGCCTGGAGCCCGCTTCGGATTCTGTGTCTCCCTCTCTCTCTGACCCTCCCCCGTTCATGCTCTGTCTCTCTCTGTCTCAAAAATAAACATTAAAAAAAAAAACAAAAAAAGATACTCACTGGACTGGAGAAAAGAGTAGAGGACCTCAGTAAAACTCTTATCAAAGAAATAGAAAACATAAAAAAGAACCAATCAGAGATGAAAAATTCAATAGCTAAAATTAAAAATACACTAGAGGCTGGGACACCTGGGTGACTCAGTCTGTTAGGCATCCAACTTCAGCTCAGGTCATG
>NW_024412421.1:36824349-36848522 GCF_014898765.1 Herpailurus yagouaroundi
CCCGGGGGGGTGCAGGGTGACCCGGGGGGGGCACTGCTTTCCGGCTGGCACACGGGCTCCAAAACGCCTTGGCATTCAGCTTAACGGGAACCAGCGGGGCCCGCGCGAGGGCGTCAGGAACGGGGCCAGCGTGTTACGTCACATCTGCCAGCTCGTTCTCTTCTCTCGCGTCTGAGGATGCGAGACGCTGCCGCACGAACGGTCTGTTTTAGCCTTTGACATTCACGGGAGCCAGCGCCGAGTGTAAGCGGCTGGCCGTGTGGGGCGCTGGCGGAGGCCACAGGCGTCTTTCCGGGGCGATAGAGACGGTCCGTATCTCGGCAGGGTTTGGGCCCCGCCGGCCGTGGTTAGCACACTCACAACGTGCGCGCTTTCCGTTTGTACATCTTCCCTGAAGATAAACCGCATAGGCAGATACCGACCCGTAGGTGACGTCTGCGAGCCGGAGTGTCCAGGGATGCTGTGTGTGGCTGTCTGCCCTTCCGCTCTGGAATGTGTCAGAGACAAAGACGATCGAGGGGCAGACAGAGGGGAGGCGGGGCGGACGAGCCGGTAACAAGGCAGGGTGAGCCGCAGGGGTGAATGATGCCCCCGGGGTCTGGCCCTTCTCTCTCACCTGCCCCTGAGCTTTGCGGGGCTCCCTCGAGTCACGGCCCCCGGGGGTAGAGGACCCTGCCCGTCTGAGCCGAGGCCAGGCGCCTCTCCCGCATGCGGGCGGGTCCACGTCACCCGCTGGGCGGGGAGGCGGACTGGGCGTGGGCGGGGACCGACGCGGGTATATGTGGTGGAGACAGCTGATCCAACAGGTGCGGGCTTCCTGCCGACTCACAGTCAGGCCCCGCGTCCCTTGGCGGTGGCTCGGCCCACAGGGGCACCAAGTCTAGGAGGCCAGCATTCTGTCTGTTTCTGAGCCGCCTACACACGTGAACGCCCGGTGGTCCCGGTCAGCGGGCCGGGGATGTGATTCCTACCCTGAGATGGTCTTTGGCCCTTGGGGGTTTCGCTCATCCTGTCCCTCCTGAGGTGGATGAGACCCTCCGAGCCACGGGTCCCCAGTTGCTCCCCCAAGAAGCCCCTGTCCTTCCCACAGAGCCCTTTCCAGGGTTCCTCCCCGCGTGGCACAGGGGACGTGGGCCTCGAGTCCCAGGGCACCAGGCTAGCTGTCCTTACTGCCGAAATCTGACGTTTTTGCGGGTCTCGACCCCCGGGTGCTCGTGCACCTGCCTGTTCGCTGCGACCTCCCCCGGGAGCCGGCCCCCGCGCTTTCCGGGGCAGCTGGGCATGTGGGGGCTGCAGACAGCGGTCCCCGACCTGAGCCGCACCCCTGCCGGTGCTTTGTCTCCAGCAGGTACGGGAGGGAATGCGGTGTCTGCCCCCGGACCTCCTCTTCTTCGTCAACCAAATGGCGGCACAGCCCCCTCCCCTCCCCTTCCCTCCCCTCCCCTCCCCTCCCCTTTCCCCGCGGTTATGAACACTCGCCGTTTAGGACCGCGAGCTCTGCGAGGCCTGGGGAGAAATCACGCCCTGCAGGTCCTCCCCTCGGCACCGAGTCCTGCTCACTTCACGCAGCGGATTCTCGTGGCCTCTGCCCCCGTGTCCCGATTCAGGCAGCGTGTTCATGCCCACCACCTGGCCCCCTTGCTCAGGTCCGTGGCAGCGCCGACTGGGTGCCCCTCGCACAGCCACGGTTCCGGCTGAGTCTTGTCGTGGACCACGACGTCCTTTCCTTTGTCGCGCCTGGTCACGAGGGTCTGGGGTCTCTGATGGCTGGCTGAGGTGGCCCAGCTCGGCCTCCTGTGCACCAACCGCCAGCTCGAACCCGGCTCCCTCCCAGTCGCGGGAGTCCCCTCCCGGTACCTTCACACACGTCAGACCGTCTTCCGTCTCGTCTCTGTGAAGAAATCTCTCCCGGAGCTTTCCGCCTGCTCCAGCCTGGACGGGTCGCGCTCCGTGCCTGGTGCGCGAGGGGCGCTCTGGGAGCCTCCTTCCTCCACCTTCCCGGAAGTGTCCTCCCTCTGCTCTGGTGCCGGTCCCCCCGTCCCGAGACCCATCTTTCGCTTTGGTGCTTTACCCCGTTTCCCTGGCGTACCCGCAGGAGCTCCCAGGGAGGGTGACCGGGAGGCGCCCCATCGAGGAGTCGTGTGTCTTCCGACGTGTTTGTTCTGCTCTGTCACCCGGGTCCCGTGGCGGCAGGACCCGTTTTTGATTCCTCGTGTGTATCTTTGTTTCACTTCTCTGGCCTGGAACGTTATCTGCTTCCCCTACACCCACCCGAATCTTTCCGTCTTCATGGCCACCTCCTCCGGGAAGCCTCCCCCACCTCCTCAGTCCTGAGGGCTTGCTTCTTCCTTGTGGCCCTCACGATGCTTCCTTTCTCCAGTACTCCTTTGGCAGGCACACTCCTCTGCAGTCGTGAACTCAGCACACGTTTCTTGAGCACCTGTTACGTGTGTCGGAGGACGACTCCACGATACGGGAGGGCCCCGTGACGCCAGCCACACCACCGCTTGCCACGTACGGGGAGTGACAGAGACCCACAGAGTTCAGGGACAGCCTGCCCAGGAAGGACCCAGCCCAGGCATCCTGCCTTCCTGTGGTGATAAGGACAGGGAGCCTTGGCACACCGACGGGACAGATACACCGAAACACCCACCCTCGTGCCATAAGGGATCCGTATTACTTTCGCCATCTTACAAGCGAAGAAACCGAGGCAGACAGGACAGCCTGGCTTGTGAGAGATGGCCCTGGGACCTCCCTGCGGGGTCAGACTCCACGGAGAGGCGTGCGTGGGCCGCGTGTGCCTGCGCCCTCTCTCGGTCCGCGAGATCCTGACAACAGACGCTAGTCATGCCCCAGCCAGCGGACTTCTCGTTAGGATCTGTGGGACCAAATACGCAACCTTCCAACCACAGGCCCGTCGCGTGTCTTGTGTGGTGGGGGAGGGGATCCCTTGCAACACTGCCTACCCGGAAATAGCTTTCTCTGGCCAAGAAAACTCATTCTGTCGTTGAAGGCCACGGGCATTCCTGAGTGTCCGGAGCCCGGGGCCATCTCAGAGCCCGGGGGAGGGGGGGCACCCCCGGCTGGGCACCGTGCGTTCCCAAGTCGCAGCCACCAGGCGCTCCCCTGGGGCTCCCGCGGCAGCGGCAGACGGCGTGGGTGGGGTGACCCCGTCCCAGAGAGACGGGGCGCTCAGCGCACACGGGGCCGCGGCCACAGGCTCCTTCACACCAGCAGGAACTAATATGCGGTCCGAGCCGCCACCGAGGCATCCACCCGGCTTTGCATTTCCTCTGCAGCTGACGGACGGATTTTCAGATGAAAGGCAAAATTTCCTGTGCTCTTGATCTCGCGGTTGTCTCTTGGCTACTTCCCGCTTCGTCTTGAGCTGAGCCCACGGGGAGGGATAAAGATGCATTTTTTTTGTGGAGAAGGGGTGGGTTTTGGAAGTTCTTCCAGCGTGGCAGACGATGCCCCTTTTCCAAGGGACTCGTCACCCCGCACGGTGCCTGGGTCTGTGCACGCCTTCACACGATGAGCTAGTGGGGGCTCCGTTCAAAGAGCCCCAAACAGCAGCACGTTTGAGACTGAGTCATGCTCTTCCTGAGGGATTCCTTTTTTTTTTTTTTAATGTTTATTTATTTTTGAGAGAGAGAGCGAGCGAGTGAGCGAGGGAGGGGCAGAGAGAGAGGGAGACAGAGGATCCCAAGCAGGCTCCACACTGTCAGCACAGGGCCCCACGCGGGGCTCGAACTCCTGAACCGTGGGGTCGTGACCTGAGCGGAAACCAAGAGCTGGACGCTTAACCCACTGAGCCACCAAGGTGCCCCTCCTTCTAAGGGATTCTTAAAGATTAGGGCCCTCACCTTTCCCGCGTGATCTCACCGTAGTGAACGTTGGGCACGTAAACCATCCTGGCTCTGAGGCGCGGGCGGTAAATAGGTGTGGCTTGGGTTCCTGTGTCTCCAGCCCCAGGCCCACCCCCAGGCGGAGCCACAAGGCAGCTCTGCCAGGTCGGGTTTTGCACAGTTTTGTGGTCATCAAAGCGTGGCATCCCGTGGCTTTTTGACACACGTCTGCGGAATGAAAGAGTGAATGAGTGAAGGAGTGAATGAACGAAGTAGCAGCTGGTCGGGCGCAGGTGACGAGTAAGGAGACGCACGGGGCTGGTGGAGCCGCGTCACCAGGGATGCGGTGGGGAATCCACGAGTCCCGCGTGTGGCGGCGCCCATCTGGAAGGTGCCGAGCGGCAGGCGAGCCACGGTGACGGGCCGGGCGCTGGAAGACGGGGAAACGGAGAGAGGGGATGCCGGACGTGGGGGCTGACGTGGAGGCAGGCGGGAGCCCGGAGACCTCGTGCAGCTGGGTGAGAGGCCAGACCCGCTGCAGACCGGCCACGGTGTCCACACCTGCCAGGGAAGCGTCGGGTGCTCTCCAGTCACTACCCTAAACCGTTTTCCCACACGTCAGCACCGCCAGCCTGTGATGGCACGTTTTTTCTCTAGCTAAATGTGATTTGCACCCAAGCTTTTTTGAACTTTAATTCCCTGGTCTTGGATCATTTATCCAACACCGGTCCGCGAGACACAGGCCTTCTGAGGAGCAGTCCTGACAGTTCGAGCCCAGTGCGCCGGGGGTGGCCCCGGGGTCTTCTTCATCCTTCCTACAGAATGATGGAGAACAATGGCAGGGGCCCTCCTGGCAGCCAGAAACGTGAACCCACTTCCCCCCGCTCTCCTGCGTTGATGGAGGCCTGTGGGTGGGTGGGTGGGTGGGTGGACGAGTCAGTGGATGTAGCCTGCCTGCCTTCCTTCCTTCCTTCCTTCCTTCCTTCCTTCCTTCCCTCCTTCCCTCCTTCCCTCCTACCCTGCAAGTAGGCGCACCACTTGCCTAGTGCTGTCTCCCTACTTCCCCTGTGGTTTAGGGCATGTAAACTCAGCCTTCAGTGCTATATTGCAAACCTACTCATTCAGTGCCCATTAAATGCATGGGTCCGTGGTCTCTGCCTCCAGAGCTCCCAGTCTGGTCAAGGACATGGGCAAGACATACAAACTCACGTTACTGGGTGGCATGTTCTTTGAAGGAAGGGGCCACCCATCCATGAAGCCTTTCCTGGTGACCTGACTCCCTTTCCTCAGGGAACCTGAGGTCCAGGGGCTAAAAACAAATGCCTGCTCCCTCTCAGAGACCCTGAAGCCCCTCAACCTGGGCCCTGGCCATCCCTGCAGACCAGTACTTGGGGCAGGAGATGATTGAGTAGGTTGACACCAAGAACATTTGTGCAGGCCCCTCCACTCTGGGGCCGTCACAGACAAGGCTGGGGGTTATTCTGGAAGGGTAGACAGCAGGTTGTTGGAATGACTGAAGACTGGTTCACAGCCCACGCTGGCAGGGTCACCGCCGGCCCCCAGGCAGCACACGCCCCTCCAGCCCCGGGACCAGCAGGGTCAAGGTACATGGCGGGTGCCAGTGGCCTTTGATGCCCCTTTGCTGATGGGTCGGCTGTGACGGTCTATCGTGTGCGGGCTTTGGTTAGAGCCGCTGAGAGCTCTGGCCTGCGATGCGCAGCTTGGCTGTGCCCACGGACACCGTGCCCCCTGCACACGTGAGACACACGTGGGGAGGGGTCCGGACGATGCCCGGGGTCAGCTTCCTCCACCGCTGCACCCTGTGGCGCTGGGAGGGCTCATGCCAGGAGAATCATTTCTCCAGGAGGGAGCTGGTGAACACGTGGCCAGGACTGCCCGTGCCTTCTGCATGCTGGACGTCACAGCAGACGTGATTTCTGCCCGTCGAGGCACAGGTTCCATCTGGCATGCGTCCTGCAACCCGCATCCGGCGGCCTGGTTCTCACCTGGGGCCTGCTCTGCAGAGGATATCGCCTCTCAAGGGCAGGAAGCGGCCCCGCCTGGCGTTGGAGACCCTGATGTGTCGCAACAACCCTGAGGCCACAGAGCAGGACATCTGCTGGCTGATCCCGGGGCCCAGGGGCGGCGAGGGGGCTCGGCTGTGCCGCTGTTTGGAGGCGGGGACATTTGGTGCCGGTTGGGTCAGAGGCACAAACGCGGCTGTGGAACCAGCGTGCCTCCCAAACTTGGGTTCTCGTGTCTCCCGCCCACTGGCCCAGAGCGCCAGTTGCCGTCTCACGCGTGGGCACCGTGCCCCGCGGAACCCTGTGACTTGCAGTCAGCGTGGGTGCAGACCAGCTGGCCGAGCAGGGGCCAGTGACGGGTTGAGCCTCAGCAGGTGCTGGCGGCCAGCGGGCGTGTCCCCTGGGTCTCGGTGACACCTGCGAGCGCACGGTGCGCCATCAAGACCCGACGGGGTGCCAGCCCCCGTGTGACAGGCCCGCCTGCTGTCTGTACCCACTTTTCCCCTCTTCTGAGCACGTTTCCCGAGCGCTGTCGTGGTACCCTTACCGTGTGCCTCCCCGTGTGGCCTGGGGGCTCGGGCCTTGGGCCCGGGGCACCACCAACAGCACACAGCTGGGACAGACCCCCGCCCCTGACCCCCCCGTCCGCACCTGTCCTTCGACTTGGCAGCCGGGAGGGAGGGAGGTCTGGCCCCGAGCAGATGGAAGGAGAGGGAGTGGGGTGGGCCCCGGGCTGTGGGAGCACATGGGGCCTGCTGCCCAGAAGGCAGATCCTTCCTGTCTTTTCAGATCTGCAAATGGGCCAAATCCTTTAAAACCGCACCTGCAGACAGGAGTCCCCCGTCATCTGGCCCACCGCCGGCCTGCTGCAGCGCCCAGGGTGGGGACCGCGGCCCTGGGCCCCGAACCGCGGGCTCCCCACGTGGCCCCGCCTCACTTCCTCGGCTTTGAGGGAGGGCCTGCGGGCCATGGCTCCCAGTCCCTGAGCGGCAGCCACCGGAGGGCCCTTCCTCCCAGGGTGGACCCCCCCACCATAGCTTGCCAGGCCGGGTGTCACCACGTCCCACGACCACCCTGTCCCCAGAGGAGCCCTCCACCGCCCGGACCCACCCGGGAAGCTCCGTCCGGAGCAAGGCCGGAGGCCACCACGGGTCCACGGCGACCCAGACGGAAGCCATGGGGGGTGAGACCCAGACGCGTCCCCAGCTGCTCCCACAGTTCACACTGGGGCACACGACACGGAGGCACTTAAGGCTCTCGTGACTTCAGACTCGTGTTCGGAGCTGCCGTCATGTGCCAAGGGGACTTGGCCCAGGGCCTCCGATGGAGGCAGCCATCCGAGCGGAACCCGCCCTCCCGAGTGGGTTCCTCCGGAGACAGAGAGCCCACAAAGTGCAGGCGGGAGGGCATCCCGCTAATGGACGGGTCTGTGGGAAATTCCTCTCGGCTCTGAAGCCAAGCCCCACGCCCCACAGGGCCCACACCTCCCGCCTGAGGAGCGGCCCCTCTCCGGCCTCGGGGCGGCCCTCCTGACTTTGGGCTTTGACCGTGAGCTTCTCCAGCCCAGGTGGTGCAGCTGGGAGGCCACAGCTGGGAGGCCACGGACACAGAGCAGGTGTTTGCTGAGCATGCAGAGTCCGGGCCTGTCCTGCCAGAGTCTCTGGGCTGCAGAGGGACGGCTGGCGTGCCAGGGCCGAGGGGGACAGAGCAGGGTCAGACGGGACAGAAGGTGGGTGCTCCAGGCGCGTGCAGGTTGCCCTTTGGAGCAGGAGCCACAGGGAGCCCGCAACGCAGCTCTGGCTTCCGTGGACGCGTGGCAAGGACAGCATCTTTGATGATCTGAGGGGGCTCGTCTCGAGGCTCCAGCTTTCTGGGGCCACAGGCTGGACCCGGCGGAGACCCGCCACTGGCCGTCCACAGTGGGCGTCAGAGCCTGGGGTCTCAGGCACAGCAGCCTGTCTCTTCTGGGGCAGTGGCTGTGGGTCAGACCCTATAGGAGCCACCCCTCCGGACGCGGCCGCTGGAGGCCAGAGGGCTTTCCCTCTGCAGGGGCCCTCGCACGAGAGAGATGCCCAGGGTGACGGCGTCTGCCCTGAGCTTCCCGCTCTGGATTTATGAGGCTAGCACAGCCCAGGGGGAGCTGCGGGCTGGCGGGATATTTGTTGGAGGGGATCGTGTCTTTATACGGTGGCTCGTGTGTGGTCTCTTTGCTGGCTGCTGTGACAGAGACGGTGCGCCCCTGCAGATGAGGACGGACCCGGGGTCCTAGACGCCTCGGAGCCAGGCCAGGAGGGCCCAGCTCTGTGCATTTGGCTCACACCGTCTGCGTTGTTCGAGGGGATAAAGACCCGGGATGTCTCTACCCTGCTGTTGGTGACTTCTCTCGGCCCCGAGGCCTCTGATTTCAGCAACGCTGGTGGGTGGACGGCGTCCACGGACGGAGCCCGGTCCCCGCACAAGCCAGTGGCCTCACCAGCTGTGGCCCAGGTCGTGCCGGACGCAACACCTTCTCTTCTCCGGTGGAGCTGGACCCCACGCACAGGGTGCACGTCCCCCGGCGAATCTCGACAGCGCTTGGTGGCACCCCTGGGCCTTGCACACACAGGCGCTTTGGCGGTTGGCCACAGTTGGATGTGCCCGTGGCAGGGAGGACTGGTGTCCCTTGGAACACCTAACAGGCAAGCGTCAGTGGCGTTTTAGAGTCCCAGCCCCCTGGGGGCCTCCGCAGGGACCCAAGAGCACTCACTGGAACAAAGCCATCGCAAGCACACCTCACGAGAGACTCAGCTGGGGTGGCGGACGCAGGCGTTTGCCGGTGTCTGGGCCAGGTCGTTAGTCCCGAACACGCCCGCGTGGGGCACAGGGAGGGCCTGCGGGGCAGGAAGCCCCAGGAACCACTGGAGGAAACTCTCGGGGCACCGGCTGCTGGTCAGGGTGGCCTTCCCTCAGGTGTCCCTGGGGAGGATGGCTTTGTTTCTGCCCTCTCGTCTGTCACCTCCGTCTGTGCACACCCTTCTTGTGAGCTGTTGGGAAACGCTGTCACACATGCCACCCTGGCCCAGCAGGCCCCCCCGCTCAGGGCTCCGCGTCCCAGGCCGGGACGGTGGCGGGCTGTTCTCAGGGTGACAGTCCTAGTCCCAGCTGCTTCCAGGCCCTCACCTTCACGATAGCGTTTGTGCTGAGGACATGGTTGCACCCATTTTAAAGACACGGACACTGAAGGGCGCCTGGGTGGGACTCAGCGGGACTCAGTCGGTGAAGCGTCCAACTTCAGCTCAGGTCGCGATCTCACAGTCCGTGGGTTCGAGCCCCACGTCGGGCTCTGTGCCGAGAGCTCGGAGCCTGGAGCCCCCTTCGGATTCTGTGTCTCCCCCTCTCTCTGTCTGCCCCTCCCCTGCTCGTGCTCTGTCTCTCTGTCTCTCCCTCAAAAATAAGCGTTACAATAAAAAAATAAATAAAAAATGAAGACAAGGAAACTGAGGCTCGGAGAAGCTCACGGCCCCACTTTGGTGTGGCCAAGCGCAGCTCAAACACGGCCTTTCCCTGCGGGGCCCGTGAGAAACAGATGTCCCTGGCGACCTTGACCAGGAGGGTCCGAGTCTTCCTGGTGGCCCGAGACCCAGGATGTCACTGACACCAGGGCGGACATCGGAAAAGGCGGGACGGAGGTCTGGCCATCTGCCGTCTGACCCGCTGTCCGTGCTGCTGGCCGGGGAGGCCCCGAGCTCTTATGAAACAATTACATATGCGCCCAGACGGTATTAATGGTAAAAATATTTCATCTCTGAGTCTGGCCGGGTCTCTCAAGATAAAGTTCATTCCTCTTTTGTTTTTCCGAGAGTGAATCTATTTAAATGTGGTGCTTTGTGTGTGCTAACAATCGGTTTCAGTGGTTGCTTCCCTTGGCCGAGTGAGCGCGGCCCACCCGGCCGGCTTCCCAGCCCCCCTGCTTCCAGCTTCCTCCCATCAGGAGGACCCCGCGTCCGCCGCCTCCCCCTGCTCACGGCCGCGTGTGCCCCTGGGGTCCCCGGTTGGGAAGGCGCTGGGTCAGGGCCGTGTGTACAGAAGGTGCTCGTAGATGCTCGCCGGCTGAGAGAGAATGCACGTCAGGACGACGGGAGGCGGGCCGCGTCCTCTCTTTCCTGGCTCAGGCTCTCTGTCTGGACGACGAGGGCCCTGGCCCTGCTTCTCGGGCTCCCGGTCGGCCCATCTCGCGGAGACCCCCGCCTCCACCCTTGCGGTTCGGCTCTGTGCCACGTGAGTCCGCCCCACGGCCTCGGCCCAGAATTGGCCACCGGGCTGCCACGAAGGGGGAGGCGCGGCGATCCTCCCAGAGCGGGCGGTGTGAGAAGCGTTCAGAGCCCAGCAGGGCGGGCGGCCCCCGGCCCCGAGTGCCCCAGCCCCGGCACGGCTCGGACGCCAGCCTCCCCACCGTTCGTCCCGCTGGAGCCTGAGGGCGCGGCCGCCGTGTTCCCTTGGTCTCTGCCCGTAGAGCCAACACTTTAGTCCCCGCGAGCTCTGGGCCCGATAACAAGACTGAAACTCTGTCCTCAGACTTGGTGTCTACAGGCCGCAGCCAGAGTGGTTCAGAGCTGCCATTGGCCGGTGTGGCCACTGCCACGTGAGTGAATTACAGTGAAATCAAGTTAAAACTTCACGTCATTGGGGCGCCCGGCTGGCTCATTTGGTGGAGGGTGTGACTCTTCAGCTCGCACTTGGTCCCCAGGGCGCTCTGGGAGGTCAGAGCCGGGAACTAAGTGAAGGGGGCGCGATAAGGCAGAGGTGCACGCAGGTCGTGGCACAGGTGCACTCAGGAGGGCACCCCCCCCCTCCGCACACACCCCAGAGCCTGGCAGGGCTCGGCCCCCACAGCCCTGCGAGCCCCGGCCGGCACCAACAGCCTGAGGGCCCCCAACCTGCCCTCCGTCACTCGGCTGCTTCCCGGCCGTGCACCGATGGCGTGACCCCGGGACCCCAGCCAGCATCAGGATCTTCACACCGGAAACGGGTCTGAGGGGTCTCTGGCTCCTATCTTCACTCCGTCTCTGCTGCAACCAGATGGTAGGGAGAGGGGAGAAGAAGTGACATTTTTTTTCTAAATGGCTTTATTTAGGTATAACTCACACACCATAAAATTTGCCCTTTCATGGCGTGCAGGTCAGCGGGTTTCCGTGTGCTCACGGAGCTGTGCAGCCACCAGCACGAAGTCCAGAACACGTCCGTCGCTCCAAAAACACGCCCCCATCACGCCCCCTCCCCGGGCCCCTGCAACCTCTGCTCCACCCTGGGGTTCCCTGGGCTTCAGCATTTACAGAAATGTGGCCGGTAATCGGTGGCTTCTGTCCCTTAGCATAATGCATTCCAGGCTCTTCCGTGTCGTGGCGCGTGTTAGCACCATGTGGAAACTAAATACGACTTCCTTGTGCGGATACACCGTGGGGAGTTTACCCCTTTGTGCGCTGACAGACGTCCGGCTGGCTGCCATGAGTAACGCCTCTGTGAATGTGCACGTACGCACATTTTCACGGATGTAGGTCTTCATCACTCAGAGGCACACACACCTGGGGCGGACCATCTCCTAGCTCTCTAACACCGTGAGGAACAGGCAGACTGTTCGCCAAGGTGGCTGTGTCCCCTCCCACCCATCCGCGGGACAGGGGCCCCTCACCCACAGTTGCTCCCTGTTATTTTGACTCTAGCCATGCTGGTGGGCGTGACGTGGGTGTCAGCGTGGTTTCGATTTGCATTTCCCCATGACTGGGGATGCTGAACGTCTTTTCCCGTGTCGCTTGGCCATTTGCGCATTTTCTTTGGAAAAATGCCTGTTCGGGTCACTTGCCCAGTTTTTCTTTGGATACCTTGCCTTTTTATCGTTGAGTTGTAAGAGCTCGTTACATATTCTGGATCCCAGTCCCTTACCGGATAGAGTCTATGGGTTGCCTTTTTACTTTGTGGGTGACTTCATTTGCAGCACACAAGTTTTCGTTTGGACGACATCCTGTTCATCTATTTTTTTCTTTTGTCGTTGGTGCTTTTGGTGTCAGAGCCAAGAAGTCCTTGTCTAACTCGAGGTCACGAGGATTTATTACTGCTTTCCTGCAAGTCTCATGCTTTCGTCCCTTACATTTAGGCTCCTGACCTGCTGTTTGTGTGCGGTGTGAGGTAGGGATCCAACTTCATTCTCGTGTGTGGATGAACCATGGCCCAGCAGCCTTGGTTGTACAGACTGTTGTCGCCCCACAGAGTAGCCTGACCCCCTTGTCAAACATCCCTTGACTACAAACGTGAGCATTTATTTCTGGGCTCTATTCCGGTCCGTTCTATCCTATTCATCCGTGTAGCCATTCTCACCCAGTACGCAGTCGGGGTTACCGCAGAATGTAATTACGGGACGTGTGAGTCTGCCAACTTTGTCCTTCTTTCAAGACAGCTTTGATGGGGCGCCTGGGTGGCGCAGTCGGTTAAGCGTCCGACTTCAGCCAGGTCACGATCTCGCGGTCTGTGAGTTCGAGCCCCGCGTCAGGCTCTGGGCTGATGGCTCGGAGCCTGGAGCCTGTTTCCGATTCTGTGTCTCCCTCTCTCTCTGCCCCTCCCCCGTTCATGCTCTGTCTCTCTCTGTCCCAAAAATAAATAAACGTTGAAAAAAAAAAATTTAAAAAAAAAAAAAAAAAAAAAAGACAGCTTTGGCTATTCTGGGTCCCTCACATTTCCATATGAGATTGAGGGGCAACTCGGCAATTTTGGCCAAAAAAGACGTCTGCATTGTGACAGGGATTGGATTGGATTGGAAATGGGACTTCAGAGCCCTATGATCCCTTGGGAGATTTGGGGGAACCTGGAGAACCTTTTTCCGGTAATGAGTCAAAACTGAAAGGTCAGTTCTTTTCATCTCCCAAAACATACCCTTCCTTTCACCCTCCCAGCCCCGTGGGGTGGGTGCTGCTGGGCCGTCTCAGAGGAGAGAAAACCCGAGGCCCTGAGAGGCCAAGTCAGGTGCGCACGGCCCACAGGTGCAAGGTGACAGCACCACTGGGGGCAGTTAGCGGCCCACGGCCACGGACCCAGCTGGCAGTGGCCACCGCCATCCCACCATCTCAGCCACACGTGTGCCTGGCTCCTGGCCGGACTCTGCAGTGTGGGGCCCGCCCCTCATCCAGGAGACAGAAGCTTCATGTATTCCTGTGACCAAGAGAGTGACCAAGGGACTCTAGAGAAGACAAAGGAGGCGGATTGCCGGTGGCCACAGAAGGCAGAGACGACACCCAGGAACCCCCCCCCACCACCAACCTGAAACGCCCGTCTGTCCTTCCCACCAGATCTCCAGGGTGGTTTCGTCCTGTCTGATTTTAGCTCCTCCATCCTGAATCAGAGCAGGCAGGGTGGGCCCAGCAAGCCGGCTACCTTTAAACCCTGGGCCAAAGTGATGTCCTCCCCAGCTCTCCTTGGTGGCCCTTCCGTTCTCTGCCCCCATCTTTCCTCACCCAGGAAACAGGCAAGCCGCTATTTCAGGGGCTGTTGTTCACAAGGGCCACGTGGACAGAGACACGGAACACCCCCGAGAGCAGGCCTGAGCGCGGTGGCCTCACCCAGCGAGCACAGAACCCACGCCTGAGCAACACGCCTCGTTCTCTCGCGGTATCACTCATATCTCCTGGAAGCTGGACCCTCTCCATGAAAGGCGTCCACACACGTAAAACCCCAGACCCCTCACGCTTCCAAGCCCCAAACTCAGAGCCCCCAGCCTGAGCTCTCCTCTCCCAAAAGCCCAAATAAGTAGGCTTTAAATGACTGGATTTAGGCAGAGTAATGGGCTAGTGGGACAGAGAATTTAGGAGAGAGGCTGCATAGACTCCCCCTTGCTCGGAACATGGGAACAGCCCCCCACTCACAGTCTGATCGGGTCAAATCAATCACAGGCCTGAATGTGCTCGAGGCTGCCCTGGCTTTTTCCTGGTCAGACAGGAGGCGTCAACAGAACGTCACCTCTTTGGTCAGCAGGAGCAGAGAATCGAGGGGCAGTTCCCCATTTGTCCCTCCAACCTGACAGACTCCTACTCGCACGTCAAAGCCCGAGCCCGTCATCACCCTTTCTGCAGAGAGCCGCCTTCTCCCTTCTCCCCAGAGCAGAGCACCCACAACCCCTGGCCTGCCGTTCCCTTTCCCCGCGCGTGAAGTGTGGCGTTAGGGGGTCCATGTGTTTCTCTGTGCCCTCTTTGCACGGCGGCCGGCCGACACAGTGTGGGGCGCTCAGGAGACATTGGCTGGTGAATTGCTGGAGGGGATCTGCACCCCTTAAATCGGGAGGAGCACGAGCCTGTGGTGTGCAGAGACCGTCCCGGGGTCTCCCCCGCACACCCCCGTCCCGGTGCAGACAACGCCCTCCTCTGATTTCAGGCGTGCGCAGTGGGGACGGCTGCGCCCATGTCCCCTCCCCGGCCCCCGCCCTGTGCAGCTCTGTTTTTCCCACTGACTCCCCACCGCAAGTCTTTCTAACCTCAGGAAGTCCATGTGAATGTTTTCCCAACTTGTCCTCACTGACCGTTACCCCAGTCCCCAGGAACTCACAGGAACCTTCCAGAAATCTCCCTTTATCTCCCAAAGCCCATCTGGTTCCGTTTAAGGATTCACCATATTTCCTCCTGTTTTCTGAGCCGCTGCGCCCGGCCTGTCTCCGAGCTCAGCCGCCTCTGCCCGGGGTGGTGAGGAGCCCCGATTTCGGGAGCTGCCGTGGGGGGCTCCCTGCACCTACACACGTGGCGGGGCCACCTCGAGGCTGGCGGGCAAGGCTTCTCCTTCCCCGCCTGATCCCGTCGCCAGCCCGGCCTGGGCCCAGCGTGCAGTCCCTTCCCCGGGAATTATTTATGGCCGTGGACTCCGGCATCCAACCCACATGTGACGAGAGCGACCTTTATCCCCCAGAGTCGCGGCCACAGCGGGTCTGGGCGGCTGGCTGGCAGCCGCGTGCATCTGAGCAGACTCCCTGTCCACCCCAGAGGCGCTGGGCCGAGCCGGGGGACGTTCCGTGGGGTTGGAGCTGATCCCCGTCGAGGGCCAGGCCCCTCTCCTCTGCCCGGTGCTCCTCCGGCAGCCGGGTGGGCAGTGAGGGCCTCCCGGGAGGCAGCCCTTCCCCCCCCACCCCGGCTTCGGGACTAGAGATTGCATCATGGGACCCGGTGACCTCCCCCGCCCACCCCGCCCGGCCCATTAGAAAGGCAGGCTTGGCCGATGGCGGGGGCGTCCGGGAGGCATCTCCGTTCCCACAGATGACCCGCCTGGGCCTGACGGGCGGCCACGCACACGGCTCTCCCCGGCTGTGTGACCGACGGGGCGAGACCAGCACCCTGGAGTTTAGCCGCTGCTGTGCCAGAGGGAGTGTCTGACGGGACCGTGTTTGGAAAAGGAAGGGAAACGTCTGCGTAGAAGCATCCAGGGGGCCCCTCGGGAGGGGCCGGCACCAAAGGGGGAGCCCCGCAGGTCGCGGAGCAGTCACGCGCTCACGCGGTCATCCCACCCAGGCCGCGATGGTCCTGCGGCCATCAGCTGAGCAGACCCAGGGATGAGCTGACGGCTGTAGGGAGGGAGTCCGGGCTTATGGGAAAACGGGACGTGCCCGCGTGAGGGCACCAGGCGGCCCGGCGGCCGGTGCTTTGGGTGGGCCTCACGGCAGGGCCCCGTTGTCTGTGGCCCGGCTCTCATGGGGGGGCTGTGAGTCTTGGCCTCTGGGGTTCTTGCAGGGACGCACAACTGTGTGCGTCCTTGGGCACCAGCATGCTGGATTTGGGGTTCTGGCTGCCGGGAGGCACAGGGATAAAGGATGCAGGCATCCAGGCAGGGTAAGCACGTGACCCCGTCTTCCTGCCCACGCTGGGGGCCCCAAGTCAGGTGGGGGGCCTTCGAGACGGCGGGACTGGAGCCCAGTGTTCCCCAAACGGGACCTGTGGGGCCGGAGGGGCTTTCCCCGCAGGGGCTGGGAGTCCTTTCCGGCCGAGCCGAGCCCGGGGAGGAAGGGGGGCCTTCTGAGGCCTCCCCGGGGGAGGCGACCAGCTGGGAGAGTGCCAACCACACCCGTGGCCCCTGGGTGTTGCCAACAATCCCCCTTCCTTTCGCAAAAACTTCCAGTGCTGGTCAGAGGCGAGAAGGTCGTTGTCTCAGTGCCGCCTCCCTCTCACGAGCCCCCACCCCTCCTCCCCTCCGCCCACTGTCCCTCCTCAGGAGCACTGCCCCGGGGAAGCCTCGGCACCCTGCGCCCACGTGGACGCTGGCTGGCTGGGAGCTTTCCGGCAACACCAACGGGGCTCGGGACCATTTCCACCCTGCACAGGGGGACACCGACGTCCCACAAGCTAGAATTTGTGCAGCAGGTCAAGGACCAGAGGCGGAACGCTCCTCTGAGACCGTCCTTCGCAAGGCTCCTGCTCGAAACACAAAGAGACAAAAGATGCTTTCAAGACAGTATCATCATCGCTTATCTTTATTGCTAAAAAGTCCTAATTGTACATAGGAGGGAAAAGAATGTGCTAGAAGACATTCCAAGCAGTGTTATTTATAGTGAAGGAGGGGAGCCCCCTCCACGCCCAGCAGGACACCCAGCACAGCACAGAGCGCCCCGTCCACGGGGCGGACCCCTCACTCCGAGCCACGGGGCGTGTGCAGTACGATGCGAAACGTTGGAGGTGTATTAAGTCAAAAGGCCGTGGGGGCGTAATCCACGCTTACTAAGAATGTTAGCAGATCCGTTTCATACCCCCCAGAGGAGATTAAGGGTTTGAATGTCGTTTGCAAAATGTTTCTGCTGTCGCATCGCCCTCCTGATGGAAAGCACGTATTTAACGGTGATAATTATCGTTGATGATGATGCCGTCTGCTTTCATGATCGTTTTTAACGCACAATGACCGTGAGTTTCTGCGCAGGGACACGGGGGTCTTGAATTTGATGTTGGCTTCTTGGCCACATGCCTTTCTGTCCACGTTTAGTGAGCGGACGTCCCCAGCCTCGGGCTGGCTGGCAACCTCCTCGTGGGAAGACAGTGATGGGGGGCGGAGGGTGGCTAGTCCCACCTCTGGTGTCTTTAGGAAAACAACAAAACAACGATAAAATGACTCTCCAGCTGGTCGACCCTTTCACCCACGAACGGCCTGGAGACGTGGCCAGATGGCCTTGGGTGTCACCTGAGGGTGCTGGCCCGACTCATCTTTGATTTCGCAGGTGGCTGTGCCCAACATGAGTCAACAGAGGGTATGATCGGGCCCCAGGGCTTTGCAAGTGGCAGAGCGTCTGGATGCAGGGGGACGCGTGTGCAGGGACGGCCGGGCGCGTGAGCGGAAGGGGGCAGGCGTGCCATGGCTGCCGTTGGAGGCCGTTTTGCAGTGCTGGGCGCGGGGCCTCTCACTTTGCCCCGGACCGACCGGGCTGCAGAGCGGGGCCCCCCTCTCGGCCCTGCTTGCGAGGGAGCGTGGGCCGTGGGGAGAGGAGGCCCCCAGGGAGGATAGACGGGCTGGGACCTGTCCCGCGCAGACCGACGGAAGGAGCGCTCCGGCAAGGGCTGAAGGGGCGACCTCATCTTCCAACATCAGACGTGTCTGGCAGACCTGATCCCCGACGGGCAGAGGTCAGGGAAAGAGGTGGGCTGATCCAAGCAGCCCCGGGACGAAGCCGGCCCCTCGGGAAGTCACAGGGACCAGGCTTGTGTCCCTGCAAGTCCCGGATCCACAGGGCAGGCGGGACCCACTGACAGGAGGTGACGCTGCGGTCTCAAGCCTGGATTGCTTCACCTCGGGGAAATCTCAGTGCGTAGTCTCAAGGCGTTCGCCTGATGGGGCGAGGCCCACACGTGCTATGGAGAGCCATTTCTTAGGGTCGACTGATGGTTATCCACACTCCCAAATACTCCACAGCAACACCCAGATGAGTGTCTGACTGAATCACTGGGGATGACAGGCTGGTCAGGCTGGCGTAACCCCGACCTTTGCGCCCTGTGAGCCGGGATCGAGCCTAGAGCCCGGGAGCCACGGGCCCTCTGTCCGTCCCCGCACCCGCTGGCGGAGAGGTCAGCTGTCAGGGCTGGGGGTCCCTGGGGATCGGAAAACGGGACACGCCGCCTGGCCGCGGCCCTCAGCGGTGAGCCGCTGTGTTTGTTGGGGCGAGCGGGGGTTCTGCTCGCCCCATCCGTGAAGCGGGGACAGACTCGATCAGCTGCCTCCCTTGGGCGCCTGGCTGAGGGATCGCCTGCCGCCTCTGACTCCACCCCCAGCCCCTCTGCGGGGCTCAGTGGGGACGACCCCCGAGTCCTAGTGAACAGCGAGGTGCCAAGCGACGGGAGGCCCAGGCCACGTCCTCTGCTGCCACAGCTGTGCGTCGACTCCTACAACCCACCAGCGCCGTAATCAGCCCTGTGCCCCGGCCCCGCGGTGGGTCAGCGGGGCCCGGGCGTGACCTGAAATGGTGGCTGTTAACCAGTGAACGTGAAAGGCTAGCGACCGCCTCCCTCGCCACGTGCTCTCCAGCTGTGCTCGGGGACTTCCGTGTCCCGCAGCCACACGAGGTGCCGGGACAGCCGTGGCCGAGCCCTCGCGGTCAGGAGGCCGCTGCCGGCACACGCGGCCCTAAGAACACGGGAACAGGGTGCCTGCAGCACCTGGGGCCTGCGGGGGGGATCGGCAGCTGCTCCCCTGCTCCTGAGCAGGGGTCTCCCCGCCCCTCACCGTCCTGGGGATGTTGTTAAGGGCAGAGGGCGGGAGCGAGAGGCAGGGCTCCCCGGGCCAGCCCCTGACCGTGGCAGTAATGGTCACACGCGAGGACGGGGCCTCTCCGTCCCGGGCACACGCCAGACCCCTGCCCGCGCTCCCCCCGCTCAATCCCCCACCCGCCTGCAAAGGGTACCAGTGGGGATGGTGAGGCACACAGAGGGCTGCAGACTGTCCCAGGTCACACAGCTGCCGTGATGGAACCGCAATGGGTCCCGCGTTCTTGGCCCTGGGGCCTATGCCCGCTTCGATCTGCAGCGTGTGTGGACCCGCCCGATGAACTGCCCTGGGATTTGGTGGCTCACGACGGCAAGACTCCTCCCTGTGCTCACAGATCTGCACCTGGGCAGGGCCTGGGGGGGACGGGGGCAGCGGGCAGCTGGACGGGGGTCGCAGGGTCCACCTGCAAGACGGCGCCCCCCAAGGCGGGCAGGTGCGTGGTGTTGGCTGTCTGGGCCTCCGTGCGGGCCTTCCTCTGGGGTGCAGCGGGACCCCAGGAGGCGGGAACAGGGAGCCCCTAGTTTCTCGAGGCCTGGGCCTGGACGTTTCCCGAGGTCACTTCTGCCTCCCGTTTTGGTCAGGGCCAGAAGTCCCGGCGGAAGACGGACAGGCGGACGGACGCGCCCACGACCCTCAGTGGGGGACCGCGAGAGCACGTGGGGCTCCATCGTCTGGCCGCTGACCCGCCCAGAGCTCTGCACGCAGCAGAGGGGAGGCCTGGCACGTCTGTCCTGGGTCAGCCCCGGCCCCACTCCCTCCCCAAGCTGCAGCGTCCTCACCTGCAAGGTGACAGGCAGACGGCTAGACCTGGCACCCCATGGCCCTCTGTCTCCAAGCCACTAACCCTCCGCGGGAATGTGTCTTCCTGCCTGGCTCTCCGGCAGCCAGGAGAACTTGGGGTCTCAGCAAAATGCCACGTGCAAAAGTCAGAAACGGTCTTAAGTGGCCGATGTGCCCGTGCGTCTGTTTCCAGGGCTTGTCTCCGCCCCGGGACCAGCCAGTGGCCCCGCAGGGTACCGGAGGGGATGAGAACAGGGGGCGCACCGCGGCGCCGCTTGGGCCCGTGTGAGGCCCCGGCCCCAGCCCCCACGGCACCTGCTGCCCCTCCCCCCCCAAGAGCGGCCCCTCTGCCTGGCTGGCCCGGGCCCGACAGCGATTGCCTGGGACACGTGTCAGCTCCCGGTTCGGTTAAGTCATTCATCACAGCGTAAATAGGAAATGGCATTAGCAGAAGGCGTGGTGCCACGGCAAGCAGCCACAGGACGGTCACGGCACGCCGGGAGCAGCTCCCCAGGCGCGGGCAGCTCTGACCGCAGACGCTCGGCGCCCGGCTGCCTGACGCCCACCCCTGCCGGGACTCTGGGCATCGGTCCGGGCCGGGTGGACAGACACGAGACTGAGTTTCAGAGCCGCTCGCCCAGAGCCGCTGTCTATGGACGAGTGAGAAACCACGCCCGGCGCTGGCCACCAACCGTGGCCACTCAGGGCTCCTTGTGCTTCAGTTCCCCAGAACCTGATAATATTGTCGTGCCGCACCGACTGTGTCCTGAGCTGCCGCACGTGGCTGGTGCAGACCTAGAAATTTCCATCCTCACAGAAACTGCTGCGTCTTGGCTGAGAGACGGCCGTTCCGCGGCCCCACGTCCTCTGTCTCCCGTGACCGAGTCCCATCTGTGACCACAGTCCCTATGAGCAGGCCCTGCTCGCCCCTCTGGGAATCAGGCACTGGGCTCGGACCCGGGATGTCCCGCCAGACCCCGCGGAGGCGGCTGTTGGGACCACGAGGGAGTCTCACGGCTTCTCTTAAAACATCTATTCTCATTTTATGCCCAAACGGCAGTGGACTCGCTTCTCCAGTCAGGCGCGAGGGCCGGGGAGTCCCGGGGTCCAGGAGAAGGTGAGGCCCCACCGCCGGCCACCAGGGGGCACGATGGTCAGTGGCCCGGGTCCCTGGGGCCTGAGCCAGGAGGGGCCTCAAAGGCTGCTGGTCCTGATGCAGCAAGGCCTTCCTTCCCCAGGGCCGCCCCGCAAACCTGCAGGGCGCCAGGCCACCCAGGTCCCCCGGGCCCCGCACACGCCCTTCCTTGATGGAACCCTACCTACCCTAGCGCCCTCCCCCGCCCCCTCGCAGGCGGGCCCACAGAGGAGAGGGCGGAGCCCTGTGCCCTCCTAGACCCCTCGGGCCTCGGCACCTCGGCACCCAGCAGTTGTGCCCGCAGCGGTGGCACCCGTGAGCCTCATCTGCCCATGGTGGCCGTTGCTCCCGACATCACGGCCCCCGCCCCCAGAGGCATCAGGGCCACAGAGCATCTGGGGTCACGGGGATTGAGATGAGTGTCCTGTGCCTGGGGGTCTCAGCATCGAGGCGCAGGCGAGCCTCTCCCGCCATGACAGGAGGCCACCCCTCAGGCGCTCCCCCCACCACCCTTGCTTCCCTCCCCCGGCCCCATGCCTCCCCACCCCCCCACACACAGCCCAGTCCAGCCAGGCCGTGACCTCGTGCCCCGATGACGCCAACAGGAGCGGGGGGCAGGGACGCCAATGTGGGGCGGTGACTCAGGGTCCCGCCGCCTCCCACCCGAAGGCGCGGCCACGGCTGAGTCTGACACGGAACCCGGGTCGAGTCAGCTCCTCCGTGTTAGCGGCGGACGCTCTCCGGGCCCCTGTGCGCCCGGCTCGTGCCGGGGCCCCAGGGGACAGGACCCTCCTGCCCGCGACCCACCCTTTCCCAGGGCAGCGCACAGTCTCGCAAACTAGAACCGTGGCTCACGGAGAGCGTTGGAAACCGAGCCCTGCTGGGCAGCGTCCGGGGTTGATTGTCTGTGGTGAAGCACGCGTAACTCAGAACGAACCATCTCGGTGATTTTTGAGCGCACGGCTCAGGGGCGTCGCGTCCACCCGCACCGTTGTGCGCCGTCCGTCTCCAGATCCCGTCATCCCCCCAGCTGGAGCTCTGTCCCCACCCCTCCACCTCCCTCCCTCCCTGTCCCCATGGCGGGCGCCAAGGCCCCGCAGGGAAACATGTGTCTCCTCCCCCTGCAGTGGGCTCCTCACGGGCACCGTGTCCATCCCATCACGGGGGGGCCCGGAGCCCACACAGGGCAAGGCCTCCCGAGTGGGCGGCTCGCGATCCCCAGGGTAGGTTTGTGGAGACAGGATTGCTGTGGTCGGGGTTCTCCTTCTCGGCCGTGCACAGGGAAGGGGTGCCCCTTCTCACACCGTGCCTGGCCTGGAGCGCTGGGCCCGTCCCCTAGCCTGGGCCGTGCGGAGGTTGGACCCCGGATGGAGCGGAGGTTCCTCCGCTAGGAGAGACGGTGGGCTGCGGGGGGTGCCCAGCAGTGCCGGGACTGAGACTGAGCTGGAGACACCGAGGCTGCCTGGCTGGGTCAGGCTCCTCGGTGCCACTCGGCCTGGGATGATGGAAATAATCGTGCCTCCTGCGCAGCCCCTAGAGAATGTCGCTGGGCCCCCCTGCCCGGGGCCTGGCCGTGCCGGTTAACATGAAGGTTCTGCCGCTGACATGAGTACGTCCGGGGCCCCACGCAACGGCGGCAGGAGACTTGTTCTGCTGAGCAGTCCGAGCGGATACCGCCTAGGGCCGACACAGCACATCCAAGG
This sequence comes from Herpailurus yagouaroundi, assembly GCF_014898765.1. Lineage (NCBI taxonomy): Eukaryota > Metazoa > Chordata > Mammalia > Carnivora > Felidae > Herpailurus > Herpailurus yagouaroundi. The sequence goes on from NW_024412421.1 coordinate 36,846,584, forward strand.
TGTCCTGGACCCTGGTCCTCCCTGATGCTCTTGTTTCTTCAACCCCCAGCTTTACCTCGTGGCATAAGATAGCTGCCTCAGCTCCTGCCATCACAGCTCTTCTCTGCTCCCCCACACCCAGGGGCAGGCAAAGGAGGGCAGCACCTGGCGTCACACACGTCACTTCCACACGCTGGTCAGAACCAGGCACGCGCCCATCAGGTCGCTAGAGAAACTGGGAGATGGAGTCTTCCTCTGGGCCAGGGCCCACGGAAAGTTCCAGAAGAAGAGCATGGCAGCAGCTGTACCACACTCCCTCAGGGACAGCCGCAGTTACTCCTACGACAACTGCCAGGTGGTGGGCGCCAGATGAGAGAAATAAAAAGGAATTGGACGTACCTCGGGAGCCGGGGCCCACGGGCACTGGCACGCGCCCAGGGAGGGCTCGCTTCCAGCCAGAGCGAGCACTCGTGCGTTTCGTCTGGAACTTAGACATGCGGAGGAGACGGAAGGCTTCCAGAGGCTCGGAGCAGCCCAGACGGGGAGGTGGGTGCAGACGACGTGCACCCGGCCAGAGCATCGCAGCCGCGAAGGGCGGGGGGGGTGGGGGCCGACGGCAGACAGGCCCTCCACGCACCCCGGGGTTCGGCCGTAGCTGGGTCTTTTGGAGCGGACTGCCCGCCTCCAAACTTCCTGTGTTTTGTTAACGCGCGAGTGTCCCGGCCCTGCCCCCGACCCCGGATCGGAAACCTGGAGCTGGGGTCCAGGTCCGCATGGTAACCGTCAATTCCAGTAGCAGGGGGCCACCGAAGATGCATCCCCGCGGCTGTGACCTGGGCGCGCCGGGGGTGGGGGTGGCAGGGTGGTGCTGGGGGCCTGGACTCTCCACGGGACTCTGCTCCCTGAGCTCTGCAAAGCTCGTGTCAGAGCCACAAGAGGGAAGGTCTGGGGAGCATGGGTCCAGATGTGGAGACAGCTGGCAGATAGGAAGGGAGGATGCGATTTAATCCCGGCAGTAATCGCTTGTCGAGACCCCGTGGGGTCACCCTCGAGGAGCCCCGGCACGGCGGAGCTGGAGCAGAGCAGGCAGTGCGGGCGGCTGGGGCGCGTGGGGGAGACTGAGTCCCCCGGCCAAACGCCGGGTCCTCAGGGAGGAGCGGGCCGGACGCCTGTCCCCGTGGTCCTCAGAGGTCCTGGCTCGGAAGTGAGCGTTCACGTGTCCCAGGATGGGGTTCCCAAGTGCACCTGCGTCCTGGGAACCCCTCAGTCCCAGACAACGTGGCAGGCTGGTCACTCCGGCTGGAAATTGGTTCTCATTGGAAATAACCAGTCTCTCAGCTATTCCACGGAGTCGAGGAAAAAATTCTTAGACAGCATTTGGGTTTAAAATTTCATGGGTCCAAAGCAGGAGAGCTCACCCAAGGCCACGGGGGGTTCAGAACTTACCCAGCATGCTCTGAGAGCGTGTCACAAGCCGAGAACCAAAAACCATCAGGATGTCCATCAACTGATCATAAACCAAATGCAGCACATCCTCACAGTGGACACTACTCAGCCATGAAGCATGTCCACATGGTGACACACAACTCAGTCACGAATCACGTCCATGCGGGGGCACACGACTCAGCCACGAAGCACATCCACAGGGTGGGACATGACTCAGCCACGAAGCACATCCACAGGGTGGGACACGAGTCAGCCACGAAGAATGTCCACATGGTGACACACAACTCAGCTACGAATCATGTCCACGTGGGGGCACACAACTCAGCCACGAAGCACATCCACAGGGTGGGACACGACTCAGCCATGAAGCACGTCCACACAGTGGGACACGACAGCCACAAAGCACGTCCACACGGTGGCACACGACTCAGCCATGAAGCACATCCATAGGGTGGGACACAACTCAACCACGAAGCACGTCCACTTGGTGACACACAACTCAGCCACGAAGCAC
>NW_024412421.1:36848532-36884534 GCF_014898765.1 Herpailurus yagouaroundi
CAGCCACGAAGCACGTCCACACGGTGGCACACGACTCAGCCACGAAGAGGAATGGAGCCTGATGGGGCTACGGCACAGATGAAGCTCAGACACACGGTGCCACGTGACAGAATCCAGACGCAGAGGACCACACGCTGTCGGATTCCATTCCTGCACGGTGTCAGAGAGGCAAATGTGCAGAGACACAAAGCAGAACAAGGATCCGCAGGGGCTGGGGCAGGGAATGGGACCGACGGCAAAGGGGTGTGGGGGTTCTTCTGGATGATGGAAACGTTCTGGAATTTGACAGCAGTGAGGGCTGCCCATCACGAGCATACTAAAAACCACCGAGTTGCGCGCCTCAAAAGGGATATTTGGACAGTCTGTGAATTATATCTCAATAAAAAGTCGTTCACCTCTGGCAGGTCTCGGGGCTGTCTCCCCAGACCCCCTGGAACGACGGCAGGTGCGCGCCACCAGCCTCGTCTCCTGCCTCTCCCGGAAGGCCTGGGCCGGGAGCACGCCCCCGCTGGGCGGGGAGGCCCCAGGCAGCCCCCGCCTTCCAGAATGTTCTCACGTGCCATCAGCACGCACCCCAGGTCCTGAAGAATATACAAACTAAGAGAGTGATAATAAACCCTAAGCTGTCGACAGTGTTCCACGTGGTAGGACGGAAGCTCGACTCCTCCTCCCGCCGCATGTTGCCCCGGCTGTCTTCACGTCGCAAAAGGAAGCGTGAGAGTCCCAAGCGAAGGAATATGGCCGCTGGCACGTGTGCCTCGCGGGAGCTGAGCTGGGGGGTGGGCGCCAGGCGTCCAGCACAGGGGCGGCCGGGCCGGGTGATGGGGAGGTCACAGCCTCCCCTCCGCTCTTCGCTTTGGCAAAACAACTGGTAATTCTGCCGGAAGGAGGGAATTCAAAGAATTTAGGAGTTGCTAGCCGGGATCAGCCTCTCACTTTCCCGGGTGGGCGGATGACCCGGGCAGAGACCTGCCTGCGGCAGAGACCCCGGTGCAGAAGCGGGTCCTGAGCGCGAGGCACGGGCGCGGGGAGGGACCGGCTGCAACCCCGAGTCCGGGGAGGCGAGTGGCCGGAGTTACCCCCGTGTCCTCGGAGGCCGGCTGCACCCAGGTCTGTGTGGCCAGGTCTCCGAGGGGTCGGAGCCCACACAGGGCGGTTTCTGTGTGGCCCTCATAACGGGGGTGTGCCCCCCCCCCCGAGGCCCTGGGTGCCTCCTGCCATAAGAGGGCCTGTGGCCCCGGAGACTCCGGGCCGCGGTTTCCCTCCAGGGGCCTCGTTCTCGGAGACCAAGTCGGTTCTGCCTTCTTGCCTTCACTCAGCACGCGTCCAGCCCCTGCACCGTGCCTGGCACTTTGCCCGCTGACCAAAGGCCCGGGGCCCAGCTGCTCAGACCAGCTGCATGAGGGGCACCCGCCGCCCTGGCCCAACCCGGGGCTCTCCCCCAGGAAGCCCATCCTGTCTGGCCGCGGTCTCCCCGGAGCAGGCGGCCGGGTGCTTGTTAGAAGGATGGCGTCCACGCCGCGGGCTGGACCTGCCTTCTTCCCAGGCCACCCGGGTTCCCCTCCCCTCCCCCCTGGCACCGCCTCCGGGCAGCCCTCCGTGGGCTCTGTCGGCTGCTTCAGGACAGCGGGCCCTGCCAGTGTCTGTGAGCCGCAAGAAAACCCCAACCCTGCTCCGCGAGCGCAGACATATCTGAGGAGACTCCTGGCTTGTGGGAGGAAGCTCTTCGTCCCAGGAGGGGCTGTCGTGTAGGATGTTAGTGGGCCTTTCATTTTCCAAGGGACCGTGGCTGCTTACACACTGACGAGGAAATTCCAAGACCTGGGAGATGGGCCGGATACAGAGGGGCCCCCGGGGCCACCGGGGTGCGGAGACATGCACAAGGTCGGCAGGAGGCCAGCCCCCTCGAAGATGGGGTGGGGGGCTTCTCCATCCCCCTGCCCCACGCAGGCACTGCACAAGTGACAGCTGTCCAGGTGGGGACCCTGGGCCGGCAGCCCGGCTGAGGAGCGGACCAGAGCCAAGGGCTCGCGGGACCCTCCCGCTGCGGCGCCCAGGGCCGTGGGGGCAGAGTCGCCCAGAGGGTTCCGGTGAGGCATCCTCGAGCCTCCGATGAAACCACCGTCACCGGAGCCCCTTGAGTTTTCCCGAGAGGCGTACGGAGAGCCAGATGGCATCTTACAGCCACCTAATCGCGGACGTCACCGTGGACGGTTCCGCGTCCGGGGAGTGGCTGCACCTGGGCCAGGGGCTGAGCATCCTCCTCTCCCAGGATCCCCCGCGGCCCGGCCAGCGCAGGGCTGGGACGAGGCCCAGGTGCCATCTGCGGTCTGATCTTGTCCCTTCAGCCAACGGGTGGCCTCAGGAGGGTATGAGCTGCCCAAATGGAGCTGGCGGAGCGAGACCACAGCCTGAGGGTGACCGGCCAGCCCGGCTTTTACGCTGAAAACTGGTGTCCCGGGAGCCCTTCGTTCCAGGCAAACTGGGGCAGGTGGTCGCCCAGAGCCTGATTTCCAGACTCCTCTCCGAGTGGCCTGAACCCAGGAAGGCCTCCTGCTCCTTGACCCGACACTGGGCCTCAGGGCCCACTGTCCGTGTCCCAGCAGAGTCCTGGCCTGTCCTAACTGCCACATGCCCGTAGCTCTCCCTGAACCTCTCCCCGGGCTGGCACTTCGGCTAGGGGGGTGGGGCAGGGGAGAGGGGCCGACATTCCTGCTTAGGAATTTCGCACTGGCTTCTGGGAGTGGGCGTCGGCAAGGCCAACCTGTGGGGCCTTTGCCCTTATTTGGGGCCATTTTCCATCTTTTTCCACCATAATTTTTCACTCACCACCCCCCAATTAAGAAGAGTTGGCAAAACCAGGGAGAAGCATGGGGATGGCGGCCCCACACCCCCATTGTCTGGCTCCCCCCCCCACAGGAATCCTATGAAATAGGGGCTCTTCGTGCCCGTTTGGTAGAGGGGTAAACTGAGGCTGAGTGCCAGCCACTCCACCAAGGCCCCAGGCTGTACATGCTGTGCTCACTCGGCAGGCGATTCATCCCTGCTAAATGTGGCACCTACACCCCTGCACCTGCTTCTGTTGGGCACCACGCTTGGGCACGCAGGTAAGGCTCCGTCCCTGCCCAGCAGGCCCAACCTGAGGGAGCCCCGGCCATGACCACCATCACATCATTCGCATTTGCCTTGTGGACATACCCGTGAGTCCTGGAACCTCAGGTCACAGGATTTGGGGATGGTCCCTCTTTGGCCACAGGAAGACTGAGGTCCAGAGTGGAGGCGCCTTGGTCACTGCAGCTGGCCCTAGCCCTGCCCCCGTGGCCACGGCCCCCCCTTGGCGCGGGCATTTGGGGCTCCCGAGCCCCTTTCAGCGGGGGGAGGAGTCACGGCTTTGGGAACCGGCACAGGGGACGGGGCTCCCGCCACCCCTTCTTTCGTGTTTCAGTGTCATCAGCAGGGCCACAGAGAGAATATTTCGGAAACAAACAACTGCCTTTTCTGACAGATGAGGGATGGAAAATGAGTCATAGAGAACAGCATTCCACATGCGCCGTCCCAGGAGGCGTTAGGGGGTCGGGTTTCGGTGTGGTGTCCAAGAATGCTGCGGATCGTTGCGGGAGGGTGACGCCGTCCATGTGGGGGGCTGGCCGCCGTGCCTGGGGCCCACAAGCACCCGTGGGGACCCTTGGCACAGCCATCGGCACGGCATCGGCACCCAGCCCCTGGCGGCTCTCTCGGCCGCACGGACGCCTGCACGCCGGGCCCGGCCTGACAAAGCCTCGCTGGGGCTGGCGCCGGGTCCTGCTGAGTCTGGTTGCCCGAGGGGCCATTAGTAGGACGAACCCTTCCGTGCGCCTCCTGCAGGCGGCCACCAGGGGTGCACGTAGGGGGTGGCGATGGGAAGGCACCGCCTCAGTGATGAGGTAAGACCTCCGCACCGAACCCTGCGGCTTGTGCTTTACGAAGCGGCAGGCCGGAGGGAGGGATGGCGGGATCCTCTCCAATACCGGTGCCCGGGACCGTCACTCCAGGAACGTTCTCCCATGGGGGATCTGCACAAAACCCCTTTGACGTGGGCACTGTTATCCCATTCCGCAGACAAGAAGACTAAGGCCTCGGGTTGCCTCTTCAGTCTGGGCACCCGAGGCCCCGGAGTCCTGCCTCCCAGCCCGTAGCCCTTCCCACGCCCTCAGAGCCACTGGGCTCTGCTCCCGGCAGGTGTGGCCATCCCCCGTGCGAGCTGTCATCACCCCCCTCTGCTGCCGCCCTTTGGCGACTCGGCCGCGAGCCGCAGTGGAAGGAGCCAGGCGGGGCCTGGGTCACACAGCCGGCCGCACTGTGGCCTTCAGGGCAAAACGGGCGTCCTCAGGTCAACCTGGGATGTGACTTCATTGCCCGGTCGTGGGGACCAGTGGGTGCAGCCGGCTCAGAGAGGGTTCTCAATTTGCTGGTCATGGAAGAGGGGTTGCCTGGTGACTCAGGGCGACAGCTAAGAACCTGGGCTATTTCCTTCTAGTTGGACGGACCCAGGGGTGGAAACGTGCCGGGAACGGGCATTTCTGCACGACCCTCTCAGCTGCATCGGCCCACCTTCCGGGAGGAAGAAGCTTCTCTTCGTCCAACACTGTGGGCCCGGGAGCGGGGGGAGGAGCTGAGTGGGAGGATGTGTGACCGTGCAAGGTCAGCGTGACTCTGGAGACGGGCGAGTGTGTGAAGGGAAGGCAGGCAGGACGTTTGCAAAGCTTTGCTCTGCGTCTCAAACTTCTCCCCCCTCTTCCTGGGAGAGTGAAGACTTGAGATGCCGTCAGGTACGGGTGAAATAGGACTGGGTCCCTTGGACGTCCCAGGGCACCCTGCTCTCTCCCACATGCACACGCACTCATCTGCCGGGTCCTGAAAGGCCGTCGAGACGTAGCGGGTTTCTGAAGAGCCTGTCGGGTTACTTGGCTCAACGTCGTCCAGGAGGGGAGCCCCTGGGCGTGTCGTGAAGGGCGCTGCGGCACCCCGCGTGTGCTTGGGGTTCCCCATTCCCGACCCACTTCTCTGGGTGGGATTCCGGGTCAAGGCGTTTAAATACCCGCCGACCCAGGAGCGCCTGGGCGGCTCAGTGGGTTGGGCGTCCGACTTTGGCTCAGGTCACGATCTCAGGATAGCGCTTCCTCGCTTGCGGCCTCGCCCACTCTGGATGTCACCCTGCTTCTTGGCTCCCCTCACCCCATGTCATGAGTGTCCCTCTTCAGCCAGCCCCCACCAGGGTCTGCATTCCGTGGCCCGTGGTCCCGCTGTGGCCTCCACACAGCAGGCAAGGGGCCGGAGCCGCCTCAGCATAACCAGGGGAGGGGGCCACGGTCCTAGGAAGCGGAACCCAGCCACCGGCTCCCTCCCGTGGCACCTGTGTGCCCTTGGAGCCCTGACTGGTCATCTGCAGCGGCCTCCTGGGACCTCCTGGGTGGCGTCTCCCTCCAGGAGCGCGGCCGCGCTGCCCGTGGCGGTGGGGTCTCCGAGCACCCCCTCGTTCCTCTTTGTCTCAGAGCACAGACCCCCCCCCCCCATACATGCTGTGTTCTCGCCACTTCTGGAGGCCACCGCGGGAGTCCTTCCAGCTCCTGGCACGGCCCGCCGTCCTCGGACGCCATGGCCATGGCCAGTGTCTGCACCCATCCTCCCGCAGCCTCGCCCCTGTGTGTCCCCTGTTGTGAGGACACCGGTCTTTGGATGAGGCCGCCCCACCTCAGTGCCCTCCCCCTAATTCCATTTCATCCGCAGAGACCTCATTTGTAAGGAAGGGCACGCCCACAGGCCCTGGGTGGACGTGAACCCTAGAGACACGGAGAATGATCCGCCCAGGTGCCGAGGCCTGAGGCCCCTGGGCAAACTGGGCCCAGGTGAGGCCAGAGCCGGGGACTCTGGCCCCGAGCCCGAGACCTCTGCGGCCCGCCAGCGTGGCGGCCCAGGTGCAGGGACACGGACGTGCTTCCGCCCGCCTCTACGCTCGCTTGGGTGGGGGCGCGTCCTGCAGTGAGAGTGAAGCTTTTGCTGGCCATCAGCCTCCCGGCCTCTCCAGGGCCTCTGGGCCTCCCCGGTCGGTCTGTGGCTGCACTCAGCTCCGTCCTGGCAAAGTCATCAGCTCGGGCTGGGCCGCCACCGCTAACGATGATGCCTGGTAGCGGCCAGTCGCTCCACAAAGCGCTCCCACAGCCCTGTCCGCTCGGCCCTCAGCCCCTCCCTGTGTCCCTCGATGCCTGCACAGCCCGGGCCCCACCCCCAGCCCCGGCTCACGTGGACGATCATCGGGGCCCCCGGGTGGGGGCTGGAGGCAGCTGCGACTTCTAGGGAAACCCTGGAGGACCGAGTGCCCAGCGGAGCCGCAAAGCCTGATCGCAGGGGCGCTTGCTGTCCCCTCGGGGTTGCAGACGGCGTCATTCCACCTGCGGGAGATGGCACGTCGGAGCCGCTCCTGGAAGAGCCACGACTGTGTTTTTCTGTATTTTTTTTTTTTAATGTTTATTTTTGAGAGAGAGACAGAACGTGAGCAGGGGAGGGGCAGACAGAGAGGGAGACACAGAATCTGAGGCAGGCTCCAGGCTCCGGGCTGTCGGTACAGAGCCCAACGCGGGGCTCGAACCCGAACTTCGAGGTCGGGACCTGAGCCCAAGTCGGACGCTTCACCGACCGAGCCCCCCAGGCGCCCTGGAAAAGCCACAACGTTCAGTGTTGCGTGCGACTTGGCTTTGGTTTCAGGTCGGTGGCGGGGCTGGGTCGGTGTGCCTGTCAGCTCCACGTGCAGGAGAGGAAGGTGGGCAGCGGTCAAGTGCAGGTTGGGTCCGCTGCCCATAACAGCCGCCCCCAAAACTTAGCACTCGTGACAGCCTGTGTTCTCGCATCCCCCGACCAACCACACGGGTCAGGATGGTTCTTCAGGTGGTGTTGATGAAGGTCACTCTGAGGGGGTCAGGGGCAGACGGGCTGGCCTAGAGGCTCCGAGACGGCTTCACTGCCAGGACAGGTGCCAGTTGGGGCCGTGGCTGCACTGTCCACGGGGGCCCCAGCACGGGGGTCTCAAGTGGTCAGAGCTGTTCCTCTTACAGGAAGAACAGGCTGTAAAGCAAGAGCGTGTGTCTGGATGCTAGGGGTTACGATCCGGGAGACGCAGCGTGGACCCAAATGGAAAGAGTGTTCTGGATTGCAAGCGGAGAGGGCAGGCTCGTAAAGGCGACACCCATGAGGCTCCGTGGCTTGTTTCCAGGGGGTTGGATTGCAGCTCCCGGCGTCAGCATCAGTCACCATCTGACAGTCTCTCGCCTGCTCAGCTGAGCCCCGGCAGGGGATGGAGGGACGTGTTCTGGAAGGTGGTCGGGGCCCTGCCTCCTCAGGACCCTCCTGACCCCCTCTTAGCAACGCCTTCTTCTCTCGGCAGGGCTCTCGGGCTCCCACAGGGAGCCTCCCTGGGGCCCTTCCCTTGGTCCCTCCTGGTTCCACCTTCCCACACCCCACAGGTCAGGCACGCGACTCGGAGGGGGTCAGATAGATGGCAGGAGGGTGTGCGTGGATCCGCACCCGCCAGTGGGGCCCGGAGAAGACCTGCATGGATGACGAGTCGAGAGGACTCCTCCACTTGTGAAAAGACACACGGGGCTCGCTCGGGAAGGGCCGGGAGTCGTGAACCTGGCGTCGGAGCCACGAGCTTGAGGTCCCGCGGGCACCCTTCCTGCTCACGAATCTCGGGTGCTCCTTAAGCTTTGGGGATGGGAGACTGTGGGCATTTGGAGCTGGACAGGCCCCCGGGGAGGGTGAGGCCAGCCCACTTGCCAAGCACATGAGAAACTGAGGCCCGAAGGGAGGAGCTTCTGACTCAGGGCCCCAGCTGGTGGGGGGCCTTGTAGGAAGAGCCCCCGGAACAGAATCTGCCCCTGGGGCCTGGGGGAGAGCTGGCTAAGGGGCTTGTCTACATGCCTCTGCCGAGAAGCCATGGGGAGAGGGAGGGGGCCGGGACCTTCCAGAGGGACCAGGGCCTGGGGGAGGGGGAGGGGGAGGGGAGGTGGGACCCTCCAGAGGCACCAGGGCCTGGGTGGGGTGGGGGCTGGGGTCCAGGCCAGGGACCACAGCTGCAGGGCTGCTGGCCTCCACCCAAGACCCCCTCCCCCCTGGCCTGACTGCCCAGTCCCTTCCTCCACCCTAAAGGTTGCAAACTTTTCCTGTAAAAGGCCAAAGAGTGATAAATCTTTCAGGCTTTGCAGGCCACATATGGCCTCTGTCGCTTTTTTTTTTTTTTTTTTTTTTTACAACCCTTTAAAAATGTGGAAACCGCTCCTAGCTCACAGGCCTTACAAAACAGGCTCCGGGCTGTTCCGTGTAGATGTCTGCACGCCGGCCCCCGAGCGCTCACTGCCGGCCGGGGCCGGTGCGGAGCCCACACCCCTGACCTCCCGCCTGAAGGACAGCGACCCGCTCTCAGTGCTCACTGCCGTCAGCGACCCCACGCCGAAGTGGCCCTCCCAGCGCCCGGCTTCCCCCCCCCCACCCCCACCCCAGGCAGGGACCCAGGCCTGGTGGCCAGAGGCCGGAGTCACCGGTTAAAATGAGCCCTTTCCTGCCTCAAATTCAACCCCGGGAGGTGACAAGGACCTGGGACTTTCCTTCCCCGAGAGCGGGATGGCCGCCCCCAGCCCCACGCGAAGTCTGCGGGGCCGAGAGGGGGCCGGCGCAAGGCGGCATCTCGGCCGCGCCCTGCACACTAGTGCGGATACACCGGCTGCCCCCGCCACCCACCCAGGAAGCATGTTCTCTCAGCAGGCGTCAGGGGGTCCCCGTGCCGGGCAGTGGCGTGACACAGGTCACGTGCCTGAGATGACGCGCGCGTGTGTGTGTGTGTGTGTGTGTGTGTGTGTGTGTGTGCGCGGCAATGGGAGCCTGCAGGCGGCCCGGGCCAAGAAGGCTTCCTGGAAGAAGGGGTGAGGGGACAAGGACCGGCAAATAGAGCCCCAGTTCGTTGCTCCTTCTCGGTTCCAGGCAGGCACGGGTGCTCCAGGCAACCCCTGCGAGCATTCCACTTCTAGCGCCTGTCTGCAGAACGTTCTAGGCCTCTGCTGCCCACCTCGGGGCCCCTGAGGCCTAAGAAGGGACAGTGACTCACCTGGGCCACCGGGAAGGTCACGGCAGAGCCGGGGCTGGGATTCCGGGTTCCAGGCAAGGGGCTGCTGGTGCCTCGCGGAGCCCGCCCTGCCCCGGGTCTGAGGGCCAGTTCCAGGGCCCCTCAGCCAGGGCGCTGGGGAGACTTGGACGTGCCTGTCCCCATCCTGGTCACACCTGGGCCGGCCCTCGCCACCCCCACCGTCCCCAGCAGCGGGACCCTGGGGAAGACACAGCGAGAGACCCAGTCGGCCAGAGAATCACATTTCCTTCCTGCTGCCGCACACAAGGAAGCGCGGGGGACCCGAAACCTGGGAGGCCGTGTGCTTAGGGGGAGCCGCGTTTTTCCCAAAACGCTTGGCAGGGGGCTGCTCTGCTGACTCGTTTGGCGGGGGTGGGCTCTACCCTGGGCCCCTTCCGCTTCCTCAAACCGAGCCGCGCTCGGGGCTCTGGCGTAAGCGGCTCCCATTCGCACAAACTCACGCCCCCGGCCCGGTATTCCAGCGTGTTCTCTGCTCCTGTGGACGGACGCCGCACAGCTGGAACGGGGGGACTTGGCGTCGAAACGGTGGCAGGCCGGCGGGCGGCACGTCTGGGAATGGACTCTGCCCCGTGCTGGGGCAGGGGAGCCACACGGCCAACACAGGGGTGCGAGAGGCCGGCCCGCATCGGCACAGGGGCGTGAGAGCCGACGGGGAGTCGGGGGGACTCGCGGACCAAGGACGTGGCAGTGCTGGGGGCAGGGGGGCCGCTGGCAGCCGAGGGCAGGAGTGGCGTTGGGCTGGCCCAGTGTTGACACGTGGACGTGGAGACACGAGGGACGGCCTGCTGGAGGGGCGAGACGGGCGGGGAGGGGGCTGTCGAGGACAGAGGACAGAGGGCCTCAGGCCGTGGCCGGTGCTGCCCTCAGAGAGCCCCCACACCGAGATGAGACCGGGCCCAGGAAAGAGGAAGGACAGGGAGGAGGGGGCCGCCGGGGGCCGCGAGGGCGGGCCCCCAAGCGGGACCCCTCCTTGCACCACACTGCGTGCAAGAAGCTGCCGGGTGCGGCCAGCTCTGCCCGCCTCCGTCCATGCAGTTACGGGGCGACACGTGCTGGGCGGGGACCCTGGCAGGGGCCCTCCCCCCCGTACCCGGGGAGGCAGAGGGACGGGCAGGGCTGAAGCCCGAGCCCCCAGCCCCCGGCAAGCCCCGCGGGCGGCTGCCCCGGGTCCCCGCTGCCCAGCGGCGGGTGAGGTGGCCGGGCCGTGGACACGTGGAGCCAGCCAGCACTGTTCGCTTCCTGTGGGCTCAGGCCTGACGCGGGAGACCAGCTCCTCCCTGGGAAGGAAGGCCTCAGTCCCCGGCTTCCGAGGCGGGCTCCGTGCCCTGGGGAGGTGCTGACCCGCGAGATGAGAGCGGCGTTTCCACAGGACGTGCACCACGGGTAGGCTCTGCCTCTTGCCGCTGTGTGCCCTCAGGCGTTGCCACGCCCTCTCTGGGCCCCTGTGATCACCGTGCGCGAGGAACGTGGGGACAGCTCGCCACAGGCCGTGGTGCAGCCAGACGTTCCCCCCAAAGCATGTGGGCTCCGGGGAGGGGCTCCCTCCCAAACCGGCTCTCCTTGGGCCCACACCTCAGCCCCAGGACCTGGGATTTCCTGGAGCAGTCCACACTTTGCGCCCGACATTCCCGAGGGGACAGCCGTGTCCGTCAGAACTGGCCCGGGGTCCCTGGCAAGGTTCTGGAAGAGCCTGAGAGGACGCCCATCTTCCTCATCACCTGTCCTGCAGGTGGGCTGTGGGGTGACGCGAGCGCACGGTGGCTCAGGGCGAGCTGGCCAGTGGGCGCTCCCAAGTCCACGCACACACGGCACCTGCAGCTGAACTCCCTAGGGCCCCGGGACGGTCTTGTGTGTGTGTGTGTGTGTGTGTGTGTGTGTGTGTGTGTGTGAGAGAGAGAGAGAGAGAGAGAGAGAGAGAAAGAGAGAGAGAAAGAGATACGCAGCCACCAGCCACAGGCCACCTCTGAGCGCTTGAAAGGTGCCTGGTGTGAGAGAAGAACAAAATGTGTAGTTTTATCTAATTTAGTAAATTAAATCCAAATGGCCACAGGTGCCTTGTGGCTCCTGGATTGGATGGTGCCGTCTAGTGGTTGAGCTCGTGCACTTTGGGGACAGATCCCAGCTCTGCACTCTCGGGCTGTGTGGCCTTGAACAAGCCAGTTCCCCAACCTGAGCTAACCCTCCCAGCCTCAATACAGGGGAATAGCTGTACTGGCATAAGGCAGTGGGCAAACTGTTTCTTAAAAGATAAATAAATTTAAATAAATTTAATTTTAAAGAGGAGATAAAATAAAATTGCCCTTGTGAGAGCCTGGTATTCAGGAAGCAGTCTGCAGATTTTAACTGCCCTCCTGTGCCCTCTGTCTTTACCAGATTCCAGGTTGTATCAGTCAGCTGTGGCTGTGTAACAAGTAACCACAAAGTCTCAGTGACATACGGCAGCGATCATTTTTTTCTCGCTCGCTCAACTTTGGGTCTGTTGAAACGCATCCGACCTAGACTGTGCTCAGCTGAACGTGGCTCTGGGCTGTGGGTCACTTCCGGTGCGCCCATGGTCTTCATGGCCCGTGGACTGCACGGGACTTGCTGCTGTCCCGGCCGAGGTCAGAAGCGCCCAGGGCCAGTGGATATACAGCTGCTTCTTAGAGTCCTGGGCTCAGAAGTCACGCATCATTTCACCCGCCCGCCTTTGAGCAGCCAAGGACAGCACCCTGTCCTATCCCGGAGGCTGGTGGGGGAAACAGTGCATCTTTGCTGAAATCTAATCCCCCGGCCCGGCGAACGCTGCTGGGGTCACGGGCTCCACTCTTTCGTTCCAAGGCTGGCGCTAGTTTGGGGGGGCTGAGGAGCGAGAAGCCATGAGCTGGGTGCATAGCAGTGACTAGGGCACGCGACTCCCCTGGTGGTCCCAAGCCCCCCGTAATGAGGGGCTGCTGGGACAGCGGTCCTAAGGCCCCTCCGGACGCACATTTTGAAACTCAAGCTCAGTTCGCTGGCCCGCGGGGACCCCCGCACCGTCTGTTTTATGCAGATCCACAGAGAACCCCGGGGCTGCCACGCACCGAAGGGTCATTTTCAGGAGCCTCGCTGGGACTTGGCTGGAGTTCCTCGCGTGCTGACCCAACTCCCAGGGCCTGGAAGGAAGGCGGATTCTGCAAGTGAGCTCTCCGGCGGCCGCTGCCGGCACGCCCACCCCCCGCCCCGCAGGCCTGGCGCGCCCCTCCTGACCGTGCCTCCGTCCACCGGCCCGGCCCACCTTCCCTCGCCACCGCGGCCTCGCTCTGCCCCTGATCCAGTGTCACCCGACGGCCCGGCCACGCGGAAGGGACCCCCGGCCACGCGGAGGCAGATGGCACCCTCCCCCCACCAGGGCTTCGGGGCGTGGCGGGGGCGTGAAAGGTGGGGCGTGGAAGGAGCCAGTGTGAGCGCTCTGCTCTGATTTCTGGCTAAAGTGCTGAACTTAGCAGCCGAGAGCATTAAAAAGGGATTTTTATTCCATTTCTACTCTTCCTTCGCCGGTGCCCAGCTGACGTCTCTGGGGACGGATTCTTGGCCCTGTCCCAGGAGCACTTTTCCAGATGATGTCCCCACCCCGGGTGGGGCTCTGGGGTCAGCTGCCCTGTCTGCTGGCCTCCAGACCACAGGCTTCCGGCCCTGGCCGCTTGCCAGGACCTCCCCAGCCGGACCCGACCTGGGCCCTCCACAGTGTCACCTCACGGCCGGGACGAACCCCCGAGGCAGGGCCCAGGGTCTCTACTTTCCAGAAGAAACAAGGGCCGGCTCGCCCACCCTGACTCGCCGCTGGGGCTCCACGCCCCCCGTTCCTCCCCCTTCTTGACCTCCAGCCTGGGTTCACGTTCCCCCACGTCAAGGGCCCTCTGCAGAAGCCCAGGACACAGCAGCCGCCCCTGGGCTCTGGGGACCAGCAGGTTTGTCCCCCTGAAGAGCCTGGAAGGAAAGGCAGGGCAGCAGGTGGAGGGCCTCAGACGCCCCCTTGCGCTTTCCAGAGAGATCCGACGACATCACAGCCGATCCCGAGGCCCGAGTGGACCCTCCGCACTCGCCTGCCGTGCGCGGTCACCGCTGGGGCAGCCTGGCCTGGTGAAGAGGCAACACGGATTTGGTGCCCTGGAGGGGAGCGGGTATCAGCAGCTCTGCTTCCCCAGGAGGGCTGCCGTTCCCCTGCCCTCACCAGCCGTAGGAGTGTCCCGGGGCCGCTGTACCAAAAGAGCGCAGACTGGGGGCTTGAAACAACAGGAATCTCCTCCCTCCCAGCCTGGAGGCCCGAGTCTGAGATCCAGGTGGGGCAGGGCCGGGCTCCCTCCGGAGCTCCTGGGGAGGGTCCTTCCTGCCTCGTCCGGCTCCCTGGGGGCCCCCGCGCGTCCCTTGGTTCGGGCCGTATCCCTCCAGTCTCTGCCGTGTCTTCACGTGGCCCGTCCTCTGTGTCTGCGTCCTGACCTCCTCCTCTTACAAAGTCACCAGTGGTTGGATTCAGGGCCCACCCTCCTCCCGCATGGCCTCCTCGTAACCTGATCACCGCTGCAAAGACCCTGTTTCCAGGTACGGTCACAGTCACGGGTGCCGGGGGTTAGGACGCAGACGCTCCTGTTGGGAGCACCACCCCACCCACCGTCCGGCAGAGACTTAACTCTTGGCCTCACACTTGGCCCGGCTGTGGCCCACGAAGGTGGGGACTGGCAGCCTTGCCCCGGGTCAGTGAGTGAGGAGCAAATCCTGTCCGAAAGGACCAGGTCAGAGGCGGGAAGGACAGCCCCGGGCTGATGGCACCTTTTGGGGTTCAAGACCTGGGACAGACGTGGGGGAGCCTTGTTAGCTGTCCTACCTGACCTGGGACCCCAAGCCTCCAGGTGAGGAGCTGCCGAGGACCCCTTCCTCCCAGCAGACCCTCGGATCCATGGGGCAGGTGACACAGGACACCTCAGGGCATCACAGTGGGCACGTGTGTGTGTGTGTGTGTGTGTGTGTGTGTCCGCGGGCCTTCAGCAGGGGGCGGGGTCTCCCAGAGTGGAGGCCAGGGTGTGAGCCCGCCGCATCCTGCCTCCCAGCTGTGGGCCCCGGGCAGACCGTCAGCCCTGACCCCGGTTTCCATCACCTCACTTGGAAAGAGCTGAAGGCACCCAGATGCTGTGGGCCAGCGCGGCTCCGGCCAGAAGGCAGAGGAAGCTTCCAGCAAAATCTGGAAAAAGAAGCAGGGCAGCCACTCTTGCCAGCATCTCGATTCCAGATACGCAGCCAGGCAGTGGTGCACGCCCCCACTGCGCAGATCAGGAAACTGAGGCTGAGAGAGACGGGGCCCGCGTTCTACAGAGAAACAGCCACGCAGAGGCCGGGCCCGCGAGCTTTTCGAAATGGCGGCACACACGCCGGCCACACGGCTGCATGCACGCACACCCCCCCCCCCCCCGCCCCAGGGGGACCCCCCCCCCCATCACAGAAGCCAGCCTCTCCACAGCAAACCCCGTCTTCCAGATGGTTCCCTCCCATCGCCCCCACCTTAGGGGCTGATGGTATAAACACAGAGCTGCTTTAGTTACTGAAGGAAAAATACTTTCCACATTTAAAGAGAACACAGCCAGCATCGGCCCCTCTAAGTCCGAGTGCACAACTATCGCGGCCCAGGGCGGCCTCCCTGCCAGCTCCCTGCCCCCCACCCGAGGGCGGCCCGGCCCTGCCCGCCTCCCCCAGATCTCCCCTGCCACCCCCTCGCCGGGCCCCCCAGGGTCTGGGGGTAGAGCCGACGGACGTGGCCTTGCCCCGGGGGCCGGGCAGCCCACCTCCACTCAGACCCCTGGCGAGCCACTCACCAGCTGTCCTGGGCAGCTCGCCTGGCCCCTCCGAGCCTCAGTTTCCCTCTCTGTTGGATGGCCGCTCAGGGGCCTGTGGATGTGCGAGCTCTCGTGGCAGAGGGGCTTGAGTTGAGTGACGATGTAGAGGTGGCCCCGGAGGACCGGCTGGGCACGATGTCGTCACAGGGCCCTTATGGGGGAGGCAGGAAGGCCAGGGCCAGAGAGAAGGAGGGATGAGGCCGGAGGCCGAGTGACACGAGCCTACGAGCCAAGGATGTGGCGCCTGTAGGCGCTGGAGGAGGCCAAGGAGTGGCTCTGCCCGGAGCCTCCAGGCAGAACCCCTCCCACCCACGCCTGACTTCAGGCAAGCCCGTGAGACTGAGTTTGGACTTCCGACTTCCAGAACCGTCGGAGAACCACGCGGGATGCTTTTATCTGCCCGTGTGGTGATCGGCCGTGGCTCCACGGGAAACCCCAGCACCCCTGCCCCGGCCACGTGACCTGGGACGAGTGCCGCGACCTTGCTGGGCCCAGGTTTCCTGGTCATCGGTGGGGGGGTGCGGCGAGGCCGCCGCTCCGGGCACTCAGAGGATGACATTTGCCCTCACAGGTGACCCCGGACCTCACACCAGGCCATCTGGTGGGGCCCAGAGAACACCACAGAAGGGGAGCAAAGACCGCCGTCCCTCCCTGTCCCGGGCCTCCGTCGCCCCCCGTGGACCCTGGTCTGCGGGTTTGTTGTCAGAAACACTGAAATCAAAGGACGAGGCCTCAGGAAGGCCCTGAGCCTTCGGGCGCGTGCACGCAGACGGTGACCATGATGTTCTGGTTTCCCCTCGGAGGTCAAGGGCGCACGAGGATGCTGGGTCGCGCTTACAGAATCCGGCAAGCTGCCTCTGTGCTGGAGACAGCGCTCGGCGGAGGAGGGGGTCCACCCCCATGCAAGCGGGCTGCCCGGACACGGGGAGGCTGTCAGGGGCCTTCCGCGCCCAGGGGCTTGGATCCTGCCCCGGGCACATCACCCGCCGCGTGCGGGTGCTCGCTCCGGCATCCTATCGTGACGCCCGAAAGCGGGCTTCGGACCTGGGTCGTGGGGCAGCACAGCCGTGATGGGGGCCGCGGCCCGGACGAGCCTCACAACCCGCACGAGGAGGGACAGCCCCTGGCAAGAGGCCGCGCACCGTGCGGCTCCACCCACGGGATGCCCGGAGCAGACAGACCCGCGGGGAGTACGTCGGGGCGCGGGGCGGGAGGCGCCGAGGTTAGGGGTGACGGCTGCCGGGCCGGGGTTTGCTTTGGTGACGAGACAGAGTTCGGGAAGTGGGTGGACGTGAGGTCACACGACCTGAACGTGAACCTGACGCCGACGGGCCTCGCAGCTCCTTCACGGCCGGCGACGGTCGGAGGGTCCGTGCGTGTGCACTTGGCAGCCAGGAGACAGCTAGCGCAGCAGAGAGCAGTGACAGATTACAGTTCTGTAGCTCTGGGAACAGTGTGCAAAGTCCACTTTTAATTTTAAAGAAAGGGGGGCGCCTGGGTGGCTCCGTCGGTGGAGCGGCCGACTTCGGCTCCGGTCACGATCTCGCGGTCCGTGGGTTCGAGCCCCGCGTCGGGCTCTGCGCTGACAGCTCGGGGCCTGGAGCCTGCTTCGGATTCTGTGTCTCCCTCTCTCTCTCAAAAATATTTAAAAAAAAAAAAAATTTTTTTAACCCAGAAGGTTTGCCATCACTTGGAGAACACTACAGAAGCGGAGACATGTCCTCAGCATCTCCCAAGGGCCAGGCGTGGCTCCCCCAGGACACAGATGTGCATGGCAGGGCTGAGTTGTGCCAGGACGTAGGGACGACCACAGAGCCACCGTCAGGGGCCGTCAGAAGGGTTGTGTGATCGGCATGTTGATTATCAGCTGCCCCGAGCGTAGCCCACCCTGGGCACGAGCTCCTGGCCTCCCCGGCAGCAGCCATGTCCCTGAGGGTCCCTGAGGGCCTTTCCCCCCCCCCTTCTTCCCCCCTCCTTAGCAGCTTGGTGTCACAGGAAGACATCCCTGTTTAGCCTCCCCTGGCTTCCGGCTCTGATGACCGGCTGCACAGTGTGGAGCTGACCCGTGGGCACTTCCAAGGGCGTCGGGCCCTCTGGCTCTTGCCCACCGCAGGCTCCCGTAGGCGTGGGGGGCCGGCCCAGCCCGGGAAGCTAGACTAATGCTGGTGTTTAGGCCCCAGGGTCTGCGGGCTGCCCAGGCGGGGGCTTGGCAAGGAGGAGGCCCGAAGGAGCTGGTGAGACAGAAGCCAGGCTCCGGGCCAGGCGACCTGAGACTGCGCCGGGCAGGAGGGAGCCCTGCCGGGCCGGCCGGAGGTCCGGGGAGATGACGGGGTGGCTGGGAACTGCCAGGGCGTCCGAGCAGTAGGCCGGCCGTGTACACGCTCGAGGTCCCAGGACTGACGGCAGAGAGAGTCTTCCGGGGCCTCGGTCCCCTCGTTCGGGATGCCACCCTCCCAGTAGCTCCACAAGCAGCCACGGGGACCCTGACCTTTTGAAACCCAAGTTTGCTGGGTTCTACTCTGCTCGGAAGCCACAGGTATTCCCATCTTCCTGCCTTGCTCGGGGTACAGACCGATGCTGTTCCTCTGTGATCGTGACCATGGAGGTCCCGGCCAGGAAGTCAGTGAGTCAACCCCACTGACCTCCCCTGCAGCCCCCAGTGGCCTGCTGCACGTGGCTGAGAGCCCATAGTAGATTCCTGCCTCAGGCCCTTTGCACGGGCCGGACCCTCCACGGGACTCCCTCTCCTTTCGGGCCTCAGCGGCCTTCTGACCCTCTTGGACCGCCGCTGGTCTAAAAGCAGGGCCTCCCCCAGTCCGTCTCTCTCCGTAGCACTTTCCTCCTGTAGCGGGTTGAACAGTGCCCTTCGAAAATTCACGTCCCCCCAGAACCTGTGAACGTCGCTTATTTGGAAATGGGGTGTTTGCAGTAGGATCAGTTAAGGATCATTTTTCTGCTTCTGGGAGTTTGACTTTCTTCGATTTCACATGTAAGTGGAATCACGCAACATTTGTCCTTCTGCGTCTGGCTTATTTCACTCAGCGCGGCGCCCTCCAGGATCATCGAGGTATGATGGCCACAAATGTCCGACACGTGGTTTCCTTCCTCTCTATGGCCGAGGAGTATTCCCTTGTGTAAATACCACGTCTCACTTACCCGCACACCCAGCCGGTGGGCACGCGGCGAGGGCCCACGTCTCGGCTGCCGTGGACAGTGCTGCAGTGAGCGTGGGGCACAGATGCCTCTTCGGGATCCTGTCTTCATTTCCACAAATACACGCCTAGAGGAGGGGTCGCCGGATCATAGGGCGGTTCTGTGTTGAGTCTCTTCCTGTTTTCCACGGTGGTTGCACCTGCTACGTGCGTGGCACGTGACCTCACCACCAATGGCACACGGGGTCTCCACACCCTCACCGGCACCTGTCGTCCCTAGTCTTCGATAACGGCCGTTCTAGCAGGTGGGAGGAGGGACCTGTGGTTCTGACCTAGGTCTTCCCCATGAGCAGTGATGTTGGGCACCTTCCCGTGTGCCTGTGGATGATCATATGTCACTGGGAAAACGTCTGTTCAGATCCCAGGTCCTCTGCTCGCTTTTTAATTGGATTGTTTTTGGGGTTTTGTGGTTTGGGTTTTTTTTCCTCTCGGGCTGTATGAATTCCTTGTATATTTTGTATACTAGTCCCTTGTCAGAGAGACGGCTTGTACGTATCTTCTCCCTTTCTGAGCGTGGCCTTTTCATGCTGTTGGTTGTTTCCTTAGCCGTGCAGAAGCCTTTTAGCTGGACGCGGTCCCAATAGTTTATTTTTGCTCTTGTTGGCTGCGCTTTTGATGTCAGATCCAAAGAAAGTCATTGCCAAGACCATCGTCAAGGAGCTTTTCCCCTGTTTCCTTCTAGAATTCTTCTGATTTCGTATCTTACGTTTAAGTCTTTCATCCGTGTCGACTTGATTTTTGTGGCTGGCATCAGATAAGGACCCAGGTTTATGCGTGTGCATGTGGCTGTTCTGTTCTCCCAACACCATTTATTGAAGAGACCGTCTTTTCTCCATTGTGATTCTTGGCTCCTTTGTTGAAAACTAGTTGAGTGCATATGTGTGGGTTTCTTTCCGGGCTCTCTGCTCTGTTCCAGAAGTGTGTGGCACGCCGGAACCACACTGTTTTGATTACTAAAACTCTGGGATATAGTTTGAAATCAGGACACGCGATGCCTCCAGCTTTGTTCTTCTCTCTCAAGGTTGCTTTGGATTTGGGGTCTTTTGTGGTTCCATACGAATTTGGGGATTTTTTTTTCTATTTCTGTGAAAAATGCCATTGGAATTTTTCTAGGGATTGCATTGAATCTGCAGATGGCGTAGTGTAGACATTTTAACATAGTAAATAGACGCTTTAATTCTTCCAGTCCACGTACACAGGCTCTCTTTCCATTTATTTGTGTCTTACTCAGTTTCCGTCATCCGTGTTTTATAGCCTTCGTTGTACCTTTCCGCCTCCTTGTTTAAGTTCATTCCTCACTATTTTCATTCATTGTCATGCAGTTATAAGTGGGAATGTTTCCATAGTATCTTTTTCAGGGAGTTCATCATTAGTAAACAGAAATGCAATGGACACTTGTGTGTGGAATTTGTATCCTGCAACGTTACTCATGTATTTATTAGTTCTGGCAGCTATTTGGTGGAGTCTTTGGGATTTTGTCCACATATAAGATCATGTCGTCTGTGCACAGAGCAACTTCACTTCTTCCTTTCCCATACTGGTGATTTTCATTTATTTTTCTTGCCTAGTTGCTGAGGCCAGGACCTCCGGGGCCCTGAGGCATACACGTGGTGAGAGCAGGCCCCGCTGGCTTGTTCCCAATCTTAGAGTCTTCCTTGGTCGACTGTCATGTTAGCCGTGGCCTTGTCATACCTGTGCTTTGTTACACTGAGCTACGATCCTGTAGTCCGTTGAGTATTTTTAGAAAAGAACATTGAGGGGAGCCTGGGTGGCTCCGTCGGCGGAGCGTCCGACTTCGGCTCGGGTCACGATCTCGCGGTCCGTGGGTTCGAGCCCCGCGTCGGGCTCTGTGCTGACGGCTCGGAGCCTGGAGCCTGCTTCGGGCTCTGTGCCTCCCTCTCTCTCTCTGCCCCAACCCACTCGCACTCTGTCTCCGTCTCTGTCACAACTAAATAAACATTAAAACAATCACAATTTTTTTAAGAAAAGAAAAGAGCGCTGCATCTTGTCAAGTGCCTTTTCCACACTTACTGAGAGGATCGTATACCTTCCTTCTCCGTGCTGTTCATATGCTGTGCCACGTCGATTGACTTGTATACAGTGAGCCTTCCTTGCATCCCAGAGACGGATCCCTCTTGGCCACGGTGCGTAATCCTCTCACCGTGCCGTCGCATTCGGTCCGCTGCTGTTCGGCTGGGAATTCTCGCGTCCGGCCTCGTCGGGGATATCGGTCTGTAGTTCTCTCTTCTTGTGGTGCCCTTGTCTGGCTTGGGAACGAGGGCCATGTGATGCTGGCCTGGTGACACGAGTCGGGGAGTGTTCCCTCCTCTTCGGTGCTTTGGGAGAGCCGCAAAGGCCTGGTATCAAATTTTACTTTCTGTGTTGGCCAGAGTCCGCCGCTGGAGCCATCTGTCTGGCGCTTCTGCGTCGAGAGGTTTTCCACTGCTGTTTCGCCTTCACACTTGGCTGCTGGTCTGCTTAGACCTTCCGCTTCCTCATGCGTCGGCCTTGGTATTCTGTGTGTTTCTGGGGATTTATCCACTCGCTCCAGCCTGTCCACGTCGTAGGCATGTCCTCTTCCGTCCCCTGTACGCCTGGTGTCTGTTGTAACTCCCGCTTTTATTTATTTGGGTTTTCTCTCTTCTCTTTCTTAGTCTAGCTTAAGGTTGTTGTTTTGTCTTTGCAAAAACACAGCTGTGAGTTTAGTTGGTCTCTTGTGTTGTCTTTCTCGTTTCATTTGTTTCCGCTCTGATCTCTGTTGTCCCCTTCCCCCCTTCCGGGCGCGTCTAGGACAGGGCTTAGCACACAGTAGGCACTCCATAAGGGCTTGGGGTTTCCGTTGTCGAAGGAAGGAAGGAAAGCCTGGGAAGCCGGGGCAGCCCCGACCCCAGAGAGCTCTCCTCTGCAGAAGGAACTCAGCCCTGGGGGCCGGGCAGGTGGAAATCCGGAACCCTTGAGGACCGAAGGGCCTGCTCACATCCAGGTTCGTGCCCACAGCTCCCCTGGGAGGACAGGAAGGGAGACGAGGTGGGGGCGGGGGGAGCAGTACTTCTCATCCTGTTCCCCCGGCAGCTCTCCGGGCTCCTCTGGAGCCCAGCACGAGAGTCTGAACCGGTGGGGCAGGTGCGAACGTGGGCCGGGGGCGTGACGGTGGTCACAACCGCGTCTCTGGAACCCGACGGAGCCGGATCAAGTCCTCGTTGTGTTCCTTACCAGCCGCACAGCGTCCCTTGCAGAGTGGGGTGACAAGTGTCCTTGAGAGCGACGTTCCGAGGGTGAAATAAGAGGATTGTACGTCCGGGCTCGTCGGCACAGGCGAAGCGAGCACTACGCCTCCGACCCCGTGAATCCGATCTCTATTTGCAGTCTCCCCGCAGCCGGGCTTCGGGGTCCTGGAACCACCTTGCCGGCGCCAGAGCGGGCCTCTTAGCTCCACTGTCCCCGGATCGGATGGGCAGCTGACAGTTGGAGATGAGTCAAGCCCGGGGACCCGAGCGAGGGCAGCTGGGGGCTTTAAGACTCTGCCGTCAGAGCGCCAGCCCGGCTTACCTCCCCCGGGCCCTGTGTTCCCCCGGAACAGGTGCGTGAGGGTGGGCGCAGGGCACGGGGTGCTGAGTGGAGCTGGATGCTGACTCCCCGTGGACCACCCCCCCACCACCACCACCATGAGCCTGCGTTTTTGCCTGTGCCATGGGAGCGTCTCTCCGCCTCCGTGGGACCCACGGTGCAAACCCCGACCAGCCTGCGGCCCGTTGCTCTCAAGAGCTGGGCGGTCTGGCTTCTCCCTCCAGCTCCAGCAGTGTGCTCCTGAGTAACCCCCTGGCCTTGCGGGCCTCGGTCTCCCCTGCCACACCGCGGGGAAACTGAGATAGGGGAGGTCCTTACGTCACCTCCTGCTCTGACCTCCACAGCACCGCTCGCTCCCCGTGCCCAGCCTGAGGGACTGAGCCGACGGGGAAAAAACAGTGCCAGCAACTCGGGGCCCTGCATCCCCAGTGTAGCCGCCACCGAGCCTGCCCAGCCCGCACTCGGCCTGCAAGGCGGGGCGACTGCAAAATCCACTCGGCAGGCGGGGCAGCCTCAGCTGGCCCCAGCCGCCGGGACAGGCAGGAGTCTCCCCTGAGCGGGACAGGGGAGGCCCCGCCGAGGACCAGGACGGGCCCGCCCTCGAGGGGCTAGAGGGCAGAGGAGAGAGGTCCCTGAGCCACACCCCCTGCAGCGTGATGAGGGCTCTGCACACGAGCAGGTGCCGTGGGGACAGGTGGGGGATGACAGAGGAGGTGTTTCTGGACCTGTAGGGCAAGCGGATATTCCCCGGGGAGGGTGACAACAGGGCTCATGCCCTCCCCAGCCGCCTCCTGGCGGCTCGGCCCCCGGGCCCTGGTCACCATGGGCGACGTGGGTCCTCCGCAAAGGCTGGCAAAGTAGGGGCTCAGGAAAACCCTTTGGCCCTGTGAGGTCTCTGGCGGCCCTTCCAGGCATGGCCACGTCTCCCGAACGTCTCTCTGAGAGACAGCCCCCCGCAGGCCGGGACCGGCCCTCTTCACCGGAAGCCCCCCGCTGCCCCATTTGTAGATCTGCGTGTTTTCACGAAAACCAGATTCACACGCTTGATTCCCTCACACGCCTCATGCCCAGGTCCCCCAGGCGGGGACTTCTGCCCGAGGCCCAGGGGCCCCCACGCCCCAAGGACCCGTGCTCCACCCTGCCCGTCTGCAGGGGGGCTGATGTGGGAGCAGTGGGTCGGAAGTTGGGGTGCGGTGCTTGGGGTCAGAGGCTCCCGGGGCAGACCCCTCGGCCCTGTGTGGCCTCGTGCAACTAGGCTCTCTGAGCCTCAGTGGGCTTCCAAGGAAGAGGAAATAAGTAGAGAACCCATTTACTTACGATTTACTTACTTACTTACTATTTGAACCCAGTGTCAGGGTTCATCCACGAACCTCTGCCCACAAACAAGCCGCTCTTGGTTCCGCATGGGTGTGTGTACCTGTGTTGATGCGTGTGTGCACCTGCATGGATGTACGTGTGTGTGTATACAGGTATTTTTTCTTGCGGCCACCGTCATCGTCATTTTCCGCCAGCGGCCACGGGGGAGGGCCAAGTCACAGAGCGGCCAGGCAAATGACGAAGGCAACTTGGAGGAAGGGAGCCCCGCCCTCCTGCGTAGCCCAGTGGCCCTGGCCAGCCACGTGCGGTGAGGGGCCGGTCCTGAGACAGCCGGGCAGTCTCCCCATCTCTGCTGTCAGCCGGGGACTCCTCCGGCAGGAGCCACGTCCCGCTTATGGGGGACATGGGGACAGAAACGTCAGGCCAGGGGACAGGGACTTTGCTGAATCCCACTGTTTTGCTAATAGCTGTGCAGGCTTGGGCAGGTACCAGAGAGCCTTCTGGAAGCTCCGTGTGCTCCAGTGTGAAATGGGGGTGGCCTCCCGCACACGGCGGACGCCCGGCCTTCCCCACGGAGCCCCTGGGAGCCTGGGGCTGGGCCGCTTCCGGTCGGATGAGCGCTCCCGGGGCTGTGTCGTCCTGGAAGGTGGGGGTGGGGACGGCCGGGCGGGTCCCCCCGGGCACCAGCCCTGTGCTCCCCCTGGGGTGTCAGGGAGAGACACAGTGGGGCCTTCTCAGGGGCTATCATAAGGAGCTCTCCCCGCCACCAGGGAGGACCTGCCGTCCCCACCGCCTGCACTGGTGCACCCCCTCCCTCACCTGCAGGGGACAGTCCCTGAGTCCAGAAACGACAGGCTGGGTTATTCTCAGCCCAGCCCTGAGCTCAGGAGCTCCGTGGGTGCCCCGGCAGTGTTAGCAGGAGGGTGCAGGTGGACCCAAGACTTTGAGCCCCATCTGAGGCGTGCGCGGGGCGGCTCGGGCCGAGGCAGTAGCCGAGAAGGTAAGGGGACAGCGGCTTTGGTCTGAGTTAGCTGCAAGGCAGCGGAAAAGCATCGCCAAGTCTATTTTGAGGCTGTGCGGAGTGCCTTAACTTCCCGCCCGCACTTGCGGGAGATCGTGATTCAATTAATGCTTTTGTTGCTCGTGCAGTGAAAAAATGTGCAACGTGCTTTAAATGTTTCCCAAACTGTGTTAGTTATTAAGTGAGTGACTCAGGCGCGAGGTGTAGACAGGGAGGCAGGAGCGGGAACTGCAGACCCAGAGTCTGTCGGAGCAGATTGGGGGTGGGGGGGGGGACAAGAAGCCTCTCCCTCCCATGGCCTTCCTCACCCTGGGGCAGCAGCCTTTGCCCGGAGGGGACTGCACCACGGTGGGGGGATGGGATGTCATACGTACAGGGACCCAGGGCGGGGGGCACGCGCACGGGGACCCAGGGCGGCGGGATGAGATGTCACACGTACGGGGACCCGGGTGGGGGGGGCACGCGCACGGGGACCCAGGGCGGGATCCTCTCGGGTTTCCATCCTGCCCCCCGCCCGGTGCCGGCCCAGCCTGGACTCCCCAGTGCCCGGGGGCTCAGACCTCTGACCCCCAGGGCCCCCGCCAGCTGAAGGGTCCACGCACCGGCTCAAGCTGGCCTTCCGCCAGCCTCCCAGGCAGTGCATCCCAAATTGAGCATGCTGCACGCGTGCAGATAGGACTATCTTGGAATCCTTTCTATACTGAAAACTGCAGGACCCGAACGTTTGTGGGGTGAACCCACCCATCCACGTGACAATCCCCGCGGCCCCTCCCGGCCAGGGCACTCCCCACATTTGCCCACCAGTACCCACCGTCTGCCCTCCATCACGGGGATCAGGCTCATGATTTTGAATTTTATATACGTAAGGTCATTCAGAATGTTCTGTTTCGGGGGCGCCCGGGTGGCTCAGTCGGCTGAGCGCCTGACCCTTGATTGCAGCCCAGGTCACGATGTCACTGCTCATGAGTTCATGCCCGGAGTTGGGCTCTGCCCTGACGGTGCGAATCCCTGCCTGCCTGGGATTCTCTCTCCCTCTCGCTCAAAATAAACAAGTAAACTTAAGAAGCGAAGAACGTCCTCTTTTTTGTCTGGCTTTTCTTAAACCAACATCTTAAACCGCATCTTGGGGTGTGTCGTATCCCGTTGTGCAAACGTACCGCATTTTACTATCCGTCCTGCGGTTGGTGGCGGGTCAGGTTGTTCCCGGCCTCCAGCTCCTATGACCTGCACTGCTGTGAACATCCTTGTGCGTATCCGTGAGCGCGCAGGCACATCCGCAGGGACTGCCCCTCAAGGGGTCCCGCGGTCATGGGGCGACCGACGCGCAGCCTGCAGACATGCCCCCACGTGGGTGTTTGGAGTATTTGCAGCGAGTTACACGTGCACCACGGATCCCAGGCATTCCCGTGGCTCTGTCCCCGGACAGCATTTGGTGTCATCCATCCTTATGTTTTGTCTCGTTGATCTTTGTTTGTAGTCCCTCTGGTTTGCGTGAGAAGGGACACGTCGTGTTTTCCTTGGCACTCCCTGCCGACTAAGGACACTGAAGATTCTTGGACCTTGTCCGCCATGGAGATTTCCTCTTCTGTGAAGCACCTGCTTGATGTTGCCTTGTTAGCTCAGATGCCCTTGTCTTTTCTTTTTTTTTTTTTTTTCAACGTTTATTTATTTTTGGGACAGAGAGAGACAGAGCATGAACGGGGGAGGGGCAGAGAGAGAGGGAGACACAGCATCGGAAACAGGCTCCAGGCTCTGAGCCATCAGCCCAGAGCCCGACGCGGGGCTCGAACTCACGGACCGCGAGATCGTGACCTGGCTGAAGTCGGACGCTTAACCGACTGCGCCACCCAGGCGCCCCGCCCTTGTCTTTTCTTACTGATTTCAGAGGTATTTAAAAATGTTCTCTGGATACCAGCTCTCTGTTGGAAAAAAAAGCATTGCAAGTATATTGTCGAACTCCGTGGTTTGCATCGTTTCTTTTTTCTCCTCCCAACATTTGATTATGCAAACGTCCAAACCTACAGCAAGCTTCACAGAATTCTGTAGTGACCTCCCATATACCTCCACCAGACCCTACAATGAACATCGAGCATACTTGCTTCATTATACCTCTCTCCATCTGTAAACCCATCAGTCCGTCGTATTTTTGTCGATGCATTTTGAAATAAGGCGCAGAGATAGGTGCACGTTGCCCAAGACACTTCACGTGTGCATCATTCCCTAGAGGCCAGTGTTTGTTTACGGCTCTTAATTCCCTCTTCAGGCAAACTTTACACGCGATGAAATGCACAGATCTCAAGGCTGCCATCTAACGAGTTCCAACAAACGTGAGCTGAAACCTGTCAAGATAGGGAACCCCAGGCAGTGCCCCCGTGCCCGTCCCAGGCAATCCAGAGGGACGGCGTCCCGCAGGATTCCACTTACAGGAAGATCTAACAAGCAAAACTCATCTCCGGTGGGAGAGATCAGAATGGTGAATCAGAGTGATTTTGCATTTACCTGTTGGCAGCTGAGGTGGCCACCTTTTCGTGTGCTTATTGGCCGTGAGTATATGTTCCTTAGTGAGATCTGCTCAAAGTGCCCCTTTTCTTAAAAGTGTGTTCTCCGTCTTTGCATATCCTGGATACCAATCCTCCGTCAGATACACGGTTTGCAAATATTTTCTCCCAGCCTGCGGCTTGCCTGTTCATTTTCCTAATGATGGCTTCTGGTTTTGATTTTGCTGAAACCTAATTTATAAATACTTTTTGCATATTGTATTGCTTTCTGTGTCCTAGGAAACTTTCGCCAGTTCCCCAAGTTGTGAAGACATTCATCTAAATTTTATTTTGAAAGCATTTGGCTCTTGCCTCCAGGCCTGTAGTCTGTCCTGGATTAAATTGGGGTGTGTAGACACCCAGCTGTGCCCACACCACCTGTTGCAAATCACATAACCACACTGGTGTGGGTCTGTCTCTGAAGTGTGGGTTCTGTTATGTCTGTCTGCCTACTGACGGCTCTGTCGGGACCCTGCCGCCTGGCTTCTGGAGCTCAGGGTGCTATGTCCTGAATTCACTGGTTCTTCAACTTTGCTCTTACATTTCAGTGTTGCTTTGGATATTTTTGGTTCTTCACATTCTCAAATCAATTTTAGAATCAGCTCGTTGGTTTCTAACGACAAAACATCCCGGTAGGATCATCCACGGAACTGTGTACATGGAAGGACCAGTTTAAGGCTCCTGGCTCGTCCACGGGACACAGAACTGTGGGGGAGCTGTGCCCCCACCCTCACTGTGACCCACCACACGTCTACCATTTCTGAGGCTCTTCCTTCCTTCCAGAAGATCTGGATTTCCACATATCCGTTTCCTTTCAACCTCAAGAACCATTATCAGTATTTCTCCTAACACAGGTGAGCTGCTGATGAATTCTTCAGTGAAACTGTCTTTGTTTTACCTTCACTCTCGAAGGATATTTTTGCTGGGTATAAAATTGGGGGTTGAAAGTTTTTAATCTACATTTTAGTGCTTTGAAGATGTCCTACTGTCTTCTGGATTTATTGTGTTACATGAAAATTCAGTGGTGATTTGGATCATTATTTTCTAGATTTTTTTTTTAATTTTCTTTTTTTGAACGTTTGTTTATTTTTGGGACAGAGAGAGACAGAGCATGAACGGGGGAGGGGCAGAGAGAGAGGGAGACACAGAACTGGAAACAGGCTCCAGGCTCTGAGCCATCAGCCCAGAGCCCGACGCGGGGCTCGAACTCACGGACCGCGAGATCGTGACCTGGCTGAAGTCGGACGCTTAACCGACTGCGCCACCCAGGCGCCCCTATTTTCTAGATTTTTGATGCCATTTACTTGTGGTTGCTTTCAAGATTGTCCCCTTGTCCTTGGTTTTCAGAAGTTTCACCATGAGGTACTAAAGTGTAGTTTCCATTGTATTCCTCTTGCTTGGAATCCAGTGAATTTCTTAAATCTATAAACTTATAGCTTTGACCAAAGTGGAGAAATCTTCAGCTGTTTGCCCAAATAGTTTGTTTGCCCTGTTCTTACCTTCCTCTCCCCTATGACCCCAAATGCACACGTCACAGACCTTTTGATATGGTCTTGTAGGTCCCTGTGGCTCTGTTCATTTTAATCTCAATCTCTACCTCTCTGCTTTCAGATTAAATAGTTTCTAGTGGTTTATGTCTAAGTTCATCGATTTTTCTCCGTCATTTCCATTCTGTGAATTCACGTGAAAATCTAGTGAATTTTTTAATTTCAGACATCACATTTTTTTAGTTGTAGAATTTTTGTCTGCCTTCTTTTTATAGCTTCTTATTTCTCTGTTGAGATTTTCTGTCCATTCACTTATTACAAACCTAATTTCTTCAGCATCCTTGAGCATAGCAAAATACCTGCTTCAAAACCGTTGTCTATGGACTCCAAACACCTATATCACATCAGGGTTGGTCTCTGTTGGTTGTCTTTTCTCCGGAGAAGGGGTCGTGTGTTTCATGTGTCACGTAATTTTGGATTGTGTCCTGGATGTTATCAGTGACCTGTTTTAGAAACTCAAGATTCCATTATATTTGGTCCTTTCCACTTCCACATAAATCGTAGAATCAGCTTGTTGATTTCAAAACACCTGCTAGAGTTTCGACTGGAATTGCATTGGATCCATAGGTCAGTGTGGGAAGAACTGACATCTTTATGCAGGTGGCCCTCAATCCACGGATGTTATAGATCCCAGCATTTATTAGGATCTTAAGTTCTGTCACTGGTGTTCCACGGTTTTCTGTGTAAAGGTCATGCACGTCTTTTATGAGTTTATTCCTATATATCTGATGTTTTCTGATGTTTCGAATGGCACTGATCCTTAAATTTCATGTTCCAATTGTTTTTGGAGACAGTGAAATAGCACTGCTTGGGGAATCTCTGACTCAAGCCCCAGCCCTGCTGAGTGTTAGCTGAGTAATCTTGGGCAGATCTCCAGACTTGCATTTTCTTATCTGCAGAGTGCACCGGAAGCTGTGCCTGTGTACTGGATATTTGTTGATTTTTTTAACCCTCAGCATCCAGCCTCCCTTCTGTGTTGGTGTACATTGCTCCACTTATGTTCTGGAGGTCAGCATGGTGTTGGCCGCACCCACAGCTCCAGGGGTGGGCCTACAGCTCAGGCCATCCAGTCAGAGCATCGGTCCCCCTGGCCACCATTGGCAGGTGACCGACTCGGAGGTAGCGACCATGTACTCCAGGGCTCGGAGGGGAATCGGACAACCGTTCTCCACCGGGCCAGAGCCCGGAGGGCTTGGCACAAACCTTGTGGTGCCCGTCTTGCCACCACCAGGGGAGGAAGCAGCCAGCAAGAGGCCGTGCTTGCCGCTGGGCTTTCCGATTACATGAGCCAAATTCCCTTTCTAGCTTTGGTCCGTTTGGGCTGGGTTTTGTGCCGCTTGTTCCCAGAGGCTCCCGGCCATGAGCGGTCAACCCCAAGGGACTGGTTTGGCTTCAGGGCTGAGCTTGGTTGTGAATGTCCTCCGCTCTCCTTGCAATTCTTGACAAATACGATCTGCGATTGGGGCAAGTGAGGGGAACCGAGGGTCCCATTTAGCCTTCACGGCAGAAGGGATGCCACCACGCCAGCCATCGCAAGGAGGGGAGGGCAGAGTGGGGCTGCTGGATTCAGATCCCAGCTGCTCTGTATCCATATCATCGCTGTGCGCAACTGACTTCACTGTCCCTGGGCTGCTGTATCTGTGGGGCGGGGGTAACTGCCCCCCTCAGCATTCTTGTCAGGCAGCAGAACTCCACGACGCGTGCAGCACAACAGCCCGGCACAGGTAATGACAGATAATGGCGAGCCACGTCGTCAACATCGTACCACCTCACCCAGCATACGAGTGTCCCGTGGCTCCCGTACAAATAGCCACGGTTGTCCCCACTAGAGATCCTAACTTAATTCCATCTGCAAAGACCCCTTTGCAGATAAGGTCACATTCACACGTTCCCGGGAGATGTGTGTTTTGGGGGGGGGGGGGAGAAGTACGATTCACCATCACCACCATCACCCTCGTCATCTTGTTTCGCTGGAGGACAAGTTCCGTGTCTTCCCTGTGTGCCCTTGGGCCCGACCGTAGGGCCTGACTTCTCGTCCGGGCTCAGCAAACGTCCGCAGGGTAAATGGAAGAAATTAACATATTAAGCTCCAGCCGCATACCACGGTCTTCCTTTGAATACCAGTAGCATCGCGTACTGAGTTAGGTGCTGGGATCTATGCTCCCTCATCTCAGTCCTCGTGACAGTCAGTATTTTGAGTCCATATTACAGGTGAGGCATCAAGGCACAGGACAGGCTAAGCCCAAGTTTCCGGAAGAGTGGTGGGGAGCCGAGATTTGAACACGGTCTCAGTGGCGCGGACTGAGTGCTTCGTCTCCGCCCGGAAGCCCATGAGGGACGGCCTCCGCCCCCTCCCCTCACGCTCAGGGCACGGGAACACCTGCCAGGACAGTGGACACAGAAGGGCTTTGGGGACTTCCGAAGGAAGCGTGCACCCCGGCCGCTCTGATAGAGCAGAGCAGGCATTTAGAAAGCAAAGCAGGCGACCTGTGGCCACAGAAGAGATCGCTGTGTGAGTGTTCTTTGTGCAGGAATCGGCCCTGAGCGTGGGCTGACCGCCCACTATGCGCCAGGCACCACCGTCTCCCAGGGGCGCCTTCGCGAGCCAGACTCACGCTTGGTCACCAGCCAGTCCCTGGCTCCAGTCTCTGGGGTCCAGGGTTCACGGCCCCATTCGGAACACCGAACAATCCGGTGAAGAAGGCAGCTCTCCGAAAGACTCGCTTGTCAAAAAACAAAAGCGCCCCTCTCCCAGAGCAGCCCCCACACTGGCGGACTTGGGGAACGCGGTGAGCAGCAGTCCCCGGTGCCCGCGCACGAAAGCACCCCCATCCGGCTCAATTCCGGACGAGCATCCTCCCTCCAAATTATGAGGGAGGAAATGCAATATTATTTTAGGACTTGCCTCCGCATAATAGCCGAGGACGGCAGAGAGAACAATCCAACACTTATATCAAACACAAACAAGCCTGCTCTGCTCGCCCAGTCTCTGCCCCAGGAGGGGGATTTGGCATCGAGATCCTGGGCCTTTCTGGACAGAGCCAGTCACAGCCTCGATGGGACCACAGACGGGAGCCAGAGGAGGAGACCAGAGACCCAGCGTGGGAGGCTCGGAGGGCCCTTCTGGACACTGGACACGGCCCCCGCCCCCACCCCAGACAGAAGGCAGGACAGCTCGGTGTTTCTCTGGGAGACAGAGCTCCACCGGGGGCGGCGGGAGGGGGGGGGGGCACGCACGGCCTAGCGAGTGAGGCCAGGGGACAGCATGGCCCTTGCACACCTTCAGGATCAGTGTTCTCGGGGGATAATGTGGGGGGTGGCCCGGCTCCAGGGAGGGAGTGAAGTGCTGACCTCCAGCCCCACCTGGGATGAGCCTTTCCCCCAGGTAGGCGGACGCCCAGCACAGGCGTCCCTCGGGGGGGTGCCCGCAGACACGTCGCCCGACCTTCTGAGCCTGCTTAGCACCTCCACCAGAGAGTGCCGCATCCGGGCCGGCTCCAGGCTGGCGTCGGGGACCCGGGAACACACGCAGGGCCTGTGACATGAGTCCCGCACACGGGTCAGCTGACCCCAGGGACCCCTCCCTGGCTGCATCGTACCAGACCCGCCTGCCAGGCCGTGCTGTGCACCCACGCGTCAGGGGGATCATGTCCTTGCCTGGCGTGTGAGTGACGGATGACACGCATACCCGTTTGGACCAAGGCCTGTTGTCTCTGCCCAGAGCCCCTCGGCCCCCTTGGCAGGTCGGCGACACTGAGTCTGTTCCGGTGGCTCTCCAGCCAGCGCGGCGCTGGCCCGGGGGCTCCAGCGGGGGCTTCCAGAAGCAGCCCCACAGGAGGAGTCTGGGAACCGAAGTCAGACAGTCCGTGCCGGCCGCTGTGTGACTCGGGCAAATCCCTTGGCCTCTCTGAGCCCTGCCCCTCTTCTGCTCATGTCATGCTGATGTCCCAGCTCGGGTTCACAGCTCTCCCCAAGCATGTGGGTGTTCTCACGGCAACTCCGCAGGTCGACGCAGTCCCCCCCGCCTCCCCCGCCCTGTCTCGGACGACAGCAGGAGGCACACGGTAAAGCCCAGCCACAGAAGCGGCTGCCTGAGCCTCGGTCTGGCTTCCGGAGGCTTGGACCCAGTCCCCACAACCTGCTCCCACCGGCCCGCAGAGACCACACTGCCTGCCCCGCCCCGCCCCAGGACCCCACCTCCCCAGGTGCAGCCCGCCTGGGCATCGAGACCTTGTGCACTTGGCCTAAAGCCACTGTTTGTCATTGCATTGTCTCCCTGTTTCAAAAATAATACCAGTTCTTTATGCAAAGTTTGGAAACTACAGCAACCCCAAACAGGGAAATTTCAAATTGCCCTTGATTTTAGGGCCCGGAGACCCCTCCCGGCTACTGATGCTCCTGTGGGCACCCAGTCCCCAGGACTGTGCATTTTGTGTCCTTCTTGTTAGGACAGATGTCTCTTGTAACTGGCTTTTTGCACTCTGCGCATGAGGAGCTATCTCCTAGGACAGCAGCGGCGGGACCTCCCTGGTGCTCCCCGGCTCCCACAGACCCGGCCACACCACTCCCACAGTGGGCGTCCACGCAGGCCGCTCCCGCCGTGGGTACCACGGAGCACAGCGGGAACGCCGCCTCTCCCCGAATCTGATTGTTCCTTGGGATGAATTCACCAAATGGAAGAATGTTCCAGAAAATAGCAGGATGTGAGCTCTGCATGTCCCGCATCCTGGCCAGCCCTGAGCATCTGGGTGTTTTAACGTTTATTTATTTATTTATTTATTTATTTATTTATTTATTTTTTGAGACAGAGAGAGACAGAGCATGAACGGGGGAGGGGCAGAGAGAGAGGGAGACACAGAATCGGAAACAGGCTCCAGGCTCCGAGCCGTCAGCCCAGAGCCCGACGCGGGGCTCGAACTCACGCGAGATCACGCGAGATCTCGCGAGATCGTGACCTGAGCTGAAGTCGGACGCTCAACCGACTGCGCCACCCAGGCGCCCCGCATCTGGGTGTTTTAAATTCTCGATGGTTCGCTCACGAAGGTGGTATCGTGTCATGTGACCGAGACGCCTCAATTCTTGACGAAGCGGGTGCTTTGGGTGTGGGCGCCGCCGGTCTGCCTCCCGCTGCTGCCTCCAGTACCCACTTCTCGCCCCTGGGTGCCTCGGTTTCCCGGGGCGGCCGAACAAAGGACCACAGGCGGGGCGGGTCAAGAAAAGTAGAAATTCATCCTCTGCCAGTCTGGAACGCAGAAGCCCAAAATTAAGGCGTCACAGGACCGCACTCCCTCCGAAGGCTCTGGGGAGGCTCCTTCCTCCCCCTCCCGCCTCTGGGGGCCCCAGTCTGTCTGCGCTCCCGTCTCTGCCTCCACGTCCCTCAGCCTTTCTGCCTGAGTCTTTGTCCACACCTCTCTCTGCCTGGACCCCACCCTAGTCCTCTGTGACTTCACTGAAGCTGATGACAACTGCAAAGACCCTATTTCCAAATAAGGCTACATCCACAGGTACAGGGGTTAGGACCGTGTCTCAGAGGGGACACAGCTCAGCCACGATGCCGTGTCTGTCTCCTGGTGGGTGGGAAGAGAAGGCTCCTCATAGAGGCGACACATCTCTTGAGAGTTGCTCGGTGCCGGGCTCTGCTGGGTCTGAGAGGGGCACAGAGAGGAAATAGGGGACCCCAGCTCTCAGGTGACCACAGGCTGAGGACCCCAGGAACCACCCCTCACGGGTCTCCACCTCCCTCCAGGATAGAAGGTAGTGGACACCGGGAGGGAGCAGCCCATGGGGACAGGGGTGGCGGCCTCTGTCCCTTCGTGGCCGTGTCCCAGCGCCTGGAACAGTGTCCCCAGCTGTCTGCGGAGCCACAGGCCCTGTGCCCAGCCGTCCCCTGCCTCGTCCCACACGTCCTCAGCCTTCCTTGAGGGGCGAGGACGGTCACCCTGAGGAGGTAACCGGGTTCAGGGAGTTCAAAGCGTGCCCACGTCACCAGGGCCAGATTGTCGGTTCCACAGGACCCACCGGAGCCCCGAGCCCCGGGGCCTCCTGCACCCTGCTTGTTCGCTTTTCTCTAGAGATGGGGCGGCTCGTCCAGAGGCACGCAGCTACGAAGCCTCCAAGCCAAGACTCCAGCCCGTCCCCGGACATCAGCCCCCACGGGAACTCACTTCCCTCCAACTGGAGACACACCCTCCCTGCAAGCGTTCGGCGGGGCGCCGAGCACCCAAGGCCTGCCCGTGTCCCCCGGGCGTGGCCCGGCCCAGCCAGGAAGCTGCGTGCTTGCCTGGTCCCCTGGCTTCTGGGGCCCTGCCAGTCATGTGTGTCGGCTCACACTCAAAAAGCTAGTCCCTGCTTCAAAACAAATGCCACCCCCTGGGGCTGGAGCCCGGTCACCAGGTCACCAGGTCAGCAGTGATGCCCCCCTGTGTCCTGCCCTGGCATGCGCTCTGCGTGATCTCGGGCACCTGGACGCGGCTCACTCTGGCCAACGCACCCTGCAGCGGGGCCGGCTTAGCTGGGGCGTCGGCCACAGCAAGACAAACGTCCCTGGGGGGCAGCCACACCGTGCGTGCTTCCAGCCCTCACCCGACTCTCACACGGAGAGCAGCGCTTGTGGGGGCTTCTGTCCCCCGCCGCCTAGGGAACGTTCTAGAGCATCTGCTCCAGAGTGAGCCAGAAGCTGCTTACGTCCACTTGAAGACCTCACTGGCCCCTTCCCACCTTTCTAAGCAGCGTGTTCTTGGCTCTTGTAGAATAACGATAGTAATGAGAAGAAGGAGGAGAGGAAGAGGAGGGAGAATTCATGAAGCTCGTGCTGTGGGCAGTGTGGGCACCACCGTGTCTCGTCCAGCCTAACAGGCCTTGCGCAGAAGGTCCCCGAGTAGACACGCTGATGTACCCTGAAATCCGCGGGCAGCCGCGCGCATGTCCAGTTCGCGGGGGCTTGCCGCACATCCGGTGGTCTGCCCCTCATAATAACCAGGCCAGCAGCCCCGGGCATCCCCGCGGGACAGGTGAGGAAACCTGAGCACCCAGGGGTGGGGCGATTTGCTCAGCGTCCACTCGTGCTGCCAGAGGAGAAGGCAAATCCGTGTCTTCCCCTGTGGTGGAAAGCTGTGCCCTGGCTGCCGTGCAGTCTCGTCCCCCTTGGAGGAGGCTTGGCTTGGGGGGCATTGTTGTATGTGTGTCTCTGCACACGTCACATCCAATCTCTTGCTGGTCTGGGCGAAGGCATGACCGGGACAGGCTTTGCTGAAACAAAGGCCAAAAAAATGCAAATATCTGAAGGAGAGAGGAGGGTTTCTGCAAAACCACTCGGTGTTATAGAAAAGCCGATAGTCAGAAACCCTTCACCCCAGAAGGACCCTTTAGGGATTACTCCGGTCAATCCTGCAATTTCACAGACGGGGAAGCTGGACCCCAGGAGGGGAGGCAATGGAGCCAATGTCACTCAGAGCACAGGTGCCCAGCCTGTTCCCGCTGTTGAGCTCTCTGCCCTGATGCACATTCCCGTGCCTGCCACCCGCCCAGAGCTTAGCACCCCTATGAAGTTCTATGTCTTAAGCAAAGAAGGCAGGACACAGAAGCATTCTTGGAAGGGGAGAATTTGGGAATAGTGAAAACATCATCACCACCATCATCACCATCACCATCATCGCCACCACCTTCAACCATCACCATCATCTCCACCACCAATAATTACCATCACCATCACATTAACCATCATCGCCACCATCACCATCACCATCATCACCACCACCATCACCATCACCATCATTGCCACCAT
>NW_024412421.1:36884544-36885612 GCF_014898765.1 Herpailurus yagouaroundi
ACCATCATCACCACCACCATCACCATCACCATCATTGCCACCATCACCATCATCACCATCACCATCATCACCATCATGATCATCTCCACCACCATTAATTACCATCACCATCACATTCACCATCATTGCCACCATCACATCACCATCACTGTCACCACCATCACCATCACCATCACCGCCACCATCAACCATCACCATCATCACCATCACCATCGTCTCCACCACCATTAATTACCATCACCATCACCATCATCATCATCACCATCATTGCCACCATCACACACCATCATCTCAACCACCATCACCATCACCATTATCACCATCACCACCATCACCATCATCGCCACCATCATCAAACATCACCATCACCATCATCTCCACCACCATTAATTACCATCACCATCGCATTCACCATCACCACCATCATCACCACCATCACCATCACCACCACCACCATCACCACCATCATCACCGTCATCAACCATCACCACCATCACCACCACCATCATCACCACCATCACCATCACCATCACCATCATCGCCACCATCAACCATCACCACCATCACCACCATCATCATCACCGGCATCACCATCAACACCATCGTCTCCACCGCCTCCACCATCGCCACCACCATCACTGTCATCACCACCATCATCATCCTCACCACCATCCTCACTATCACCATCATCATCTCCATCACCACCACCACCATCACCACCACCGTCATCATCACCATAACCCTCACCACATAGCACGCACGGTGGCAAGTCCACTGGCTCTGTGTCAGACACCCCTTTCAACACTTTACACACATCATTCTAGTGACTCATCACGACCCCGTGAGGCAGTTTCTATATGTCACCCCCGGGCTTCCCAGGAGCAAGTTGGAGCTCAGACCAGAAATGCGATTTGCCCAAAGTCACGCGGCTGCCAGGCGCAGCCCACGGCCGCACGTTGCCGAGCGCAGAGGCTGTCTGTTGCGCAGCTTGGGGGGGGGGGTCTCGCGGTGGCCCTGGGGATGTGTCAGGGGGTTTTGGGGGGAGCGGAAGCAAGCAAGGACCTCTGG